>NC_031768.1:66461784-66783908 GCF_001522545.3 Parus major | reverse complement strand
TTTTTTTTTTTTTTTTTTTTTTTTTTTTTTTTTTTTTGTTAAACTTATATACAGGAGATATCTCCGTTTGTCTATCTTTATTTTTGTATTTCCTGGTCTTTGCGGTAGAACTGTCCTGTTTTGAGGACTAATAACTACTTAAAACTTCACTAAGTAGTTGGTGGAGTTCACTTAGTAGTATAAAAACTTTTCTTGCACCCCAGTCAAGGGTAGAAAAGCTTAATGCTTAATTTTGTTCCTTTGGCATGGACATTGCCTGTGACCCTCCCTGTTGGAGTTGTGTACACCACCAAATCACTTCTGTTTGAACATTCTGAGGACTGGTCATAGTTTGTCTTTTCATAAGATTTTGTTTCGTATGGTTGCATAATGTGACCACCTAAGGAATGTTTTTCCTAGTACTTGGCTAACTGACAAATATATTGCAGATGTCTATTTCATTAAAATCATATTTAGTCAGTCTACAGTCTTCTTTTTCTGTCAGATTTTTTTTTACTATTGCCTTCCCGTTTTCATCTCTTTGTAATTTCTTTTCCTGCAGCCATGCACAGAAATAAGCCATTTTAATTCCTACAGTCCCTTTTACTTAGTCTTGAGTAGAAGTATGAAAGCAGAGATCCCACATTAATAAGTCAGTTTTATTTTTCTTTAGGTTGTTGAATAGTTTAATGGTGAATTCTTCTATATAGTTTCTAATATTTTTTTTTTAAACTATGTTTCAGTGAAAATGCTGTTTTGTAAATGGCAGGAAAAAAGAGGAAGTTTTATTAAAAAGAAAAATGACAACAATAACATCTGGAAAAATGCTGAAACTTAAAGTTGGGTCACTTAAATTTTGTGGAAGCTGCAAGTGTTTGCAACACCACTGGAGAGAGCTGTGTGCTGAGATTAGGTGGTACTGAATACTTTCTACTCACTAAACCTTTAGGAGGCTTTCTTTAATGAAATTTGAAAAAAATCTTATCAGTGGAAGTGGGGACTTGCCTGGGATCATTTGCTAATTGATTGCAATTCTGTTTAAGTTGCTTGAGACCCTTCAGTGCACATGTGCTGATTTTGGTATCATGTCTTAATCTTTTCTTCTTTGTTATTTTCCTGAATCTTCCAAATCCTTTCTACATTATGATGATGATGTCTCTTCTTGCATAGTTACCACCTGCACATCATTAATTTTCCACCAAGTGCTGACTTGATACGTTAATAAAGAAACTTAAAGCAGTTTGCTGTATTTTCTAGTGTAAGTTTGAAAAAGTATTTCCTAATTTAAACAGGTATTATTACTTTGTATGATTGTCAAAGAACTGCCATTAACGGCATTCTGTAGTGAAACCCAGTACTCTTTGTCGTTTCTTGGACTGAGAGTGTTACTTTTACCGTATAATTTGGGTCTTCGTTCCAGAAGACATTTGATTAGTGGCTTCTGTAAGTTCTTCCTGTACCAGTCCTTACTATGCTGCCTTACAGAAATGGGAAGCTATCATTTTAATGATATTATGGATAATACGAGGATTTTGATTTAATAGTAGTTAAATAAACAGTATAATGGGATACATTTCTAAAAGAGTATGAAAAGTATTAGTCTAGTCATTATACATGAATCAGGATGAAAAATGACCTGGATTTACATAAGCATCCTGGGTCCAACACACTAAAGTTTTCTGTTTTATTCAACAGCAGAAAATTAACTGCCAAATGTCATCTTGGAGTGGCTTTTTACAGCCAAGTTATAACTTCTTAGCAGTAGATATATTATGGAAATTGATTTAGTTTAGTGGCAGTTGGATGATGCCAGTCGCTAACACCTAAGTCACTTCTCACCTTGATCAGTTGCTGTCAATCAGCTATATGCCACCAGGAATTTACCAGGATGTAAAGAATTTCTGTAAATGGCTTAAATTGTTTTATTATCTGTGTTTTATTAATAATACTGATTGAAGTAGAAAGATGCCTGCTTTTTCTACTTCTGTACGGTGCTGCAAGATATCAATATCTTATTGATATCTTGTTGAATCTTTTGTGCTAATTACATCTTGACAAATTTTTTCATGTGTCCTGTGTTGTTGAAACAAAGAGTGATCTTCAAGCACTTGTCATGGTTTATATTAATTCATACAGGGATGCTACCCTGTATGGAGCATGCAAAAATAAAAAAATGTAAATGTATAAATAATAAAAAGAAATTACAAACTGTGTGTTGAAAAAGAAATAGGGCTTTGGAGTGAAATCTGTAGTGTGATTTATGAGATGGAAAAGGTTTTGCTTCCTTGCAATATCCCATGGGATAATTCAGGAAAATGTTTTTGCACCTTCTAAACTGTTTTAGTGTTGTTGATGGAATGGCCTGTGACAGTGAGAGGCCACTGGTCGTCCTGCTTGGTTGTGGAGAAAGTGTTGATGAATGTTTGCCAGTCCTTTTTTTGGCTGCATATTATTGTGGGAATAATATGAACTGTAGAAATGCATATTTAGTTCTTAACACGTTCAAATTCTTTTCCATGCTGACCACTTACTAAATTCACTTGAGCTTCTAATACCTTTGTGAATATGAAGACAGTGTTATTCTCACTGGCATATTGAAAAATGTCTTTCAAACATAGATTTAAAAGTATATTTATTAGTCTACATAAATTTTATGTGTATTTTCTTAGATTTTATATAGATTATTTTAAAATTATCTCAAAAATAGTTATATAGATAATTATGTATATTCAGTGAAAGTTCTGAAAAATAATAGTGATGATATAATTTGCTAAGTTCATCACTGTTTCTGATGATCTTCTAAGTCCTCATGTTTGGATTCTGGATTTTAAAGAGGAAGTGATAGTAATTCAGGAGACAGACTTGAAGGAATATAGGGCTGATTTGCTAAAGTCTGCTTCATCACTTGGGTAAGACTTCTACAAAACTATCTGGAGGATGAGGATTTAAACACATGTATAGATCTCTGGAAAGTCACTGTTGACACATGATGACTTCATGTGTGTTAAGGCACAGTTTGCTTAATGATTAGCACAGTTAATTAAATCGCCATAGGCAATGTAAACTGTCAGCCAAACAAAATACAATTAAATGGAGTGTGGTTTAAGTCTTCCAGTTAGATCATTGACTTAATATCCTTTAGATATTTATTGACCTATGAAGTATATTTGCATTGGTACTTAATATGCAAGATATCAATCCATGTTTTATTTGCATAATCACAATCCATATTTAAAAGTTTTGAGCAAGTAGTATATGTGAAGTTAAGGTGTTCATAGCGTTATCTACTATATAGAAAACATCTGAATGTTTTAATAATATAATGACCAGTAGACTTAGCTGGAACTGAGTAGCTATTGGATGCTGCTGATTATGTACAGAACTTGTGTAGTTTATTTATTTGATCTTGACTAAATTTTCGCCTTGGTACTTATTACTAATTACCTCTGTTTAGATTAATGGATTGTTCCCATTTGTGGTCTGGCTGATTATCATAATTTTACATTATATGTGATCTTTTGATTTTTGTCACAAGAGGTGAATGAGTTTTTAATCCATCCAATAAATGTAGCTTCTACTTTTGGGGTTTTTTCCATGCTTTAGTTTTCCTGTTGTCATTTCACAAAGAGTATGCGTTTTGTCATATTTCTTTTTTCTGTACTAGTTTCTTCCACCCCATCTCCCTTATAACTTAGTTTTTAATTTGTCATGCTATTTTATGCATAATATTTTTCAATATGCTTCTACAGACTTGCTCTTCGTTCCTGACTTTAGGTCTTTGAGAAATTATAATTGCAGTGTTGCTTCTGTGTTGAAAGAAGTAGTTCCTAAATATCTCGAATCTTACTGTATCATCTCCTTTTGTACAAGGAGTAGGGTTTGTATTTTAAATGCTCTATTAGCTTAAAATAGATTTATTTTCTTCATAGTTTTTGAAGAAAATAAATTACTTAACTTACAGTACTGTTTAATATAACTGAAAAAAAAAGTGCCTGATCAAATCATGATTTTTACTGCTATTTCTTAGGACTGGAATTTGTTTATTATATATTCAAGTCTCTTGTGACATCTATCCTCATGTAACAGCAGAAACAGTGTACATCCTAAAGTTTAGTTTGTGTGTTTGGATTATGCATGGTGCAAAGCATTTCATGGTCTGACGTGTTTTCTTTCCTTAAGAAAGGCATCTATATGAACATTTTCCTTTTTCATAGAATTGTTAAGGTTGGAAAAGACCTCTAAGATTGTTGAGTTCAGCTGTTAACCCAGAACCACTGTGTTCTCCACTAAACCACGTCTCCAAGTGCTACATCCACTTACCTTTTGAACACTGCAAGGGATGGTGATTCTACTGCTTCCCTGGGAAGCCTGTTTCGATGCCTGACCACTCTTCTGGTGAAGAAATCTTTCCTAATGTGAAATTTAAACCTTCCCTGATGCAAACTGAGGCAATTTCCTCTTGTGTTGTCATACATTACTTGGGAGAAAAGTCGCTACCTTACCACACCTTTTTTCAGGTAGTTGTTGAGAGCAGTGAGGTCCCTGCTGAGTCTTCTCCAAGCTAAACAGCCCCAGCTCCCTCAGGCTCTTCTTGTAAGACTTGTGCTCTTTTCCTTCAGATGGTGTATACGGAATAATACTGGATTTTTGAAAACATGGTGGAGAACTTTTGAAGTTTCATTTGTTAGAAAAGAAAAAATAGAAATGGTCAGCTGAGTCTGTTGACTCTCAAAGATGCTTTCAAAGAATTTTGTTCTTTCAAATTGCTTGTCATCTTAGACTCTTTTCTTTTGCAATACCCTGGATCTCTAAAGAAGAATTTTAAAAGCTTCTTGAAATTCAGTCATTGGTATCACATCACTGGCTTATGGATTTTCATTTTCAACATGTTGTAGATACAGTTGGCCTTGAGGCTGTTGTTCTTAACTGGTACTGTCTTCATTTTCCATGACAGAATTTCACTGAAACAGCTGATGTATCTGAGACATGAAATCAGAGACTTGCATTTGGTTAGAATCACCAAAACACCCTCCCCTCCTGCCCCTCCAGAATAAAATCCTAGATTCTACTAAGTGTTCAACACAGATTATTTTGTTAAAGCTAGTTATACACCTCTATATTGTCAGTCCAGAAGAACAGGGACTTCTAGCAGTGGAATGTGGTGAAGTTTTATTTAGATAATTTTTGAAGTTATAACTGTTGTACAAGAGGATTGCTTAGCATTGAATTATTTTTAATGATAGGCTTTGTTTTCTGCTGTTTCTTTTTGTTTCAATGGTTTTTGTTTCTCTCAGTATTAGAAGGTTTACAATGCTTTGTGTTCTATTTATTAGAACATTTTTAGAATTATTTTTGACCCTGTAAGACTAGATGTATTAATTCTGTAGAAAATTAAGTCCTATTTTTTTTCTTCTGTACTTCTGAGAGGGATAAACTCTATCCTGTCTCTAACCTTGGCTGGCTGTTAGGTGCTAACACTGCAGCTCTGTCTCTTATTGCTTGATGGAATAGGGAAGGAAATATGACAAAAAAGCTCATGGATCAAGATAAATATAGGAAGATTGCTTTCATTCTTCACTAACCTTGGTGTCTGCAGGGTTTAATGTTTTTCTCACCTTTCTTCCTAGTAACTGCTGTGTAGCATCTTTTGTCAGTTCTTAAATACGTCATCAAGAGGCACTGCCAGTGTCACTGATGGCTCGACTTTGGCAAGGGATGAGTCCATTTTGGAGCTGTCTGGATCTAGCTCTGTTTGCTGTGGGAGCAATCCCTGGTCTCTTCCCACTGGGGCCATCCCTTCAGCCTAACCCACTACCAAAACCTTGCCACATAAACACAATACAGATGTTCAGTTTCATCCAGACCTTGGATGTCACTGAAGCTTGAAAGCTTGGTTGCGTGGCTGTTGGACATATTGACTGCACAGTTCAGCTTGACTGTAATGTATGAGTTTCAGTCTTTGAATTATTTCAAAATGTGCTCCAAATGGGACTAAGTCACCATGTTCTAATCAAGTTTCCATTGCATTTGATCTGATCTGACAGCTATCCACCACTGGAAAATGGAGTTTTGTTCCCCAGTTACCTTAGTTCCTGTTCTTTCCCTTGTGTTAGCTTTGATGCTTGTCACATGCTTTTCAAAAACAATTAGGCTTGTTTTTTGAATTGCTAAGTTTGATTGGTCCAACAAAGCATCTGATGCTTTTATACATTCTCAGATTCAGGAGAGCAAGGCTTCCTTCTGCTGTGATGAGCTGTTAAAATGAATTTAGCTATAATATATGACATCATCCCATCTGAAAGGTAGAACATAATATCTATGTCAAATGGCAAGAAGAGTGAACTTAAAATTTCTGTGTGCTTTTGAGGAGTCGTAGACTTACTGTCATGACAGTGCATTAAAGAAGTATAATGAGAATAAAAGTGACATCATATTTTAGCATTAGAAAAAGTTACTTCAATGAATTTTATTTCCTTCCAACTTTGTAATTGTCAATTTTTGCTAGAACTGCAAGCATGTGGCGCTGTTCCACTGCTGCGTGTATGTAGGTGCAGAGAAGATGACAGAAGCTGAGTCGACTTTTGTGTATCTGTTGAAGTACATTGCATGTCATGCCTGTTGAATGAAATCTGATTATGTTCATTCTACTCATGTTTTTTTTATTTACAAAAATAAGATGTGTTGTGGTGTATGTGTTCTTGGAAAAAAAAAATTAAGCTGATGTTAGCTTTTTGTTTGGTAAAAGATTAGGTGAAGATGAAGCAAAATCTTTAACTTCAGTTGTTTTAATGAAATATGAAGAATACAAAACATGTTGATATGTTTTGGAGGGGTTGAGTAGATGAATACATTTCAAGTTTTAATTCTCCTTCAGTGTAGAATGACCTTGGCTTGGGGTCCAGTAAGTCTTAATTATGGTTGTTATGGAGCATGCTGCTAGCTGATCTCATCTTGTGGATTTTGGCTGATTTTTATTTCTGGTGTTATAGTTCCGAGAAATTCAAAGTATATATGATTCTTGTATAGGAGGTCTGTAGGAACCTTACTTGGAATTCACAGTTCAGAACAGTCATGACTTCTAGAAGTGGATCATACTTTCAGCTAAGTAAATAAAAATATCAAGACAGTGACAAATTTGTGTCTTTTGTTATATTCTTAATTTGTAACTGCCCTGGTATAGTGTCTTTCTATAATCCTGATTGTCCCCACACATGCCATCTAGATTTTTCACCATCTTTTGTATTGATTACTTTTATGTAAGTAAAAAATTCAGTTCCTTCTCTACAGCAATGAAACTGCATAATTTAGAATAGATTGCATGGTAGTCTGTATTTGCATCACTTTAAAGGGACTGAGAAACCAAGTAACTGAGTTGTGCTCCTAGTTAGAATTTAGGAAGAAAATACCATTGCTTATCTGCAATCTTTCACTTGAAAATTGTCTTTAATGGCATAGAGGAAGGAATTGTATTTGGTCTACTCTATTTCTGTCCCTTATTCCATTCTCTATCTGTCTGCTTCTCTATATCTACAAGTAATGTGTAACGATTAACCTCACTGGTATTTAGACTTTTTGGAAAATTGCATTTTCCAAAAGAGTAAAGAGAATGCAAAGTCCACTTCAGATGTCTGAATACCTAACCTATCTAGAATCTAGTATTATTACCAAGAGGTAGAAGAGTATCATACAGTACAGTAAGAATCTTGGTTGCCTCGTATTAGTGTGAAGATCAAATACATTCTGGAATGAGGAATTTTAGCTTTTTTCTGATGTATACTTCTTGAAAGCTTTATTGTGTCATAGGACAATTTACCTGGATATCAAAACTGTTGATGTCTCCCGCAGTATAGATTACTGAAACCAGTCAAAATACTGTCTTTTTTGTGTTTGTATGGATTTGTTGGTATATTTCTAGTTGGATTTTGTTTGTCAAAGCGGGACAGGTATGGTTAAACATGAACTAGTTAAAAAAACAGTCTTCTTAATTTCTTTCCACAGTTCTAAAACCGTGAAATCATGGCTCATTCAAAGACGAGAGCCAATGATGGAAAAATCACATATCCTCCAGGAGTCAAAGAAATCTCTGATAAAATATCTAAAGAAGAGATGGTGAGAAGGCTAAAGGTTAGTAAACAAGTAATTGCTTGCAGACTAGTTTCTTGTAAAAGATGTTCAGTGATCCTATTACTATATTTTATATCTGAAAGGGTTTGGTTTTTCCTTTGGGCTTTACTATTTCTGTGTGTAGAAAGAGAAACTTTGCTCTTGTGCCTTCTCTTCTACCTATTTCTTGGAATGGCTTGTTCAGAAAAGTTTTAAATGCATTTAAAAATCACAAGTAGAAATGAGCTGCATTAATTTCAAATGCTACTTAAATTTTATTTCAGCTACTTTCATTATTATTATTATTTTATTTTTTTTATATGGAAGTCAGTACTTTCATTATTTTCCAGTATTTTCCGCTCTAAAGGAAAGTCATAATTTTGGCAATAATTTGGATACCTCTCAATGCATTCCTTTTATGTCTTTGTGATCTTTGGTTTGTTTATAAAAACCTTTATTCTCATTGTTTTAGCCTGTAATGTGATGAAGGTAGTCTTTGTTATACTTTAGTCTATATACTTTGAATATACTTACATTCTTTGATGTATTTCTGTCTTGAATTTCTTGACCACTTTGTTTGGCCTAAATGTACAGGAAGGTTGGACAGATTTGGAATCTAATTTTGTTACTACTGTTCTGTATCTACCCCTTTACTCTCACAAAAGGGCAGGCCTGTATTGTGCATAGGGAATGCCTGCAGCTTGGGCTTGCCCTGTGAAACGGGAGGGAACAGATGTAGGTGACGAACCTTAAGTATTCTAACAGATGGAAGAGCTTAATTCTGAGTTTTTCTGGAGTTTTAAGGCATAGTCATTAACTATGGGTAAATGAACAAAACCCAATAAAATCCCAGAATACGAGGATTGCTTCTCCTCTTCTCAGTAACCTGTCTAGGCTTTGGGATTTTGGTTGATGGACTTCAGTGAGTATATTGCATTCTATGATGCTGAATAAAAGACAACATTTATAACTTATGAGTGATTTCTAAGAGAATGAATTCTTTGTTAGCATTTGCAGATTTTTTTCAGCTTGTGGGAATGCAGCACCACTGTTCTTACTAATCCTTTTCCTCCTATAGCTGAATTTCCTTTTTGGCCTTGAATGTCTAGTTCCTTCTGTCATCTTGATCTTTCTTGCAGAATAAGAGGACTTTGTAAGATGTCTTGTGTTTCTTGTTGGCTGTTTATTCTGGCTGTGAATTTGTTGGTGCTCAGGCAGGGAAAAAACTGCACAGTGTTTCTTTTATAACAGGTTGGATGATCCATGCTACACCAGAAATGTACGGAACTTCAGTATAAACACAGTTGCAGGTGCTAAAGAACAATAGTTGATAAATGAGTGAACTGGCCTCTTGATTTCTCTGACTGCCCAGTTCACATAATTATTAGGGAAAAAGCACTTTTCTGTGCACAAGCAGACATTCTGTTGTTTGTTGATAACAATATATTAATATAAATGCAAATTACTGGGAAATCTGAGAATAAAATGGAAAATATGCAGAATGAATTTCTGTATTAGCATAAGTTACCTCAGAAATTTTATGCATATTGAATTGATGCCCTCTTGAAGTTTATAATAGATTTGGAAAGGAGATAAAAACTAAATGGTGACAGTTGTGAACTAGCACTGAAGACAGAAAAAGGGTGATAAACACTTGGAAATTATGAATACTGTGGGAAAAGCCACACTTTCTTTTAATACACAAGAACCAAGTCATCATCTCATTATTTTAGACCAGCAGTCTAATAATACACTTTTCTGCAAATTTTATACACGTAAATTCCAAAGCTGGTTTCCATAGAATGATGTAGTAAAAATTAAATGGGTTAAGAAATATGTTTCACATCTGGAAGATGAAGCTCTTATAAATCGTGGTGGTCTGGGTGTGATTTCAGACTCCAGAGTCTTCTAACCTATTGCTTTGAAGGAACCTGGAAAACTATGCTAGGATGACTAGCTTGTTTTCCTTTGTTTTTCCTTAAACACTGTGATGGATTGCTCTGCAGACAGGATGACTGATCTTTGTTGTCCTGACTTGTACAGATGTTCACATTATCAGGGAAGAGCCACTAATGGTTCATTTCCAGAGTAGAAAAAACCCATACTTGTTGCAAGAAGCATGAAAAGATTACTTTTCATAGAAATGAAAAGAATTCTGACTTGTAAGTTACTTGAATTAGTGTGTTAGGACACTAGGGCGCTTCAAATGGTTCATCATTTGTGTGTGACTGGGGAGTACTTCATTTTTATTGCAATGAGAGTTGTGTCTGCATAATCTGCTGATTTTCTGTGCCTTTTTGTAAAGGGTTCTCCTATGTTTGAGAACTTAACAGCATCTGTGATCCTAATTATGCAGAAGTTTGTTTTTTTTTTAAAGTTGGGCTTGTTGTTCCCTTACCAGTTATAGCAATTCTTTTTGGAGGGGGTAAAAACCCAACCAAACAAAAAACTATAGCGAAGTAAAGTGTTTTGCAGTGTTACAGGATTCTAGGACATGACATTATTATTCTTTGAATAATATCTCTTCCTCCACTGAGGAAATAGATGGGAGTTTTGGCTTTAATTTTCAGGATTGTGTAACTAAGTCTTTAGTATCATTTTGTTAATTTTACAACAGTTGAACTCCTTAAAATAACTCTGCCTCTGTGAGTCAGATAGGGAGGTGGAAAAGGACATAATTACTTTGTTATGTCAATAAATTTCTCTCCTTCAGAAAGTTTTTTAAATGTAAGAATTCTCACCAACTAGCACTTACTAAATATAGCTTTTCCTGCTTCTGTTTTATTTAACATGTTAAATATTTGGTGTCCCAGACTGCTTTTCCTTCCTAACTTCAGTAACTGAATCCTAATAATCTTAGTGGTCATTTTAGTCTTGTTGGACAGCATCCATGCTGCTGAGCTGCCTGGATTTAAGTGCATTTGCTGAAAGTGTGTGCACTGCTTTGGGACAGTGTAGGGAATAGAACTTTCCTCAGAGAAGTAGTAGGCAAAAACCTGAAACTGAAAGAGAATAGAAGGAAAAAAATCATGGCTGAGTAGTTGAGAGAGACAATTTTTTTTGGAATTTTTAAATGAATGGCAGTAACATTCTGTTGCATGTAACATGCTGTCGCACTTCCTCAATTGTCCAATTTGATTATATGGTTTCTCAAAAAGATTTGGGAAGTCTACAACTAGGCTTTCAGTAGTTCTGCTGAGACCGAGGATTGGGATAGTTGATAGAGGATTTGGCCAGGTCTTTCCTGTACCCTGAAAAATGAAAACACTGGTTGCTCTAGTATGTACTACTGCATAGCTAACAATGCTTCTGGCAGAAGTTGCACAAAACCAGAAAAAGTAACTTTTAGTAAAGATTCTGTTACACAGAGTATTTAATTTTATGTACTAATGTGTGTCTGTCTATTTAGATGGTTGTGAAAACCTTCATGGATATGGACCAGGACTCAGAAGAGGAAAAGGAGCTCTACCTAAATCTTGCTTTACATCTTGCTTCAGATTTTTTCCTCAAACATCCCGATAAGGATGTACGTTTGTTGGTAGCGTGTTGTCTTGCTGATATTTTCAGAATTTATGCCCCTGAGGCTCCATACACTTCACCGGATAAACTGAAGGTAAATTAAATTAATCTCTTTTTTCACACCAGGTTTTTACACTAAGTGATTAATATAATTGGTTATGACTGCTTTTGCCTTCCTTTTATTCTTGTTCAGCCTAAACAGTGCAAAGTTTTCACTTGATTTTGGGATATGATTGGTCAAGTCAATTGTCCATGACATAAAGGGCTATACAGTGCATCTTCCAATAACTTGCAGAGTTTTGGATTTGTATGGAAAATAATTATTTTATTGAACTGTTTTTGGGATTTGCAGGTTATTTTACTTTAGAAATATTGATTATACGTATAGTTTTTATCACAATCTCTTGCAAGATACCTAATACATTCACTTGGAAAAATACGCTCGCATCTCCAATTAAACTACCAAGAAGCTGGTACTTGTATATTTATAAAGGTTCTATTGAAACAAAGATCAAGTACTTTTGTACAGAGTTTAAGGATTTTTGATGAGATGTGGAAAATTCTGCAATTACAAACATCACTGATCCCACTAGATGGAGATGGTTGATAGAGAAATGTCAGGTTTGAAAAGGAAGTACAGATCTGACTCATTTGTTTCAGAAAAAAAAAAATTACATTGTTTTGTGTGTTTTTTTTTTTACTTTTTAAAGTAGAAATTGTGGTTCCCAACTCTCAAAATCAAACTGTTTCCCAAGGTCAGTCAGAGTCTAGAGTAAAACTGAGTTTCGGAGGAAATCTGCAAAAAGCAGGTGAAATTAACACTGAAAAATGTGTGTTTTTTGTCTCCCTGATTTAGGAGTGTGTATGATCTTTTTTGTTTAGTTTGGTTTGGTCCTTATTTATTCCACAGTAGGATGAAAAGATGGTTTTGGTGGATGGTCTATATATTATCACTTATGGGAAATCGCTCAATTTCTCATCCAGTGGTTGCACCAGCAGTGCTTCTTAATTAGGGAAACAGTGCAGTTTCAACTGCCATAGTACATCTTCTGTTAACAGACATACTGGAGAGATAACTAGGGATTTTTCTTAGTTCTGTTTTCTTAATTCTGAATTAAGAATTATCAGAGGTAATCAGAGGTACACCGTCTACTTACCTTACTTATTGATTGCACCATCTTCAACAGGGGATAAATATTATCTTTCTCTACTGTGCTGTATTTAAGTTTGGTTTTCAGGTGTCCTGATTTCTGTTTCAGTTTTGAGTATGTTTTCATTTGTTTGTTAGGCTTAGAGGTTTAATTTCTCTCATTCTGAGTTGGTCTAAGTTCCTCCTTAGAGTATTTGATCTACCAAATGCTAAGCTTCAGATTTCGTAATGTACAATATTGGAAGGTTTACACTGCTGATCTCACACCTGAAGTATCATAATACTACAACCACTGCTTGGACAGAGCTTGGAATGGATGAGGGACTTCACTGCCAGCATTGAGTTCTGTAATCTGTGTGGATTTCAGAATTCAGTTTCCTGGTTCAGTTTTCTAAACACATTTTGAGAAATAAAGAAAAGCCAAACAGTAGGGACCTTTGCCTAGGGCTGCTGGGGTAGATTTTTTGCAAACCCTTTTCCTCTGAACTCAGCTTTTGTGGTTGCAGGACAAGCTATGATAGAAATGTCGAAGAGTTCTCTCCACTTTATGACAGAGGTAAGAGGAAGAATGCTTCCTCTTGGATTATATCTTGGCAGTATTTTTACCCAGTATGTAATATCAAATCCATACTGCGGCTGGGTCTATTCTTGTATGTTTAACACCAAAGTTAATTGCAAAGGGGAGTGCTGAAAAGGGTTCTTGAGAGGAAAAGGGTTAAATCTTAAGTTTTTGCCCTTGCTTCAGGTTCAGTGGATCTCTTTGTAACTTAGATATTGTGCAAGTGAGATGCTGAGGAAAGGGATAAGAATCTCAGGTTTCCCTCTTTCATGTGTATCATCAGTGTAAATCTCACATTCTTTGCTGTTCTTTGAAAGGTAGTTGATAACAGGGATGGAAAAAGCCATGGAGTGGAATAAAACCAGAGCTGGAGTAGGTTTGTTCTGCTGGTTTCTCAAAACTTCTAAATTTGAGCCCTCCTCAGTATATGTAAAGCCTAGAGCCCAAATCTAATTTTTTGGTGGGAAGATAATCTAATCACTTATATATGTCAATTGAAAATGACTTGAACAGAAGGACTGTCTGTTTGTCTCTGCTGAAGTGTAGGTGTTAAAAAGGGTATATGGTAGCAGACCTTGAGTTATCTGAAGATGTTCTCTGGTGAGAGCCATGGCTCTGATGATTACTGAAGCCATTTTGTAGTTAGTTGGCATCAAGAGAGTGATCCACCAAAAAAAAAAAAAATTCACTGAAATGTGAGCACTGCTGTACTTAGTCTAGATTCTAATACAGACTTGCTTTATGCAGTCTCATGAGAACATATTGTCCAGTTGTGAAATTATTGCAATTTTTTGGCTGCAGCCAAAATTTATTTTAGTCCATGTTTTGAATTTATAAATGCATGTTCAAGTAGTATGTTATGTGTGCTTAAAAAAGGGAAAGATGTGCTTAAAAAAGGGAAAAATATTTGGTCATACTACATGAGATACTGAAAATTAGTGAGTGCTGCTGAGTTAAGTCTGTCTTGTTTTCTTTAAATAGGAATAGGAAAAAGTAGTTCAGGAGTAAATGCTTACTTTTTCAAACCATGCTGTTATTTGAAGCATTCAGGTATTTGACTTAATGTATGCTATTCATTAGTGTCTGTAGTTATATGCAGCCCAGCGATGAGAATTTTCTTTTGGAAAATTAGTAGGGTTTTTGAATCACATTCAGTAGGTAAGTATTTTATACTGAGGTGTAGGATAGAAAGTAAGATACTTGGTAAAATGAACTGATTGAGATTTACCTCTAAAAGTAAAGTTTAACAGAAATAATTAATATATAGAGCATGGGTTCTAAGATGAAGTTGTTTTATGTTTGACATTTGTCAGTTTGTCATGTGCCCCCTTTCTTCTTTAGCTGATTCTTACTCTTCCCTGAGACTCAGTTTGCATGTCTTCTGAACTTTACAGAACCTTCCAGTGTACCTGTTCTCTGTAAGACAGCATTCATTTTGGGACTGATGGCCTGCTAGGCACTAGTTTTTAAAGGAGGGGTTCTTCAGATGAGTTTTTGAATGGGGACTGAATGCTCCTGGGTGGTTGGAGACCACTAGATGTGTCCTTTGTGTCTTTTGGTTTAAGTTCAGCTAAAGAGTCTAGACTGTGTGCTCTGTTAAGGATCTGAAGTGTGAATAAGACAGTGACCCTTCTGATCATCCTTAACTCTTCAAAATCAGTTTCAAACCAAATTAAAACATGAATGTAGCTCTATCTCTGAACAGTGTGTTTGCTGTGCTTTTTTGCCAAGAGTTGGTGATGCCACATGTAATCTAGTTCTTGATTTTACCTAGATCCACAGTAAGTGCTCAGCTTAATCATTAAGACTGGATTTTGTGGTTATAGTGTTAGGGAAAAAAACCCTATTCTTATCTTTTGTCTGTGTATTATTCTTGGGATACTTAGGGGAAATGGTAATTTTGAAAATGTTATAGAAAAGCCTTATAGATTATTTCAAGGATAGGTTTTCAAGATTAACAGTAAGGCTCTCTTGTATTTATTAAGGCAACTTTATACCTTTTGGAATTTATTTGATTTACACCTAGGTTGTTAGATGACACAGCTACAGTTGAGGGTGTGAGGAGTGTTTCCAGTGATACTTATTTGTAAATATTTTGATTTAATATAGTCATATTAATATAGTTGTAGCTGTGAATTTCCAGCTGTTAATTTTCTGACTGTAAAAAAAAAAAAAAAAAAAAAATTTAAAAATATTCCTTCCTGTGTGTTTCCATTCTGTTCATAATTGACTATTTCTTCCTTGTAACCTGCTTCAATTTACTTCTTGTGAGACTTTTTGTGAAGGAGTCTTCTGGTGGTGAAAGTTGATAGAGTAAACAGGAGGAACTTGGTTTATTAGTTTTTGCAAGAGATGTTACCTGTGTCAGTATCTTGATGACTGAGAAATGCACAAACGATACAGAGTGAAGATATAATAATACTCTTTAAAGTAATATATATAATATAAAAATATATATAATAATACACTTTGAAGGAAAGATGTAGTTGCCTACTGCTGTTTTCCCCTTCTTTTGAAACTCCATGTAATATGAAGTAAAACTTAAATTTGTTGTACTGCTGAATAATCTCTTGACTTCTGCAGCTAGACAGTTGCAGCTGTGTTTGTTGAGTGCTTTTCTTTCAAAATGAAAAACATTTGTTTCCTTAGGAAAAGGTTACTTTCTCAACCCTTTAAAGAAGCATGAAGTATTTTAAAATTACTCCGTGACATTTTCCATGATGTTTTTGTAGATGATCTTCTTTTGGACAAAGAAATAATATCTCTCATTGCTGCATATTTTATAGTGACTAAGTAGTACAAGTAACTTTAAAAGGTAATTATTTTATTTTGAAGGTTTAATTGCAGTTGATAGAATAACTAACACATCTTTCTTTCCAGGATATATTTATGTTCATAACAAGGCAACTTAAAGGTTTGGAAGATACAAAAAGCCCCCAGTTTAATCGATACTTTTATTTGCTTGAGGTAAGCTTCATAACTTATTTCATAATAACTGTTAAACATGATCTTTCAATTTAATCTTGTATTAACTACTCCTTTTGTTTTTTCCCATTCCAACACAGAACATTGCTTGGGTCAAGTCCTATAACATATGCTTTGAATTAGAAGACAGCAATGAGATTTTTACACAGCTGTATAGAACACTGTTTTCAGTAATAAAGTAAGTATTTTCACCTCAAATTACAGTATATTATTGCATGATTGAGGTCAGCAACTTCTAACATAGCTGTTCAGTGTGACTTGTAGCATTAATGACTGCAGTTTTGTAATTTAGTTTAACTAAAGGTAGCAGAACTGTCAGTTTTTTCTGTTTTAATGAAACAAGACACACAGCACATCATCTTTTTTTCATAAGAAATTTAGCTTTGGTTGTCATTCACTGCATTTATTTTATTCTGTTCTTGAAATTGAATGGTGTAATATGCAATTCTAAGGAATTTGGAGGATTATTGCTGTAAAAACATGAGTCAGAAAGTAGTGGACACTGGAAGGTATTGCTGGAGGTAGAGGTTTGCCCTTTGCTCAAACCAGGTCAGCTTTGAGCAGATTGCCCAGAGCTGTAGCCAGTTAGGTTTTGGGCATCTCCAAGGATGGAGAGGCTGTGCCCTTGTTGGGCAACCTTCTAGTGCTCAATCACCCTTTTATTTAAAATCTCTTACATCTGAATGGTGTGTCTTGTATTTCACCCTGTGCCCATTGCCTCTCATTCTGTGACTGGACACCACGGAGCCTGTGGTGTCAAGCCAGTCCTGCCCTGTCCTCTCTACTCCAAACATCAGTTATTTAACTTAATGATAAGTTCTTTCCTAAGCCATCTCTTTTCAAGGCTAAAAAAAAAGATGTCAGCTCTCTCAGCCCCTCCTTCCGTGGGAGCAGCTCACAGCCCTTAATGATCTTCATGAACATTTACTGGACTGAGTCCAGGATGTGTGTGTCCCTTTTGTGCTGGGAAGCCCAGAACTGGACATGGCACTCCAGAGGAAGTCTTCCCAGTGCTGGGTAGAGCAGAGGGGTGTTCTGATACAATCTTTTCATGGTAGGCACAGATACAGTCTTACTGCAGTAGTGAATGAGGAGAGCATGAAATTTAAGAATGATGGTATATGCAATCAGGGCATTGAAGTATTTTGATTTCTAAGAAAACTTGAGATTTGCTGATTTTATTCCTTGTTGTTTGGCATTACCACAGGGAATACTCAGAACTGAAGTTGTACTTTATGTAGATATTACACTAAGAATTCTTGTTTTTATTTCAGCAATGGTCATAACCAAAAAGTACACATGCACATGGTTGATCTAATGAGCTCTATCATTTGTGAGGGAGATACTGTGTCACAGGAACTTTTGGATACAGTGTTAGTTAATCTAGTACCAGCACATAAGGTAAGATTTAGTGGCTTATATTTTGTTTTGTTCTATTGTTTTTTTTTGTAATCATGATTTCTTGAATGTATATGTTCAGATATGTAGATCTAATTGAGAGAATGGCTGTAGCAAATGTCTCTGTATTATCTGGATTTCTTTTAGCAAACAAGTAATTTTAATAGACAGAAAATTCAGTCAAGTTTCATTGCTCTGATATACTTGCCATAAGCAAAATATCAGTGGTCATAGTAATTTAAAAGGTTGAATGTCATATGAATTTAAACACAGGGGTTTTTTTTATCCCATCAATGCTGGTAGAGTGGAATAGAGAAGTTACATATATCCCTTGGAAAGTCTTTAATTCATGTAATGCAGTATCAACAGTTCAAACTAAGGTGCTGCCCTGAGTGGGAGGGAAAAGGTTGTTATGACTGCTGATTTGTAATTGGCTCTGTTGTATTTCAGAAGTGTTGGCTTGTTGTTATAGGTATGTTTCTGATGCAGCCGTAGAATTAAAACTGTGCACAGAAATGATGGTTCCAGAAAAGCCCAAGGAATGGCTGTCTTACCTTAATGAATACTGACATTTAAAAAAAAAAAAAAAGTCTCCTATAGATGAACTAAAAGAAAAACTTCAGAAATGTGCACATGTTGTGATACTTAAATGTTTAAAAAGCTTGGAAGTCTAACTCCTTAGTTCAGGAATCTGTGTCCTACTGAAATCTCATGAGCTACTCACTTGTAAGTTGTGAATGACAAAAGAAGACTGAGGAATTATGTAGGAAATGTAGGAAATCTTTAGCTGTATTTTCAACACTTCTAATAGTTTTGTTTTTTTTCCTTAAATAATATTCAGGAAAGTGCTAATTATTTTAGTTTCTGAAAAGTGTAATGTTAAAGGCTTATTAACAGAGAGATGCTATGGAATGCCTACTAGTGTGCCTTTACTACTAGCCATTAATTTCTGTAAATAAATAGCACATCAATTATTTTCTATTGACAGTGAAAGACTAAATGTTTAGTTTAGGTCAGTAATATTTTTTTCACCACTGGAAGTTTTTTAGCTGTGTCCTTCAAGGAATCTAATACTTGTATGCCAGGACTAGACTGAAATTTGTGTGGTTAAAATCCGGATTAAGAAGTAAAGCCTTGGAATACAAAAAACAAAAGCAAGGATATGCAAAATACTTCAGTTTGTGGTTTCTCAGATAAGAATCTATTGTTTCATTGTGTCATCTGTGTTCAAGTTGATCTCACTGTACTATTTTTATGTTTCATGTTTAATAAACTGACTTTGAGTTGAGGAATTTGTATCCTGTTAGCATTAAAACAGTTCTGTTTCATAGTGGATTTAAAATCACTTACTGAATATTTGAATAAGGGTAAATATATTTGGGGGTTTGCATTTTCTGCTGCTTTTCTTTTAATCAAAGTCTCTGTGGATAGGATGCTCATTTACAGCCTGCTTTCTAACTGAAATAGTTGCATAATGTCAGAGAGTGTTTACCTTTTATTTTTTTCTATACTAATGGGAAGGAGTTTCTACTATTTTTCTGTTTCATCTCAAAATCTTCATGTAATGAATTTTTATTTCAAATTATTTAGAATTTGGGTCCTCTAACTACTTTCTGTGGCTATTGTTGTGAAGTTAAAAAAGTGTAATAAATTCACAATTGAGAATTTTTCCACTCTTCCATTGAGAACAAAACCAGAAGGAGATAAAGGATAAGGTTCTCCATAAAGAAGAACGGTGTCTTGGCTGACCATACTGTTCAGCTGTGGGGGCTGTGGAAAAGGGAAATTGAATAATCAGACTGGTCACCAAAAATGGCATAAAGGCAGGCATTGGTGTAATGGTCTGTAGGGAATCCCCAGATTTCCCAGGGACCAAAAAATATTTTTAATGAAGTGGAAGGGGATAGATCTGCTATTAACTCAAGTTGGAAAATGATCAGATTGAGAGATTGTTGAAGACAATTATATCTGTACAAAGTAACACAGGCAAGTGGTGTATTTTTAATATGCCCCAAGAGGAGGGTTATGGATGAGAGGGAACATGTAGTGGCCTTGTGAACTGGATGGCTGCATCACAGAAAGAAGTTGTGTTGTTAAAACAAGACTGAGCTCCTCAAATCTCAGTCTGTATGATTTATCTAATCTGTGGTCTGTAAGTATGTGTTGGGAACAGAAGGTTCATCCAGTGGCTGAAATTCAACATTAGACAGATTGATGCAGAAATTATGTGAATATTTTTAAGAGATGTAATAATTAGTTGAGCAGTTTACAAAAGGTTAATTCAATACTGTTACCCCATAAACCAAGACAGTATTTTTCCAAAGATGAGAAATAGATATGGTCCATTATCCTGGGTAGTAAGTGTAAAAAGCAACAGTGCTCGCAGGATGGTTCAAGAACTTGGGCATAAGGAACATATACCGAGCACATGATGTATATTATCAAATGTCTGTATACCATCATCAGTGGTCACTGAAGTAGTGACAGCTCTAAACTACTCTATCTCCCTTGAATTTGTCATCCATCCCATTTGGATTGGATCCCATTTAGGATAAAAGCCATACTAATGTAAACCTGAGTGAAAGCAGCTGACACCAATATCAGAAAAGAGGCACACTGGAGTGTGCACAGGCTTGCTTGACTAGTACAGCTGTCAGGTAAGCCAATAAAATTGCAAGCTTAACTTGTCTGACCATGTGCTTAACTCTTAATTTTGATGCCAAATAATTTTTTTTTCCCTTTGTAGTTTTTCCTCTATCAACTCAACCAAAATTGATCTCATAGGATTATATTATGAGGGAATGAATTTAAATGACCTAAACTCAGATAAGACCTAGAAGCAAAGGAAGACATAGTTAGTATGAAAAGGCAAGAAAAATGAATAGCTTTCCTTTCCCCTTTAATGATCTTTTTGTATTACAAACATTTTATGGCAGACCTGCAATCAGTTTTGTGTTTGTGCAGTGTGTTAAAAGGCAAACTGTACCTGATTTCCTTGGGTGTTTGCCAGTGTTCCATTTTCAGCCTCAGGTCTGCTACAGGAGATCCCACATCACACATCCCACGTGCTTTACATGCCTATGTTTTAGAAAAAGTGATATTGAAAATTAAATTCTTAACTGTCTCTACTAGTAATTTGCTTAATTTTTAGTGTTATCTAGCTTGGCAACACTTCAGCTGAGCTTTTTCTTTGTCAGACATCCTTAAGAATCTGTTTACCTTCCCCAGGAGAGCAAGAGAATCTCCTGAAACTGTTCTGTCAGGTGCTCTTGGATACTAATTTGACTGCTGTGCCATTGATAATAAGAAGAAAACTGAAGAAGCTTTTCAAATTCCAAGAAAATAATATGTGACAATATATGCTTTTCTGGAATATTTGCACTAGATACAGACTTAACATTTGATTTTCCTCCCAAAGCTACAAAATAAAGGCTGGATTGATGCTAGCTTAGTCATCTTCTGTAAATAAAATTTTAGTGACATGCATTTGTTTTCTGTTGCCTTTTTACATTTTGTTTTAAGGGATGGGTAAAATTTTTTTCACTCTCTTATTTTTTTATCTATGGTAAATTAGTTATTGAGAGGTAACTGGAAATAAAAGGAATTGAGAAAAAATTAAGTGAGTATGAGTTTCCATCACTTCCAAACCCATTGTACAAGAACAAATGATTTAGGCTCTGTGGCATACTCTGCTGAGAAATATTGTCTGTTTAAGCACAAAAATGTGTTTTCCATGCTGTCAGAGAGCTTACCATTGCATCTTCTTTTGAAAAGTAGAAGTTTGTTATTCTAGAGAAAAACAGGTATGAAAAATGAGTTGGCAAAACTGTTAATGTCTTCCCAAAGTATAAAAAGCTTGAAATACCATCAACAAATGCTGAAAAATCACGGTAGAAATTGAGACAAAGGAGAGTACTTGTGATTGACCAAGATAGCCTCTATTCAGATATTATTGCTGGAGGTCTCCCAAAGTTTTAAAAAAATGCAAATGTTCTCCACTGTTTATTAACATTCTTTTCTGAAACAAAGCTGGAAGTTTTCAGGGGAAAAGTCTGGTTCAGATGTTAAATGTAACCTCAGTTTTCTTGCAGATTTGTGTTGCGCCTTCTCAGAGGCGGTTCTTTGATGTTTTCTTATCAATCAATATTTATTTTTCCAAAGATGAAAACTAGATATGGTCAAGATGTAGTAATTGCTAATGATTATTTTAAACAATATTGCTAACTGATGCAACCCTGTTGTTTCTACCCCGTTCAGCGCTCTAAAAACGTATGCCTACTGGATGCCTACATGCTCCTAAAGGCATCCTGATTAAGCTAATTGTCCACATCATGAGGGCTTTCTTAAATCATTAAATGATCTTGGAATGCACATCAATTTTATTTCCAAGCATATGGAAAGATTGTAAAGATGATAATGGTAGAAAAGCTTATCTAAAAACAGAGAAGAAATTTGTTAAATTAGATGTTATCCTTTTAAAATTTCTCCTTCAGGAGAAGAAATTTTAGGGTATTTTTGTGACTGTTGACTTAGTCAGAAGGTTTGGTTCTGTAAAAGATCTTTGAATCTTGTAAAAGATCTTTGAATCTATTTGGTAAAGGCTGGGCTGCTCCTGTTTGTGTTTCACCTAAGGTAGTGCCACTTTTGCTTGTTTCGGCTTTTATCCTGAAGCTGGAAAATGAGGAGAAAACTCTTGTGTGCTTTTAAGACTTCTTTGATATTGTTTTTTTCAGAAACTGGGGCTTCTGGACTTTTGAGGGTCATGAGTATTGGCACTACTAAATTAACTGCATGAGGTGTGAGAAAAATACCTAACTTTCCTTAGTTGCTTGTGCTGTAGATTATTTTTCCTCTTTAGAGCTTTTTTTAGATAGATATTTGCATTACACTTCCTTTTTACTCAGGGTTGCAAATAGCCACTTCTAGCATTTATCTTGGGGTACATTAAGCTTTGAAGTGAACTGCTGTGCAAAAGGTACAAGCTGAAACTAATGTGAATCAGAACAGATCTGCCTGTTGAAACTCTTCTGTACTAGGTCTACTGTTTAGACTTGTTTTATACTAAATCAGATCTTTCTCATGATCCAGAGTTCCCTCTTACCCAGGTGCAAGTCGTTTTCTTTGTTTTGCTAGAGGTGAACTGTGAAGTCAAGAAGGATCAGAACAAGAATTGCAATTGGCATACTTTCCTTGTTATAATTATTTGTGCCTTTTATTTCCTGAACCATTACGATTCTGAGTAACAGAAAACAAATGATTCCTGTGGAAATACCTCTTTTCTTTTCTTTTTTTGTGACCATAAAGAACAATCCAGCATGCAGTGTTTTCTCTTTTCTGGGACATGGAACAACTGTACAGTTTTGTAATAAGATGAAAGCATTTTATATATTAAAGCGTCTTTCCAGAATTGGAATTTTTAGTCACCTTCTATACTGGCTTTGAATAAAACAGACACTTCAAACATGAGTCTGTAGTGTTTCAAGTTCAGACACCTCACTTAATTCTATCAAGTAGCCAAATCAGAGACTTCTTTGTTTCATATTATCAGAAAATGTTAATCTTTTCCCACTGCTGTTTAGAAGCCTATAGTTCTGTAGGGTTTTTAAAATTTCAGACAATACTCTCTGTAGCTTTGCAAATCCTGTCTTTTGTTCAGACAACTCTAAAGAATCAAGCATACCCAGGTAAAGAAATAGCCTGGGTGTGGCAAGTCATCTTATGTTTGCTTTTCATTGTGCTAAAAGAAGTTATCTTCCTTTTATAGTGAGTAATATTTTTAAAAAACCACAAACTGCCCCCCAATAAAAATTGCATATATTATATATAGGTGTGTATATATATATATGTATGTATGTATAATTCTATCATTTTGTAGAGGTTTTTAGCTATTAAAATACTACACATTCTTATGTATTGAAGACTTTTTTCTTCATTCTTCTGTGTATTAATCAGCTCTGCAGTGGCTATCACAAGGGCTGAGTTGCATTTTCTTCGAAAATTTTTGAAAAGGAATTGTGATACAAAAATTGGAGAAAGGATGTAGTAACTAGAGGATGGAGAATGTGTGCAGGGAAAGGGAGAAAAATGGTAGAGCAATAACCCAATTAGACAAATGAAAGGATAGGGATGTTGAAGAGGGGGTATGTTTTTTAAATTTTTTGTATTTGTTTAGTTTATATTTTCCTATAAACTGAAATTCTAGGGCTTTTTTTCTTTTCTGTCTCTGACAGCAGGCTGAGTATCTTTGCATGGTGTGATGGAGAGGCTGTGGTGGTGACTCACAGGTGGCTGCTTGATGCAAGGGAGAATTGCATTTTCTGTCCTCCAGTTCAGTCTCTTCTGTGATGACTGTAAATGCCTCTGTGTTGCTTTGTATCACTTTCCAGGAAAACGGATAAGGAGGAGCAGTAAAATGCAGGCACTGAGTTAAATGAGCGTTAGTTTTAGATGTGCAACTGAAAAGTAAGCCCTCATCTGCCAGGAGGTTTTTGAAATTTTTCTCAGTCATACCAGTGGACACTACAAAGCTTTGTTTGAATAGCTTTGTTTTTACTATATTCACTTCATTACTGAAAATATGAGAAGAACAGGCTATTTCTTTAATGCATTTATCAGTACATGATGGCTTTAAATTCTTAGGTTTGTTTTAAAGTAAATGAATATGCTTATAACTCTTCTGGGTTTTTGTTTATTTGTTTTTTCCCCAGAATTTAAACAAGCAAGCTTATGATTTGGCAAAGGCTTTGCTGAAGAGGACGGCACAAGCAATTGAACCATACATTACTAATGTAAGTGAGGACTGCAAACAAACATGGAAATCAATACTTTCTCTAACTGAACTGTCTTATAAAAAGTATGAATGAAAAAATGAAAAGGGCTGAAAAATAACTTTTTCCAGGTTTTCAGTTTTCTTTGAGAGAATGATTTTATTAATGAAGCCCTGCATAACCTGTCCTTTTGACTCAAGTTCTTTACCTTATAGAAACTATTAAGTACTTAATACTTGGGATTTTGAAAATGCAGTGGATAATTTGCTTTCTCTACTGTCTTGGAAGACCTTGTGAGTCAATCCTTAGAGTGACTGAAAGATCAAATGTATTTATATATATTTTCTGATAAAAATATATCAACACATTGTTTCTGCAGCAAAATTTGTCTTTTAGTGAGGAGATAAGACTATTTATTATTAAATTCTGCTCTGCCTTCGATTCTCTTGGGTATAAATCTATTTATTTAGAGCCAAGAGAATTCAAGATAGAGCAGAATTTTAGTGCTGTTATCACAGCAGTAGAAGAGGAAGCAATCTTAAGAAATGGTAGTAAAGAAGAAAACTGAGTGGATTGAGGATTGTAGCAGAGTTGAATGCAGACGTAACAGACACTGTAATAGAATAGGCATGAGGGGAAGTAAAGATCAGAGGGGAGTATGCTTGAACTTGAGTTGCAAAATAGAAAAAAAACCCCCAAAACTCTTAACTTTTAGGCAGTTGGGGATTTAGCAGGTCTTTCAGCATCTATGCAAAACCTCAGGAGCTTGGAAACAATAGAAAATCTTCAATACTTTATATTACTTTCAGACTCGTAACACTTAGAAAGTGGGTACTTACTAAGATTTTTAAAAACTCAGACCTGCTGTTTGGGAAGGTGTTGCTGCATGGGAATGTGTTTTTAATGTTCATCTGTACGGTTAGATTACAAAGTGAGCTTTCAGGAAGTCTGCACAATAAAAATCTTTGTTATGGAGTCTTCTTTTCTTTGTTTCTCACATGGGAAAAGTATTTTGCAGTTTTGAAAATTTTCTTTCAGATGCATTAAAAACACAGAATGAGTTAGTTTCCTAGCCAATGTTATATACATTCAGGCAACTCTGTATCCAGAAAAGCAAAACATTTCTTCAAGAAAGTCCTTTACTTAATATAAGATGCACTCTATTATATATATTCCTCTTTAGTTGCTTCTTACCCATCAGAGAGGACATAGTTGAAAATAGAGTGGCAATATTTTCTTTAATGAGAAGTATGAAGTTTCCCTCAAATATGTCAAGTTTACCAAGAAGGAATATTTGCTTTACAGTTGCATTATGCCGTTTCTAAATACAGATGCTGGAACAATCATTTATCAGTTCCTATGCTTTTACTTTCAACTCCTTAACCTGTAAGCTGTGTAGTGTAGTAATTAGCCAGTTGTTTCAGCCTTGCTTTAAATGTCATAATACAACTGAAATGATGGTTTTCAGTTGCGGAATAACTCTGAATATAGTCCTATTATAAAAAGATATGATGCACTGAAACTCCTTTAAAGTTGTGTTTCTTAAATTATTTTTAGGCCTGCTGAGGTAAACATCATGTTTAATGTGTTTTCCTTTATGTATAATATTTGATACCAGAAAATTGTATTTTAAGACTTCTGCTATGGAATTCTGATCTGTGTGTGCCACCTTCCTTCCTTTTCCTTTTAGTAGAGAAATTAATGTTGTAAAATTAAAAGTCATTTAATGTTTTAGGATTTAGCATAGGATTTAGAAGAGTGCATGTATATTCATTCATATTGTTGATGTGTAATCTGTTTTGTTTTCCAGTTCTTCAATCAAGTCCTCATGCTTGGTAAAACATCAATTAGTGACCTGTCAGAGCATGTGTTTGATTTGATTCTGGAGTTATACAATATTGACAGTCACCTCTTGCTTTCTGTTCTGCCACAGCTCGAATTCAAACTTAAGGTAAGCACTTTCTACCCTTTCTATATATTTGAAACACGTATGCTTTGACCATTACTGTTTTTTGTTTTTTTTAATGACAAGTTCTTCAAATTATCTGGCAAATAAAACTAATAACTAAATGTAAAAATTATCTTCTCTGCATTGTTTAAAGGAAAACCCATAGAACCCCTCAAAAATGTAATTTAACTTCAAGTGTATTAACCTATGGTGCAGGTGTGTATATATTTCGGATTTGGTTGGTAGATGATTTTGGCTTGTATATTTCAGGCAATAACTCACATTTTTGGATGACTTGAGAATTTGACCTGTTTTATTTCTGGGTTTACTTATTTATTGTGGAAGACCTAATATTTTGAATATATATAGTAATAACTTTGTCCCAGATGTAGTTCTGTGAGAGATGTAACCAGACAACTGGAATGCATCAGTATGTCTTGTAGCAATTGCTGCAGTGACTTATGATTTTCAGGCTTGTTTCATATGTCTGAAGGATAGTTGGTGCTAGATCTCTATTTTAATGGGTATTTTTCTTCTTGACTTCCTTTTCAAAATGTTTCCATCACTTGGACAAATGGAATAAAACAGTTGGTTTAATTCTGCACTATTTTTATTCTGTCTATCATTCCACAGGGTTTCTGTGAGGAATGTGATTAGATTAATATTACTCCTTTTGTATGTGATCTGTTACTAAACTTGAGGGCTGATGTGCAATGGGCCACTTGTAAGTTTGAATGTATTTTTATTACAGAGGACAGATTTTATGTTTGTAGCACCTTTGGCCTCTTATTGTATTATTTATTATCACAGTGGTTTGTTCATGCCTATCACTTTTCTCTGTTGTTGCTAGGCAGGCATGCTACACTTGTTGGATGAGGGGTTTCTTAAATGCTTTTATCATTCTGTTCACATTTGCAAGAGAAATAGGGTTCAATCTACTGCTTGCTGTCTGTGTCTCCAAAGCAGACCTTTTTTCGGCCTTTAATTCCTGTTCCTACAGATGGCAAGCAATTATCATTCTCACTCCAATAAAAATACTACTTCTGCATCTGAAGGTGTTATTCAGCATATTTGATCTTACCTGCTGCCATAATAGTATATGATTGCAGTGTCTTTCCCATCTTGAAGTCCACTAAAATCTGCAGGTTCTTAAATGATTGTCCTACTCCTTCATCGACTCATATTTCATGATTTTCAATACTGATTTAATTTTTTAATCGTATTTTATTGGAATCAGTCTAGTAACCAATGTCAACTTTTTTTTTTTGGTTGGTCAAGGTTTTTTTGGGGGGGAATTTGGTTTGGTTTGGTTTTTTTTTTTGTGGGTTGTTTTGTTGTGTTGGATTTTTGTAGGTGTTTTTTGGTTTTTTTTTGTTCCCTCTTTCCCCATGCTGGAAAAATTTCTGGTCTCTGTCTTCAGCTGGCTGATTTCAGTCCTAACCATTTCCATGTTTTCTTTCTACGTCTTCATTTACAACACATTTTTTTCATGTTTACATTTCTGTTCTTTGTTTAGTGTGCTCCTTTCAGATGAAGTACAAGTATTTTGTTGCTTTCTGTCTCCTTCATCCTTAGTGTAGTTTTCTCACTGTGGTCTGAACCGTTAAGGGTAAGTGGTTCATACTTGATGTCTGCAAGATCCAGTTTAACAATGTTTTCAGGAGATCTGTAGGTTTTGATAATTAAATTCTTACCACTCTTATTCCTCCATGTCTTCTTGAACTCAGTTTAGTTTGTACTATTCCAAAAGCACTGTAATCATCTGGTTACTCCAGTTAGGTTATAAGAAAAAATAATATATGCCGGTTTTTTCCCATTGGCTGTCAAATGACCTGTCTTTTAAAGAAGAAAAAAGCACCTCTATTTGGAATGGGGTCCATGTAGTTTAAATGTTGAGATGCTGGAGCTGGTTTCCCAGAGAACTTGCAGGTGCTTCATCTCTGGAACTGTTTAAGGCCACGTTGAGTGGGGCTTTGAGCAGCCTGGTCTAGTGGAAGGTGTTCCTGCCCGTGGCAGGGTGGTAGAAGGATGTCCTTAAAAGTCCTTCCTAACCAAAATAATTTTATGGCTCTAAAGGAGTTGGGGGGGTTTTTAAGATCTTTCAGTGATGAGGGGAGTATTTTGAAGATAAGTGTTCTAAAATATTATTGAAATATAGTCAACCTGTGTTTTTTCTCGATCAACACAAGTTCATTCTACATGAAGACCTGCCAGTGATGATTAAATACGTTCACTCCAACAATAGCTTTAGTTACTGTAAACAGCAGCAGCTAGTGTCAACATTTTTAAATTCAGTTCCAGGTAATAGCTTATTAGTGTGTTGAGAAGAGAGTGTGATTTCAGTGAAACTCAGGGTGATTATGGTTGAAGACAGCCCATTTTTTATTGCTTTGAGTTAAAAGAAACTGGACAACAATAACCCTGTTAAGGTTCATGAAGCCATGGGTCAGGTGGATGGTAAAGGAAAAAAATATGCGTGACAATCCATACGGAGAACTGGGAAAGGGGACTTGTCTTTTTTGATAAAGGTCAATTAAAATTAATGATACAATAGCCAAGAGCTTCAATGAGCCCTGCATATAATTCAGAGGTTCAGTTAGTCTTTTCTGGATTTGTACTGTATCTCTGTATGCCCAGTTAAGGAGCCTTGTGCTTCTGAGCTTGCTTACCATGAACTGCTAAGTATTTAAATAAAAGTTTGTCAAGTTTATTTAGATCAAATACATAGTTTCACAGGAACATCTAGTTTTTGTTCTACGAAATTGTCTGATATGGCTCTTGAATACAGAGTTGTGACAATGGAAGGTAAATACTAGAGACAAATACTCCAGTAGTGCTTAAGAGGTATGGGACAGTTAGTGTTTTCCAAGATCTCATATTGCTACTTTGCTGCTTAGGAGATTTGTACCATTCCTTAGCAGATGCTCATGTAATCATAGAATACCAGATTGAAAGGGACCTCAAGGATCATTTGGGTAAAATTTTTCTTGGCAAAAGCACAGTCTAGACAAAATGGCCCAACACTCTGTCTAGCTGGATCTTAAAATGTCCTGTGTTGGGGAATCTACCATCTCCCTAAGGAGATTATTCCAATGGCTGATTGATCTCATGGTGAAAAACTTTCCTCTTGTGTCCAGTGTTGAAGGAAAGCTGTGATTGTCTGAACAACTGAGTTGTGGAGATGTGCCAGAATGATCTCATCTTGCATGCATTGGACACATGGAAGGGGACATATTAGCTGTGCTTTACAAAGACAAATTGAATAATTTTCTTTGTATTTTTGAAAATATGCATTTCTTTTTAGTTGGCTTCCAAGGCGGTAAGTCAAAACAAATTTTAGCCAGAAGAAGTACACTCACAGTAGACCTACCTGAGAAAGACATCAAGTGTTCTGGCTCACTTGAAAGCTGTGTGCAAGCTTGGTTTCAGGTGTAAAATTGGCAAGTTCAGCATGAATTTGAAGGGATTCCTTCTGGCATTGTCAGTATTACCTATATTGCATATTCTGTACATGAAACAGACTTTCTGTGTAATATCTTATTTCTTTGCTTCTAAACATTTAGCCTCAAGAAAAGGAGTCTCAAGGGAGATCCTATCACTCACTCTACAACAGCCTGAAAGGAGGTTGTAGCAAAGTGGTGGGATCAGTCTCTTCTCCCAGGTAATAAGTGACAGGACCAGAGAAAATGGCCTCGAGTTGCACCATGGAAAGCTTAGATTTGGTATTAGGAAAAATTTCTTCACTTAAAGACTTGTCAAGAATTGGAACAGGCTTCTTAGGGAAGTGGTGGAATCACCATCTCTGGAAATTTTGAGAACGGAAGTGGAATAGTTTCTTTGTAAACAGAATGATGCTTGATTAATTGTTGGGCTCAAACACCTTAAAGATTTTATTTTTCCAGCCTTTATGACTCTCTGATCCTATGGTTTTGTGGTGTGCTTTGAAAATGAAGTGATGGTGATTTTCCCCTAACCACCAGGTGAGCTTCACTGAGCCATCTCCACTGCTTTTCAGTTGATTGGGCTGCCTTGTTCCCAGTCTCTGCGGCTGATGGGAGTTTGGGGATGTAAATAAACATCTTCGAGTTTGACTCATTACCTGACAGGATCCAAATCTCTTGCTCTCTATCTCCATAATTTTTTTGGTGCTCTTTCTGGCAGGAAGCCTTCTAGTTTATCTTCATGGGTTTAGGACTGTGGACTGCCTCTTTGGATGGGGGTGAAATCCAAGGGCTTGCTCATCAGAGACCAAATCAATTTTTGACCATGAGGGGTCAAATGAGGCAGAGGGGTTAAAAACTCTCAGTATGAAACTTGGGGAAAAAGTTTAGGTGCCTCAGTAATACTGTTGAACCTACTCACTATTTGGGATGTAAACGATGTGGCCACCTAGTGTTCAAAGCACCTTGCCATTTTGGTACAATAGTGAAAGCACAAGTAAAGGCTTTCTCCCTGTGCCGCTCCTTCTCCCCCCAGGTAGGCTGAGTAGGGCAGCAGGTTGAAAGGGGACACGTGCTCAGCAATATAAGGTATGGGCAAGGAGGAGGAAAGGATTAATTTATGTTCATGCCGTTTGTCTTCCCAAGTGAGCCCTATGTGAGTTGAGACCCTGTTTTCCAGGAACTGCCAGGACATCTCTCTGCCTATGGCAGGTAGTGAGTGAATTCCTCTTTTTGCTGTGCTTGCACACATAGGTTTTTCTTTACATATTGAACTCTTGTTCTCTTGATCTGTGGGCCTTTTAACCTTCCTTCTCTTCCCTTCCTCTCTCTCTTGGAGAAGAGAGTGAGAGAGGGACTGGGTGAGTGTTTTGCTTTTGACTGGGGTGAACCTGTCCCACCTCTATAGATTGATGTAAAGAAAAAGCTCCTGTGCTCTCAGGTGGCAGAACTCTGTTGTAAAGCTCTGTGAGAGCTGTGTGAAATCGTGGTTGCATTTTACTAGTAATTTGTTTTTTTGTCTGATTATGGAAAGGAGTCTGGGGAATTAACAGGAGAATGAATACTATATTAATTTCACTTAACCTCTTCTGTGAGGGTCAGTCATTTGTGCCTGATCTTGGCACTTTAAGATGGTGTGTTTATTGAGATCTAGTGCTAACACAGAAGCGTTATGGATTTGGGAAAGAGCTAAGAATTTATTATTGTATAGGTCAGCTTGTAGAAGAAACAAAGGAAATAAAGGAACTTGTTTTCAAATTTTGTACTTGAATTTTGGAACTCCATGTTACACAAAGCAAATAACATTTAAATGTTCAGGAGAATGGAAAGCTCATGAATAGATTCTTTTGAAAATAATTGTCATGGGGTTTAGGCTTTTATCTTATTGTTTTACTAAAACAATATGATATAATAAATAAAATTAATAAAAAGTTGACTTCTTATTTTAGAGCTACCTTTCTTTCTGGGTATGGTAATTAAAATTTTCAAAAGTTTCAGGTTATGTGTCTACTTCTTATTCCCAAATCTCCCCAGAACCTGAGTGCTGCCTATTCTTTTGGACTCTATAGTGGTAACAATCTGACTGGCTTCAGCTGCTGTTACTGACAGACTCAAATGTTTAGGCCAAAGAGAAGCTGCCTGTGTGCTGGGACCATGTATAGGGAACTGAAAATATCCATGTTCAATGTCAATTTATATTGATGATGATGGAACACTATTAGATTGCTGGATTTACTTAAGAGATGAAGGATGTGACTCGTCAAGTACAGAGTTTCTCACACAATGGAGAAATACTAAGATTTTTTCAGAGTTTGGGGCCCTTATTTTTCACCCTGAAAAAGAGTGAGAGTGAGCGAATGTCATGGAGTTACTTTACCTTTAAGAAAAGTTGAGGTTTCTGGGAACTGCCTGGAGTCTTTTCTCCTGACCAATTTTCGGTCATTGCTGAGAATTGACAGCAGTTTAGGCCATTGAAAAGTGGGATCAACTTGTGAACCCTACCTTAAAGTGTAAAACCATAGCTCTCTTGGCTCTCTTTGTTTCCTGGCTGTGAAGAGCGCGGAGCTCCGGCCTCCCGTTCCCTGCCCAGGCCATGCGGCCGGGCGGGGACAGGGCTGGGCCTGCCGCGTCTCCCGGCCGGGAGATGCGGGCCCTGCGGGGGGTTTTCCCCGGGCTCGGGCCCTGTCCGGGCCGATCTCTGGCTCGGCTGCAGGGTTTTTGCTGTAACTAAATTCACTAGAAACTGCTGAGTGAAGAAAGAGAGAGACTCTGGGCCTGCAGCGGGCTGGGGCAGCGATTACACTCTCCAGAGCAGCCATGAGGAACTCTCCATCGCAGACGGCTCCAGTTCCTGCACCGGCCGAGGCCACAGAACTACCTACAACAGCCTGGGCAAGATTTTAACTCTTGCATTACCCAGATGAGACCTGTGGATTAATCTTTTATCCAAAAGAAAAAAAAGGAGAGTGATCAACATGAAAAGAGACTTTATAAACTACCAGTGACAGGAAAGAAAAGAAGCTTCAGAAAGGTAGAGAATTAAGAAGATGCTTTAATTTAGCTGAAATATCTTTCTGTTAAAACTATGGAGATGGACAATGAAGTCCTGAAAAGAACTCCTTTAATTCATGATAAGTATGTAGGGAGGAATAAAGTGTTCAAAGTGTAAACTTGACTAATTATGGTATAGTGAAGTGCTGGGAGATTTGAAGCCTTGAGAGGCAATGAGAAAACTGTTGTCTAATGAAGATCACAGAAACAGATGAAGACGACTTTTTTTGCCTTTGAATACTCATCCTTAAAAATGCTATCCCTAGACTCATGACCCACACACATCTCAGAGTGATGTGAAAATGGAAGGGGTGGGCTCTGATAACAGCAGCTCTGGGCAGCTGATATCAGGGCAATGGAAAACTATAACAAAAATAGTTTTCTTGTGAGAAATTCCTTAAATTAACAGGAAGAAATTTCTGTTTCTCTACAAAGACTGGTGAAAAGACTGTAGCAAGAATTGGGACTGTTTTAACCACCTAAGTTCCAAAGTTTTTGTCTCTGTTGTTGTGTGAACAAAAGAATAGTGGGTAGATAGGGGATGAAAAGGTTTTTTCTGGAAGTTTTTTCTGGTGTTATTATTATTGTAGTTTGTCAATAAACTTTGTTTATTCCTTTTAAGTTTTATGCCTGTTTTGCTCTTGTTCTAATCCATATCTCACAGCAAGAAATAAGTAATTTTTCTTAGTTATTGGTTTTAAACCACGACAGCGAAAAAGAGTGGAGATTAAAGTAGAATAAAAACGAGAGACTGTTGCAGCAATCTATTCATTCAATAAGAAGTACAGGTGTATTTTTTTACCCTTTGGAGTGCATATAACCTTGGAGTGTGTTTCAAGGAAGCCAACATCAGGGCACAAAATTTAGAAGGGACCAAATAATTATGTACCAAGGTCCATAACCCACAAGTATTTGTTGTTTCTACAACAGGACCAGAAACACAAGTGGGTTGTCTTATAATTGGGTTAGTGGCTGATACAGCAAAAGCTTCTTCTGCAGCTAATTAATTAAGGATATTTTAGGGTTTTGCTTTTTTGTGGGTTTGTTTTGTTTTTTGTTTGGTTTTTTCCGTCTATATTTCTGGCTGTATAATTAAGCAGTTGAATGTTCAGTGTGCTCCCAGCTCTTCCACCTGGCTCCTTCCTTCTACCTTCTAGAGTGTCTTGCTCTGAGTCTGTGCTGGTTACCTAAAAAAATTCAGAGATGCTTAATATTTTAATGTTTTATCTGTTTGAGCAAGAGTGGATAGGATGTAAGTCATGGAGGCTGGACTAATGTAGGCCTTAAAAAAAAAATTAGAAATTCTTAACCATGGCCCACACAATAAGAATTTGTAGTGTAATGGGCTGAAACTCATTAAGAAAAAAACTATAATTTAGTCCAGATTAAGAGGAGGTGGTTGTAGAATGCTTTCAGTAATGTCTGTGTGACTGTTAATTGGAAAAAAATTAGTCAAATTCAAAAAAAGCATATTAATGGATTTGCCATAAATGCTTTGAATACTTAATACTGAAGTGTATTCAAAAGAATTAGTCTTTTGTAATGTAGTAATATATCACTGTTAGAAATTACTGCATCCTTCACTTCTCTTGCTCTGTTACTTGAAGGATTTTACAAATGCTTTTACTGTTCTTAGGGTTCTGAATTAAAAAGACATGCTGGCGAATGTTTCAACCCTTTTATGGTATTGAGTCAGGAGAAATAGTTTGTCTCTAAAACGGTGGTGTCGTATAAAAGAATTCTGACAGCTATACTGTGCTCTTATTTCTTGTTCATGTTCAGAAGGTGATGCTGAACTAATAAGAATCCAAAGATCCTAGAAAAAAGGCAGTATTTTACACAGTTCTTACTTTTTACCAGAAAAAACCCTGGGAATAATAAGGGATTAAGAATATCTAATTAATATAAATTAATTTTATTTACCCCTTTTCAAGGAATTGTTGCAGCCAATTGAGTTTTACTCCCTTTAATGAACAAAGGGAAAAAATTTGGTGAACAGCAAGTGTATGAAGGTTCATATGCTGTGTGTTGTATTAAAGAATGTAATGCAAAACAATGATAAAACAAGGCCTTCTCCAGTATATTTCCACTACCATTGTTAGTGCTCATTTTAAATATAAAAAGAAGACGTTCTGTTGTACCTCAGCAGTTTTGAAATACAGGTACAAATACAGGACCACATTCTGTGGATCTCAGGTCTTGGGTACTTAATCTGATGTTCTCTAGAAACTTGTATTCTGGAAATCGTTATTTTTAACTAATGTTTTAAATTAAGCATTGTTCTATAGAACCGTGAACTTTTATGTGAAGACAAGCATAGACTGTAAGTTTTGTTTTTTGTCTGAATTTTTACAGGCACCTATCAGATTTTGTAACAATCAGTAAACTGTAAATAAGTATTAAACAGATGTATTTTTTGGATTTGTTCACAATATTTTGTCTCTATTGTTTTTCATTTTCACAGTCTTTATTATTTTGTCTTCTCAAAAAAATAATGAAGAGTTTTTGTCTTGACATAGACATTTGTATATAAGAGAATTCTATTGAACTGTATCATGATATTTCTAGAAATCTGTAAGGTGTATTGGTGTAAAAACTGTACAAAACAGAACTCTGGTTTTTTTTGGGTTAGTTTTCCTTTTAAATTAAAAAAAAAAAAAAAAAAAAAATCTGTTCATTTTCCAGAGCAATGACAATGAAGAACGTCTGCAGGTTGTAAAGCTTCTAGCAAAAATGTTTGGGGCGAAAGATTCAGAGTTGGCGTCTCAGAACAAACCACTTTGGCAGTGCTACCTGGGGAGGTATATTCTAGTGTATTATTATTCCCTGTCTAGGGAGGAAAAACATTCAGTGAAGTCAAATGCAGTTGGTTTCGGTTCTTTTTGTTGAAGTGACATGGCTAAGTGTGAATTCCCTCCTGCTGCTTTATCTGAGATCTGGCAGAAAATGCTAAAGCAGTTTTACACATATCTTCCACATCTGTCATTCTGCAGAATGAAAGTTTACAAATCATGTCTTTAATGTTCATTTGTTTTCAACTAGCTTTATTGCTATTGTCAAGAAAAATTAATACTTTATTTTAATTTCTTCAAAAGTGAAACTATTCAATGATGGATTAATTTTAAAACAGTATCAAATGACATTTTTAGTATTTGGTGATACTAGAACTGCTCTTCAGGCTTTTATGTACAGTCTTTGTGCATGACTTTCAATTTTTCTTAATGATAGGAGTGCCTTAAAAGAAGTATGTAGTATTTACAATGCTGCAAACATACCTAGTTTTTTGGTTTTTTGAAATATTCTGCCACTTTGAGATAGAAAATACAGCTGTAGCTTGTAGTCAGGAGAAACTCCAGTTTGTCTACTATAAAGAAAATACTTTTGATTTGTTGAAAGAAGATAAATTCTAAAAGTTACTACAAATGCCATAGTTCATAATGTTGCATCAATCATCAAAAGCAGAGTCCTCAAAGAAATGCTACTTTTAAGAATATAAGTAATTTAATTGAAGCAAGGTATTTTGCTTGAAAGTATATAGCTATTTAAAGCATGAAGTGTCATCAAAAAATACCACATCTGATTGGGCCCAAGGGAAAATGCTTCATTGTGTTACAGTGTGATTATGTGCAGTTTGTTCACTGTAACTGTTTTCTACTACTTATGAATCACATATATACATATACTACTTCTAAAAATTTTCACACAGTTATAATAGCTCTGTTATTGAAGGAAGCATTCATAAAAATCTCTTGATTTTGAAAATATACCTGGCTTTTACTAAAACAGGTATTCCTTAAAATCCATTTATCTGATAAATAAATATTTCAACAACAAGTGTTCTAAAATAACATTTTTAATTTGTTTTACACTAAGGATTTTGAGGCTAGCTTGAGAATGCATTTAATTTTGGAAGAGTTGTCTGTAACTAATTGCATTAACAGTTTTGTTATAAAATGACTCATATAAAAATTAAAAATGATAAAATACTAGATTTTAAGAATCAAATCTAGTTCTGCCTTCCAAAAGGAAATCATATTAAATGATCTATCTCAGAAAAAATTTCTATTAGACTGCATGTGCATTTGTTTGTTCTCTGTCATGAAGTATAAGGAGGGGATGAACGTCCCAGTTTTATAAAATTTTGAGTTTCTGATACATGGCTCATGGTTAATTATGTATAGCATTATAGAAGAGGAATTAAAATATATCACACATCTTTCTCATAGGTTTTTGTCTTCCTGGGAGTTTTTAATGTGTAGTAGGAGAAGATAATTCTTTTCATGTTCATAACATGAATCAACAAATGAGTATGAGAATTTTTTTTTAAGCTAAAGACAGTCTGCTTAATACTGTGAAACTGGAGATGCTGTATGCATGTAACCATGCATGGGAAGCACAAAATACATTTTCAGAAATATTTGGTATTGTGTAGAAATTAACAGATTGCTTTGGCAGAAGTGGAATTTTTGTTGTAACGCATTATCTTGTTTCTAACTAGGTTTAATGATATCCACGTACCTATTCGCCTTGAGTGTGTCAAATTTGCAAGTCACTGCCTTATGAACCATCCCGACCTGGCAAAGGACTTAACAGGTATCAGTTTTATTATAACATTAGAATACCATTTTTAGTCTCGTGAAAGAGTCAAGAAGATCAGTTGTAATCCTAAGTAATGCTGTCAGATATTGTGGAGGACCTAATTGATGGTGGAGTTTGAAGTCAAAGTCCTTGCCTTCAGTGTTGCTTCTCAGGCTGAGGGGATGGCGCAAAGAATGCCTCAGCTAGAGAGATCTCTCTTCCTCTTGTATAGTAGTTGCATTCCCAACTGCTGCTGAAATTAAGCACCGTGGGATCAGATAAAGACAGCCTGCCTAACCTGATGGTCCTGGCATTTACTAATTGGGGTTCATAGGGGAGACCTATGTTCCACAGAGCTGAAATGTTTAAGTCTTACTCAGCCACTGTCTAAATCATGTTAACAGTCCTTATAACTGACCACCTTCACAGTTCTACCTCCTTCATATCAAACAGAGTCTGTAATTCAGGAGCTCTATAGGAAGAAAGCAAGTGGCATCAATGGAATCATTTAGTATTTGCTGCTCCCCATGTCTTAATAAAAAATTAATTAATGAGAATTGGTTGGTTTGCTTTTTAGACTTTATTGTCTCCATATCATTAAACTCCTACTTGTAGTTTTTTTTAGGCAATATGTTTGCCTCGCTGGTCTAAGGAGGGAGTTAGAAGGACTGTAAAGTGCATGGGATTGCTGTCCTGCTTGCTGAGTATTTGTCAAATTGGACACAAATAGAGACTGGAGCCTGTGACTACAGGCTGGAGTCACCATGTAGTTACAGTGGTATCCAGAGATTAGCTCAGGTGTTTGGAGCATGGAACCACCACAGTTGTAGGTTTGATCCCCATATGGGCCATTCACTTAAGGGTTGGTCTTGATGACCCTTGTGGGTCCCTTTCCAACTCAGAATAATTTTTGATTCTAAATTGTTAAGCCAGCTTAAAAACCCCAAAATGTTCTGGGTCTTTCCTTAATGGAGTGGTAAGAATATTTTCAGTTTTGATTATCAGAATTGTATTTTAAATTTATCTTTTTTTAACATTGCAGAAAGACTTTGTGCCCCCTCTAATGGTATCCTCTGGGAAATGTAATTTTGCTTGCCCCTCCTCTCTCTCCCTTCAGTGCTTATCAAAGTCAAATTGCTAAAAAATTTCTGTGGTTCACTGGTATTGGAGATGAGAATTCTTTTGTGTAATGACAGTATTTTTCATTTGTTTTAGTTTATGTTCCTGTGAAAAAATTGGGTTTTTTTAAAAAGGCTTATTTGGATTTAAAATTTCATAGCCTCTGTAACTGCAAAGCATTATTTTGAAATATTCTCTTTTGACACTTGGGCTGATTATCAGTAATGTTAATGGCCAGTGTTTCAGATGAGACTTGAAAAATTTTCACTGATCATTGAACAGTGTTGAGAGAACAGTAACTTCTGGTTATTTTTATTCAGAGTATAGTCTGAATTTGCAAAGTTTCTTAAAGTTCTCAGCATTGTACTGATGCATGCAGTGAACTGTGATCTCAACTTTTTTGTGTGTGTTCCTACCCTTTTGTGCTTCTTAAATAACCTAAAATGCAGTTATGAAGACAAATGAACTTTGCCATTTTATTTGCCAGCTTTTTAAAATGATAATAGGTAGCTAACAAATTTGATGCCTAAAAGCAGAAGTTTTAAAGTGTTGATAGTATATAAGATTATTGGTGGTAGCAAGTAAGTACCAGTGTACCAGAATAATCTAGAAAAATTGTTTAAGATGGATAAACTAGGATGTGTCTAAATAAGTATTATAGTTTCAAGTATCTCTTGGTTTGTCCCTGCTTACGATGCTTACATGGCTCATACTGTTGAGTGTTCCTGGAGCAGGTGAACTAGATTCCTTGTGGATAATAGAGAAGTTGTGAGCAGGAGTGCAATTCATGTGCTCTAGGAGCCAAAGGGGATGGAGACTGCAGGAAGAGTAGCCTCCAACCTCATGTAAGACTTTAAAATGTATACGGTGTGGTTAGCAAGTTCTCAAGCACTACTCCACAGATCCAGTCCTGCTTGGCTGTGAAAGTTGCTAATGTATACTATAAGAAATAATAAAAAAGAATTGTAGCCACATAATTCTTATTTCAATAATGCCAGTAATACACATATTTAATATTCTAAGCAAATAAAAAGTTCTGCTGTCATTCCTGTTAATCTTGGAGAAAACTATTGATTTGTTACTGCTGATGCTTCAAGCAGAATAACATAATTTTTCTGTTTATGTCTAGTGGGGAAAGTAGCTGCAGTTGTGTATTTACACTTAGTCATTTTTTCCCCAGAATATCTGAAAGTAAGGTCGCATGATCCTGAGGAGGCCATAAGGCATGATGTTATAGTATCCATAGTTACTGCTGCTAAAAAAGATCTTTTGCTTGTCAATGATCACCTGCTAAATTTCGTCAGAGAAAGGACACTGGACAAGCGGGTAAGACATAATTAGCATTGATAATATCTGTGTTTTATACTTCTAAATGATAATATTCACTTTCTTTTAAATCAACACTTGTAAGAAATGCTATACTGATTTTAAAATTGCAAATGAAAACAATATGAAGCAAAAAATCTTGATGGCATCTGTTTAGTGAGCTACCTTCTTCCCATGACTAGAATGCTATATTTTTCATTGTGCTGTATTTTATTTAAGATGATATGATTTAAAGAATTAACTGGAACACAACAATGTTCCAATTGTATGGTCTAGTGAAACTTTTGAGTCAAAAAAACCCCTTGTAATACATTCTAGCATTTTAAAGAAATTTTTCAAGCAGGTTTCAAAATGTATTATAGGTATTGTAGATTAACTGCTTTTAATTAGATTGTTGAGAGACTGCAAATCAGTGTAGTAGCTTTCAAATTTGAATAGCCTTAAATTTTAGTTTAGATATATTGCATTATTTGGTAAAATTTATGAGGTTTGCTACTTAATGTAAAGCATACTAAATACGTTTGTTGATGACAAACTTTAAAAATTATTGCCTAATCTTTTTTTCATTTGGTGACATGCTTTTTCTTGTTGCAGCCATAACAGAAATGTAGATATTGACTATAGAGTGTGAGAAAGGGTGTTGGCTTGAAACTGTAATAACTCTGAATTCAAGAGGCGTACTTACATGGTAGTTATTGGTGTTGAAAGCTTTAGTGTAACAGATATGATGCAACATACATCCTAATGAGAAACTATTGCACTTACAACTCAGTTTAAATTTTTTGTTTATTAAATTATGTTATTTTGGTATAGAATAGGAAATACCTAATAGAAAATTCTGCAGTCTTTTTAGTTTTGAGTTTTGAACTGCTAAACTGGCTGCTGTTTCTTTTTGTCAAGTGGAGAGTGAGGAAGGAAGCTATGATGGGACTTGCACAGATATACAAGAAATATTCATTGCAATCAGAAGCAGGAAAAGAAGCTGCAAAACAAATATCATGGATCAAAGATAAACTTCTGCATATATATTATCAAAACAGTATTGATGATCGGTAAGTTAGTTGTAAAAGCTGTCAGATTCAGTGGCTAAGTGTTATAACTTGGTATGAAGATTTGTTTTTCCTTTTTGTTCCAGTGCTGTTGGGAAGGTGGAATCTTGATAATCCTGTATGTTTTGATTCAGTGCATAATTTTGTATAGCTGCAGCCAAGTGTTGTCCTGTGTTGTTTTCTTCTACTTTATTGTTTTTTATTTTAGGGTTCTAAAGGGTGTGAGAGGTTGGAAGATTTCAGAAATCTCAGGTGTACCATGTCACTGCTTCAGTAGAGGCGATTTTTGTTTAAGTAACTTTGTTTCTTGTAACTTCTTAAGTAACTTGTCAATTTATATGTTAAAATCTAGTAAGTAAACTTGCTTGAATAATGTTGATTTAGGTTTACGTGCTCTTCCTGTATGTTTTAAAGGTAACACGTGTAGTGACAATGGGCAAGCCATATCACTCTGCAGAAAGTTAGGTTTTTGTAGCATAAAAGCTGTGAATTAGGGCCTTGTCCTGGATTTGTAGTGAAAGCAGTGCCTCTGTCATACCAGCTGTAGCCTTGTATATGGTTGTTGGTATTGAAAAAGAGATGGTTGCACATGGGTAACAAGTTTGGGAACAAGTGTGCCTTGACTAGCCAAGGTAATTTTGTCGGCTTTGGAAATAAGTCTTCACAGTGTGTTCAGATACAAATGGCATTGCAAACCCATAAAAGTACTTTCAAAAATTCAAAAACTTATCTTCAAAACAAGTAGTTATTTCATGGTACCATGGAAATGGACTGTCTGGATCCTTACATCCAGCCTTAACCACTGACGTTTCTCTCAAACCTTTTAAACTGGATGGATTTGGGTTTTGATCACCTGCTCCAACTGTGCGTTGAATTTTGTTTCCTTTTCCAGCATAAACATACATGATTGGTTTTGCCTGTTTGCTTCATTCTCTTAATACTGATCTCAGTGTTGGACCTCAGTCTTGGACTTCCTGGTATTAAGGAGTAGTGTGTGGGCTTGGTTTCCTTTTTTTTTTTTTCCCTTCTCAGTCTTTTCTAGGTAACTCTCAGGCCCAAACCTTTGTCTCATCCTTTTTCCAAATAAGGAGCTTCATGTTACACAGAAGCTTTGAATAATTCCCTTGGGAATATACCTGCATTTATATTGCAGAAGCAAAAAACATGGGACAAACTCAGCCTGTGGGGAAGGGGCCAGAAAAGGTGGAAGTCAGCTCCTTCTGATTTGTATCTGAATTCTTCTGGGCTTCATGATATTGTGTGATATAATCAACATTTCTTTTTTAATAAACATTATTATTAGTAATAGCAGTATTATTTTAGGCAGATTAATTTGGGTCAGTTCATTAATTTATCCCAATACTGAATCGTAATAAAATTAAATGTTAACATCTTATTGGATTGATAATTAATATTTTTCTCAAATGGTTTGGTTTCTTCTAGATTTAATATGTCTGATTTTGGTAATGTTATCTGTTAGATCTCCTACTGCCAGCATTAACATTGTGTTTTCTATAATAATAAATTTATGTTTAATTTATGCTGAATTATGTCAAATAACTTGACCTTTAGGTTTTTGAATATCCCATTTTTTATGTAACAACTGATGTCTAGATAGGGCTGAGAATTTTTGAATTGATGTCTCTACAATTCCAGGCTGTGTTCTTCCTGCACAGCTTAAGTGTCTTAATCCTATCTTTCAGGTTACTTGTTGAACGCATTTTTGCTCAGTACATGGTCCCTCATAACTTGGAAACAAATGAACGAATGAAGTGTTTGTATTACCTTTATGCAACACTGGATTCAAATGCTGTGAAGTACGTGCTGCTTTTTACTACTTGCAAAATAATTTTTAATACAAATATTATTGTAAAGTAGTTCTCAATTGTTATGAATAGCCTAAGTCAGTGGACAGAAATAGTTTATAAACTATTAGAAAACAGAATGTAGAAATAGCATCTATTTTTCAAGTGAGATTTTGAAAAAACCCTAAACTTATAGGGTGTTTTCTAACAAGATACAGTACATTTCAGCCATAAACAGCCAAAGAGGTAGAGTCAGAGATCTGGAAAGAAGCTTGAGTACATGTCGATCCTTATATGTCTGCAAAGAGATAATATACATATGGAAGATCAGCCCTAAGTCTTATTTGACAACTTCTTAATTAATATATTACTTGTTGCAGCAGCCAAGGTGAATTAAGAATGAGAATGTCTTTCCTCCTTCATTATTATTATTATTATGCTATGTGCCTTCTCCAGCTTAAAATGGGTACATGCATGTGAATTTGACTAAGTTATACTGCTGTAATGTTCACAGTTGGATTCATTTCAGATAGTTTTACTTAGTTTTTCATGTAATAGTACTCAGTCACTTGAAAATCAGAGGTTTATTTGTCCCATGAAAGAGACTAGAAAAGGCTTTGTATATGAATTAATGCCTTAAAAGATCCGAAAGCTTTCTAATTCTACAAAATCTGATATTTGAATCCCCTGAATTTCTTGTATTGCCTGTCCAAAGACATGACAACTATAACAAACTAAAATTATTAGTAGTATATTAAAAAAAAAAGTTACTCTCCTTGTAATTTTTAGCATAGGCTGAATGAAAATGCAGAATGGATTCTTTTAAGTTACTTGTTATTTCAGGCAACAAATAACTTCTGAATTCTACAGCTCTTGTACACAGCAGTGCTCATTTTAAAGACTTAATTTTTTCAGTCATTTATATAGAAATTATTTTCTTACTTGTGGATTCTGTAAATTTTGTAAATGCAGCTATGACCACTATTTATATGGTTTACTATTCCTGGAGAGTGTGCTAATTTTCTGTTTTACTGAGTGTCTTTCATGCATCTCTCATCATCTTAATCATGTCTACTTTCACAAATTATTAATCTAGTAGCTGCTTCCTATCTGCAAAAAAACCCATTTGTTTTGGTGATAAAAATCTTAAATATCTGCTTTTACCTACTTCTTGATATGTTTTTTGAAGAGTCATTTCAGGCTTGTACAAATGACCTGGTTCCTAATGGACCAGAGACTAGTTGCTTCCTCCTTCTTTGAAAGGCAGTGTACTTGAGCATCTGAAATGAAACTTGTTTCAAAATCTCACTTTATATCAAGTCTAATATGACCAATTAATTTTCCATATTATCCTACTAGGAAATATTTAGCCTTTGCTCACACAGCAGTGAAAGTTCATGTGATAAGTACATTTCTGAGCCTGAAATTGAAAAGACCGTAAAGACTCATTTTGGACAGTTGTGTTGCGCCTGGAATAGATAATTTTGACAATTACTTCATTTTTTTGTATTTTCAGAGCATTGAATGAAATGTGGAAATGTCAAAATCTACTACGACATCAAGTAAAGGATTTAGTTGACCTAATAAAACAACCCAAAGTGAGTTCAACTTATCTTTATTCACCAGTGAATATGCAATTTTAGTAAATGTACTGTTTTCTAATTCCCTTTGGTAATCTCAGGCTTATTTGTAATAGCAGATTGAAAGTATTGTGAAAATTAACTGATACTCCATTGGACTACATTTGCTGAAGGGAATGTTTATACATTGTGTTTGTAAAATTGAAGAAGAAAAGGGAACTTTCTAAAATGTTTTGCCAGTCATTTGATACTAAAATATTTTCTCCTGGTGTTTGAGTTACATCTTTCCAGGACTATTCTGACTCTTGAAACAGAGTGAAACCAGCATATTATTTTTGATTGCCAGATCAAGTAATTAAGAAAAAGTATCTATATAAGCCTTCTTAAATTGTTATCTTATGTATGATTAGTAACTTTGAAGAAATTGGAGTATTTTGTCCCAACCAGTTACTCATTTCTTTTCCCCCTCAGAAATTTCTTAAATACTGTATTGGAGATACCAGACTACAATTTAATTTTCTTGTATAGGGATTTTCTCAGAAGGGAAAAATGAAAATTTATTGAACATTTAGGATAGTCTCATGAAGTGAATTTCATGTTTGTTTTAGTTTACATCTATGTTCATACTCATGTTTGGGGTAGGGAAAGTATAAAACTAAATTCTTGATATGGTTTGGAATATAATTAAAACTTGGCTTTAATGCTAGAAGTTTCATCCGATGATTTTTTAATAGAAATAATATTGAGTAGAAAATGTTGCCATTCTCAAACTTCTGTGTGTCTGTGTGCATGATTTTTATTTTCAGTATGTGTGTGTAGTTGAACCAAGGTAAATTTAATGATTATCCATTTGCTGGAATTACCGAGAAGAGTGGGTAGCTGTGTGGTTGGATTATCTAACGTATCTGCTTAGAAATGCTAGTGTCTTGCCAATAGAGAGAAACGGCAGTGAAATTAATAATTTTGATACAATACAGCATTAAAAACATGCTGTAATGTATTAAATTCTAGGTGCAGTAAATGCTAGCATAGCAATACTTTATTGTATTTTGGTGACTGTATTGAAATTTTTTCATGTACTGTTTAATGTTCTTTGGTGTAGGTTAAATGCATTTATGCATTTAATACCTGAGTTAGTGCCTTGATATTTTCTGCTTTTCAGTTGAAAGCGAAATTTAACTTTTCCTTTTGTTTTCAGGGAGTTGTGAAATTTCTTTGTCACTGTGTAAATTATCAAATATGATACGGAATTTACCAGGAGGGTTTTGATGTCAGCATAAGCATTGCATTCAAGACAGTGCATGCTTTTGATGTGTTTGCATTTGTCCATCTGGATTTTATCCTATTTTTTGCTCTTAAATGCTGATTCTCTAGACTTGGATATTCTCTTGAATAACAAGACTACATGGGAGAATTTAAATGGCTTGTGGCACAGCAGAGATGGGAAGAGAGGTGTCTGAGGGGGAGCTAAACGCTGTTTTTAAAAGTGTTCATTTGTTTGCTTTTATTTCTCGATACCAGAATAAATAAGTAAAACTTTGTGTAAATTGACATACTGAATTAAGTAAAATTCCCCGACTCAAAACTGTTCTGCTGCCTGCAGTGGCGCCTCAGACTATCACATACAGTCCAAGTAATAATCTTGAGATAAATACCCATTAGCAATTCAAAGCTGTGTAAACATTTATTTCTTTCAGGAAACAGAAATGAGATTAAATAGTAACCTTTTAGAAGATGACTTTGTGTGCTTTTTCATTTCTGTCTAATTTTTTCTTTTAGTCATTATAGCTTAGTTGTTGATTTCTTCTGATGATTTGGTCTCCTGTAGCTGTTGTCCCTGTGCTAAGTATAGGCATTGTGAGAGCTCTCAGAGATAAAGAGGAATACGACAACAGCTAGTGTACAGATGTTACCACAAAGAAACTTTGATTAGGTAATAAGAAAAAAAAATTGCAGTAAGGGTGATCAAATAGGGGAACATGTAGCTCAGAGATGCTGCAAAATCCTTGTAAATATTTAAAATGTAACTAGAAGTTTGCCTGAAGCAAAATCTAATCCTGCTTTGAGTAGGCAGTTCAGCTGTGTGACCTAAAGTTGTCACTGCCAACCAACATTATTCTGTAACTATAAATCTTTGAACTTCCCAGTCTACCTTTCTGCCATTTACTGAAACTCTACGGACATCGTCTTTTCTTCCTCTTCAAGGTGTCCTCAGACAAAGCACTATTGAGGGGACTGAAAATGTGTTAAATGTTTTTATTGCTGTTGGTTGTAATTTCCCCTGACTTAAGACAGAAGGGACATCAAACTTGCCTTTAAGACAAGTTACTTTTCTGAAGAGAAGAAGCATAAATCACAGCTCCTGGTTTTCTCCTTCAGCAGTGGTATACAATGAAATAAAATACATAACCTTCCCTGTTCAAATGTAGAAAAGTGGGTGAATGCTGTTTTGTATCTATTGGAGTACAATCTTTATTTACTGCAGATGAATGCAAGATTATGTGGATCAAGTGCCACAGCAGAATTTCCAAAAAGAAATGTTTCTTAAAGTTCTTTCATCTATCATAATTCAATAGAGGTATGCTACTACAAGTTAATAATTCTTCCTCAGGTTATTTGACATTTGGCTGAATTATTAGTAGTTTGCTCAATCTTTTTTGGTGAAAGCTTTTGCCAGTACTTGAAGACTTAGCTAGTATTAGGAGACCAGAACAGTAAGGATGAAAGAAACTCTACAGTACAGTTTTTATTTTTCTCCTGAGTCAAAAGAGGTTTGAATATGCGAAGTCTGCTGACAGCATTACTTGAATCCTGTAAATGATATCTGATTTATGTCTATTTTTTTTTGTCTGAACATGTGAGTTCAGCTGTGACAGCTAAGAGCCCTGAAAATGATGGCATTCTTCTAAGACTACACACTGCAGAAATAGCCTATTTGTGCTGCTCATAAGTTATATGGTAGATTGAAAAGTAATAAAAGTATTTTATGTAATCAATGATGTAGGGATGACCTAACTTTTGCGTCCTGTGTCTATGTTGAATGTGCAGTGGTGGTTTTTGATTTCTAACACACGATGCGTTAGCAGAATGGATGCTGTCTTGTTATTAGTGTAGTCTGGAATTTTCCTCACTCAATATTCAAATGGAAATAAATAATGTAAAATTTTTGCTTAATCCATTTTTCTTTTGTGACTTGCAGACAGATGCCAGCAGTAAAGCTATATTCTCAAAAGTGATGGTTATAACAAGTAAGTCAATAAAAGTATTTACAGTGTATAAAAATTACAGTAGAACTATATTGCTTTCTTGCTTAAAAATCACTTGGATTAAGCTTATAGAAAGGTGTTTTGCAGCAGATAAAATTTAAAGCAAATCATGATGAACATGATGCAGCAATATGCTTTTAAGAATGAAGGCAATTCTAAGCAGAATTGCTATCTTACTGCAAGAAGTCATCAGTTGTGAAGCCTATCATATAGCATTGTGGACTAATTCAAGGTCCAGATGATCTAGGGTGTTAATGTCTATTTTAGCATTTATTATATATCTATATTCATAGATGTTAACTAAACTATGTACTAACTCACCTGCCTTCTGAGGTTTTAGTACTGTAAATGTCATTGGAATACTAAAGAGTTTGGATTTCAGTATGAAGGACAGCACTTGGAAAACTGAAGTACTTCTGTGTAAACTGAACAAACTGACAAAGAAACACCTACCAACCCAAAAGCAGCACTTTTGTTCCCCAGGCCCACCATGTCAATAGCATTAAAACTAGTATGAAGAAAAATTTGCTTTACAATTCTGAAAACTTTTTTTCAAATCCACCTTTTTTAAAAAATGCCATCTGTTCTGGCAAAAAATATACTACATAAGACTGCACATTTTTGATAAAACTGTGGAGGTAAAAAAGGAAACTTGCTGCTTTGTTGACCATGATTCCAGTCTTTTTTTGTCAGTTTGTAATTTTTTCTCATACTTTTAGTTCTGGGTTGTATTAAAAAAAAAAAATTGATACAACAAAACAAATTCATAATAGAACTTATTTTGAACCAGTCAACTCGTAGTGCTACACCACAGTCTGTACCAGCTTTGCTTAACACTGGCTGGACCAAAAATATGTAGCATCTTAAATAGTAGACTAATCCTTTGCCAATAATTTGCCTTGCTATAATATAAAATGTAAATATAAAATAATATTTTGCCAATAATTTGCCTTGCTGTAATATAAAATGTAAATATAAAATGAACATGTAGTTTAAGAAACGCATTTTAAATGCCTTTTTTTTGTTTTGAATGTTATAAGCTGTTGTAAAGCTTGTGTTTACTTAAGGGGTAATTTAGCAAAAATACTCTTTTTGATGTTTTTTACACTTGTTGCATTGGGTGATCTGTATACAGAGTATATTTTGTTATGGACTTCAGGCTTTGCAGTCTGAGGTCAGCTTCAGCTCTTAGCAGTATTATTAGCAAGAACAACTAGACTTGCTGAAAAATGAGTGTGAAGGGTGAGGAAAGCAAAAAGCCAGAGGAAATTTGGGGAAGCTGGAGGAAGTTTGGGGTTTTTATGGTTTTTCTTTTTGTTTGTTTGGTTTTGGTTTTGTGTGGTTTGTATGATGTTCCCAACTTGTGCAATTTATAATACATTAATAGTGATTTGTTTTGGTTATTTAAAGGAAACCTTCCTGATCCAGGAAAAGCTCAAGATTTCATGAAGAAGTTCACACAAGTTCTAGAAGATGATGAGAAAATAAGAAGTCAGTTAGAAATGCTTGTTAGTCCAACATGTTCTTGCAAACAGGCTGAAGGATGTGTGGTAAGAATTGTTCTTAAAGTGTGAATGTTTTTGGAACAGAATTGATTAGAAATTTAATTACAACTTATATTTCAGAGGGAAATAACAAAGAAGTTGGGCAACCCAAAGCAACCAACAAATCCTTTTTTGGAAATGATAAAGTTTCTTCTTGAGAGAATTGCTCCTGTTCACATTGATACAGAATCTATCAGGTATTTTTCTGTGTGTGTTGTCGGCCATAGATCACAGGGTTTGAAGTTGGGGTTTCTTACTTTGCCTATAAGCAGAAGCAGCAGTAGGCTACGTGGGTGTGGCTTAAGGCTTGGTGACCTTCAATGTTTTCTTCTGTTTCACCTTATATAGGGGTTTTTGTGTCCTTGTCCAGAATGTAGTCAGAGAAATAATTGCATTGTCATTCAGCATAGCTGTGTATTGCTGATGGACAAAATATGGTTTGTGACCAGCTGACTTACTTTAAAATAACAAATTTCTGTCCAGACCATTCAGCTGGAATTTTCCACCCAGAATATTAGCTCATAGTGACACAAACAGTAATGGAACTGAGGAAGTAAAGATTAGGATGATGAGGCAGCAAGACATCAAGGAGGAGTGAGACAATGAAGTTATGGGAGGGGGGGGAAAGTAGTTGCTAAAATGCTTGTTTAACTAACAGCAGTGTTTGAAATAAGCCTTACTGTCAAGAAGAAATATGCAGGAGATAGTCTCTAACCAAGAGGAAAAAAACCCAAACATTTAACAGTTCTGCTAAGAGCCAATGACAAATTTACAAGACTTAAGTATTGTTTCCATCAATCATTAAGAATTTGTAGTGGGTTGTAACCTCAGCATAATTCTTTCTGAGTTTGTTGCTTGTAATGCCCAAGTTGTTTTCTTATTTTGGTCATCCTTACAGAGTAATTTGTATATAGTTCTTAATTCATGATGCATAAATATTTCTGAAGGTAATGCTTCATAAACTTTGATTTGGATAGGAGGTGAAGGCAACCAGCTTATGCATGTAGTTGACATATTTGTTTTATAATAAAATTATGTTTTAAATAAGTTGCTTCAATAAGATTGTTTTCACAAGCTTAAGATGTAATCACACATGATGGAATTGCAGTACCTACAAGGCCATGTTTTGATTTCCTCTTTAGTGCCCTTATCAAGCAAGTGAACAAGTCTATAGATGGAACAGCTGATGATGAAGATGAGGGTGTACCTACTGACCAGGCAATCAGAGCAGGTCTTGAATTGCTGAAGGCAAGTACAGTCCTGGTGACCAGTGAGCATGGGAAACATCTTCATTAAAATAATCTTTTAATTAGCACTTACTATTTTTTAGTCAAAAACATGTGGTGCCTACCTGGAAGAACCTGGTTTGATTTTTTGTACTTTATGCTCATGTGACACATAAGTAAGGTTGTTTTTAAAATTATTTAGAAGCTTTTCTGGAAGCCAAAAGTAGTTGCGTGTGAGACAGCAGCAGTGGAGTTTTGATTATTACAGTATTAATTCAGCGACTTGTAAATATGTACCGTGCTACTGTATATCAGTACAACACTGTGGCTCCTCCATATTCCATGTAAATTGGGGTCTTACCTATTTCAGTTATGAGTAATCTTGAGACTGAGCTAACACAGCAAAGACTGTCAAGTAGTCCATCTGGGGATTGACTTCAGAGGCCTAAAAATCTAAAGGACTCTCATACTGAAGTTTTCAATATTTCAGATAAACTAAGGACTGAGTAGATTCATCTGGAAGGGTGTGGCTCTTTATCCTGATGTGTGGCTCTTTATCCTGATGTGCACATTTAGATAAAAGTGCAGATAAAAAAAAAGTAGCACAAGAATGCGTCTGAGTAAGAAAGAAAGAATCATGTTGTGAAGGACTATATACTTGAATGAAGGTTTCCAAGTCAGTATTTACACATTTATATGAACTGGCATGACACATTTATGGAAGAGGAGTAAGACTACCCTAAACTAAGAGGTCTATACATCATGAAAATAATATACAGAGGACAAATATAGGAGTCAGCACTGAGAATGCCATGCAATGAAGTGGGAAGGAGGGTAATTTGCCTAAAATAGGAAAGTGCATATGAAGAAGTTTGTAGATTTTGAAGATTGTTTCTCTGCCGTGAGTCAGAATATTATGTGGAATGAGGCTAATAATCATCAGCCACTTAAAAATGAAGAGAAGACCAAATTTCAGGGAGGATCAGTTGAGGGTTTCTTTATTTCATTTTTTTGAACATGGGAGGACTGTCATACTTGAAAAGAATCTAGTCCAAGAATCCGAAGGAGAGGTGCAGAATCAGATAAGTTGCTGTGGAAAACTTAAGGGATTAGAGACCCTATTGAGTGTGTCTGTGTTGCTATTTTAGAGATAGGAATTTCACTTCAGAGCAGAATCCTTTCTTCCCCTGAGGAAACAAAGTCTGGAGTCATACAAGCTGGATTCCTTTCAGAGGAACAAAATTGAGATGGCCTTCAGAAGCACATGTTGTGTTGCAGTGGCTAAAGTGGATTTAGTCAGTCTAAAAATACTCTGAAGTAAAACTCCTGAAACCTGAATATTGCTTCCTTAACATCAGTTGTGTTTCTTTGAAGACCTGTTCCTGCTGTAACCCAGTACTCGCTAATGTAGACATAGACACTGAGAAGTGGTGTGGTCAGGATAATAGGAGAAGAAACTGAGACTGAAGAAACTGAGACTGAAATAAATTAAATCTAATGAGGTCATGTATAAAGACAGAGAAATTTAGGAGCTGCTAAAAAAAAAAAAAAAAAAAAAAAAAAAGAAATGTGCATCATGAGTCAAAAACAGGGAGAGTATTATAAATGTTCCAGTATGACACTGGAAAATGACTCTTGATGAAGTGTCCTAGGACCTTTAAAAAATGTTAACATGGCTTTCATCATATTTTGGCAGGTACTTTCGTTTACACACCCTATCTCATTTCATTCAGCTGAAACTTTTGAATCTCTCCTTGCTTGCTTGAAAATGGATGATGAAAAAGTGGCAGAAGCGGCATTACAAATTTTCAAAAATACAGGAAGTAAAATTGAAGAAGACTTTCCTCACATACGATCGTAAGTTGTTCATCTTACTCTGAGGAGTGATCTTTATTGTATAGGGTTATGGAAGTTCTCTCTCTTCCTTTCATCTGCTGTAGCATTATCCTGCATTCTTTTGGAAGAAAGTATTACTTCCAAAATGAGATTTTGAAAGACTAACATGTAGTGCATTTTGAAGAATGGAAGTGAAATGAATATATATACCCCAAGTAGTGATACATTCCTTGCAATTTAAAGGATACGTAGGCAAAAATGTTTCCAAACGACCATTTAGTACCTGTGCAGACATAAATGCCTATTTTACTACATGATATTTTATCAACAAAAACCAGGGGTTTTTTGCTTGCAAGTTAATTTTTTTCTTCTATTTTTTTGAAGAAATTACCCTAACAAAAGCAGTTAGTTCTTTTGCAGCAGTGCTGTGGTTTTTATATGTGTATCTGTACTTCTTAGCTTCTTTCATGTTTTGGAAGATTTTCAGTTTGTGAAATTACTTATCTCTTGGTCTGTTTGTCTATTTGTTTTGTTACACAACTGTTTAGTGCTTTGCTTCCAGTGTTGCATCATAAAGCTAAAAAGGGACCTCCTCGTCAAGCCAAGTATGCTATTCACTGCATCCATGCAATATTTTCCAGCAAAGAAACACAGTTTGCACAGATATTTGAGGTAACATTAAATATTTAAGTTACTTTTACTGGTGTTTATATTGCACATGTAAACTAAGGGGTGTAGTTGCAAGTTATAGCATATTTAGGAAATACATTTTTCCCTTTTCCTTTTGTTGTTACATGATTTTGGCCTGAAGAATGGTAGTAGAGGGTGTTCTTGGATCTCATGATTCATCATGTTTTAGGTCATATGTTTTAAGAGATGATAGAATAAAAACAAATGTTGGGCTATGTACTTGAACCATGAACTATTTATGGAAAGAGGAACCATATGCTACTCCGTACCCCTGTTGAGAATAGTCAAAGGTATTTAAATGCTAGCAGAAATTATGAGAAACTGAATTGTGGTACAGACTAAATAAATTTTATAGCTATAACTGTAAATGTACATTTTAATTAGTGGCCATCAGCCTCTTATCTTGAAGGCTGAATCATAGTCCGTTACTGGAATAGCTATCGTGAGATCATAGTCCGTTACTGGAATTGCTATCGTGAGAAAATAGGCTCTTTAATCCATTGTTTCCTAAATGGTCATGCTTGAGCTGTCACTTTTTGAGCTGTCCAGAGGTGATAAATATTTTTGTCTGTCATCCTGGTATTTCCTCTGACTTGAGGAAGACTTGATGGGTAGGTGAATGTATCTCTAAAATTAATTAATCAATAGTTCTTTTAAAATTGTATTTCTAAAATAGACATGGACAACCTGGTAAGAAGCTGTCATTCCCACCCCCTTAATAAGACACAGATTATATCAGTTAATACCTGAATTTGTTGCCTTTTTTTTAGCCACTGCATAAAAGTCTGGATCCAAGCAATTTTGAGCACCTCATTACGCCATTGGTTACTATTGGCCATATAGCCATGCTTGCACCTGACCAATTTGCTGCCCCTTTGAAATCTTTGGTTGCTACTTTTATTGTTAAAGATTTGCTAATGAACGATAGGGTGAGTATTTTTAAAACCTTTTATTGAGAGTATGCTTTTCCTGTAGTATCATACTCAGCAAGTACTTGGGAAAATATTTGGCATGCTGGTTCTGCTTTTTGTATATGGTTGTTTTTTGATTTCCTCATGTAGTTTGACTGCATTGAAAACCCACGGTACAGAAAAGGAGAATTCTACTAATTTGGGAATATTATAAAAGTGGTGATCTGCATAGCACCATATTTCATCACTCATGACTTGACTTTGGTTAAAAAGGGGAAAATTGTTATGACTTCACTCTGTTTTTTACCTTGAGTGAGTTATAATTTTTAGGAAGTATATTACATTTGAAATTAAAATACAGTATTTAAATGGAAGACTGAATATTAATTTTTTGAACAATTTTGTATTGATTATAAAGTGATCATGAAGTCAAAAAATGAATTTGTGCATTGTTAGAAATCTTAAAGAAAGATACACTGTCTAAAACAGTGAAATGTGTGTGAGGTTCCAATCTACTGGATATAGAAAAACTGGGAGTTATTTTCAAAGTAATGGCTATTACGTTCTAAAGGAATAATTTTCAGGTAATAACAACAGCCATTCCCTTTACTAATTTTACGTTTTCTGATGCTTGGATAGTGAGGTATCTCACTTCTGTAGTGGTTACTTCTGTGAGATACAGAAGGCATAAAGCTGACCAGGGAGTGCTGCCTTATTGCTTCCAGAAGCAAACAGGAAAGAGGAGGTTACATGTTTCACCAAAGAGTAACAGTAGCATAACAAATGTAACATTTGGTTTAGCTTCCAGGAAAAAAGACAACAAAACTTTGGGTCCCAGATGAAGAAGTGTCTCCTGAAACCCTTGTTAAAGTAAGTAGCACGTACTGTGTTTACATGTCTATTATGTTTGTAATACTTAATAAGGATTTGCTCTTGAAACATATTTTTTAATTATTATTTTATGCATAAATTTATTCATTTCATTATCAATTCATTCAATTTCATTAAGTTTTTATATAAGCTCTTTACAGGTTTAGTTTTGTTTTCTGACACTTAACTGTGATGATAGCTGGATTATTTCAAGTAAATTTTTTTTCCCTTTCTCTTCAAGGTAGGAGTTAAGTACTATAGAAATTTTGTTAAAAGTTTTTGCTTTTCTGTGGAATTTTTATGACATTCTAAAAAATTTTCAGTGTTGTTTTGGAAAAAGAAAAATGGGATTTGCATTTGTCAGTTTCATTAAATGAATAAATGTTACATTGTTTATTTTTCTATGTGTGCAGTATGTATTTGAGAAAAACCTGGATTTAAGAAAAAAAAAAAATCACTTTAAAATGGTGGGAAGTTTGTTTTGGTACTTTACCTAAAAATGTCATTTCAAGCTTTTTCTTATTTTGGAGTAAGTGTGTTACATTTTCTGTACTCTGTAAGAGATACTGTCAGGCAGTTTTTCAGTTAATTAGAAATAGATTAATGATGTGGAAAATATATTCTATATCTTCATTTGTTTTTTCAGTGCCCTTCAGAACAGGGACAGATTTTTGCTTTCACTTCTTTCAGAATGAGAAATACTACTTGTCTTGTAGTATGCTCTATATTAAATAAGTTGTTTAGTTTCTAATGTCTTTCAAGTAAAGTTGCTCTGGTACTCTTCCTAGGAGACTTTCTTTTCTGCTGGTTAGTAAGTACTTTGGTTTGCAGTTTGGTACAGAACTTGATACTGGAAAGGCTTGGGTTTTTTTGGAGTTGATTTGTTGATTTTAGTTGTTTGACTACACAAAGGATATTTTTCGTATTTGTGCAATTCCATAGTTACACAGTATACTCCAAAAATTTTTAAAAGACTACACCTTTGTTTTAATGAAGTGCTAGTTTTAAATAGACATGATTTCACTCCAGTGATTGTACATTTAGTGTGAAATAGTAAATATTAATTGTTTTCCTTAATTATTTTAAATTATTTATGAAGCTGTAGTAATTCTCTAAAATGTACTTTTATATTGATGAAACTCCTCATACATTTGGCTATTTGGAAGGGAATTAATCTGCAGAAATTCTTAAGGCAATTTGAAGTTGAAGCCAAGCTGAAAACTGGAAGAAGCTTTTATTTGCAGATGAAAACAGGCTATTGTGACAATTGATTTGCAAATTTAATTAGCATTTATTACTACTGAGGAGCCTAAACTTAATGTATGCTGCAGACCATGCCATTAGTTTATAAATGATTTCTCTGTAATAGTGTACTTTTCTTTACTGTGGTTTTGAAAGCCTCTTTTTCCTTGTGTAACATTATTATATATCTAGTGGGGATTTTAAAACTAGCAAATTGGAGTATGAAAGTGCAAAGGACTGATGAAAATTAAATTTTAGTATTGTATAGCCTAGCAGATGTAGACTGATATAGGACAGCCTTAGGTACGGGTGCTAAACCTTAAATGGAAGGCTGTCTGAAGAGAAATGTTTCAGTACAGTATTAACTATTAATTGGTTTAATGATTGTAGGAGTTAGACTGGAATTCCTACACCTGGCACTTGAATTCTAAAGCAATAATCTCTCTTGGCAGTGACCTGTAATGAGTGCTGTGCACCATGCACTGGATTAAGGCTTGTGTAGTAACAGCGATATTTCTTGTTTCCTTCCATATCACTGGAATATAAGATTTCTCATAATATTTCTCTAACTATGCTCAAAGTGGGCTTTGTTTCATTTTTTGCTACTGCACAAACTTGCAGCCTTTGTGGCTCTGAAACCTCAGGCACTAGAAACTTGAGCCAGCTGCTGTCATAATGGTGATGTAGCAGAAAGACAGTGTTGCCTTTGATATGGTTCTGTCTTGTCTTTACTTCCTTATATTTTCATGTTGTAAATAATAATTTTTCATCTCAGAGGAGAATTTTAGGCTCATAGAACACAAATTGAAACAAGAAGTTCAGATTGAATATAAAGAAAAGCCTGAGAACAGTCAGACATGCAATAGGTAGCAAGAGGTTGCAGGCTGCCAAGACAGTCTGTGCAGTCTTCGTTCTTGGAGGGCTTTTGACACCACAGTCCATAAAATGGAGACCAATGTGGTGCAATTTCATAGCTGACCTTCCTTTGAACAGGAGATAGAACTGGAGACCTCCTAACACTTCTTCCAACTGGAATTATCCTTTGATGGCTACACTGCTTGGTTGCCAAGGGAGAATTTAAAACATGACAGCAGTCCAAACTCATGTTATGTTTAACAAAGTCTTCAGGTAATCAGTAGTAGTCACTGGGGGAATTCTCATGCCCTGTACTAAATTCTTGGCAATGCTTAATTTGGGATGGTTGCTGGAATGTCATCATATCATCATTAACACAGGCAAAGAAATAGGGAAACTAGTGGGGTCAGATAAAAATTCTGAAGGAGACGGGACTTGGACTTGACTGCTTGGAAGGAAGACTAGAATAGGTTTGGATAATAAAATTGGGGAAAAGACATTATGGAGGGAGTTACTAGAAGCAGATTGAAATTGGTCAGGGGACTAAGTAGCCTGTGTCTGTTCCCTGTCTGAATACATGATTTATTTGAAGATCAAGGAGATCTGTCATGTTTCCATCTGCCCAACAAATGGGAGACACTAATGGTTACAAGTCCTGGTTATGACATGAATAAATTGAATTTGTGAGCTGTGAGAAGATCTGATGCTATTATTGCTATATTACAATTATCATATTTGTTTTGATGCTATTAGAATCTTCTGGTGGATATTTAGAGCTTTTCCAATGGAAAAGGCCCTTTGAAAGTGAGGGCAAGACAATTTCATTTCTGTTCCTCAGACTGTATTTGCATTCTGAGTTCTGGAGAGACAGACATCCTACAGCTTTCTGTTGTTACCCAATAAGGTGGAACAAATGAACTACAGTCCTAAAAACTAAACTCACATATAAGTGATAGTCCTAGAACTGAGATCTGATGGGACCATTTTGGTCAGTTTGTTGCAAGGAATAGATGAATTACGGTATGATAAATTTAATTTGGTGATACTGTGAATGTTTACATAAGAGTTACTAGAATTTCTTTTCCCACTAATGAGAATATTTGAAATTACCATGTACGAAAAGTGTTGTTTTCTGAAGCTTTTGGGTTTTGATCTTCAGAGTTCAGTGGTTTTTTTGTTTGGTTTTTTTTTCCTAAGGGATGTCTATGTGATTCAGATGAGCATTTTCCTTTTGCTTTAAGAAGATACTCTTGTTTGTTTTCTTTATTGTCTCTGCTATCATATGAAAGGATAAAGGGATTCAAATACTAAAACAAACTTTATCTCCAAATGGATGTCTTATTTTCACTAAAGAAAAATGAAATTACTCAGTGTTTCATAGTAGTCTCTGGATTCTGCATACTGGCAGAAGCTTGCCTCAAAGCACTGTGTGTTTCCATTGGCAAAACCAAGTTATCCCATGTAACTGACTTTGAGACTTTTCTTTAAATAGCTATGAATAAAAGTATCCTTTTCCAGGGTAAGTTATCATAGTACAAATTGTTACTCTTAACAGCCAAGATGTCTATTAAGTGTTTTTTCAAGTATGTGTCTTAAATTTAAGCTCAAATATTACATAGATAAATAGAGAATATAGAGGGCACAGGAATTTAATGCCTAGGTCATGGGTTCAGTCCTCGTACGGTTCATTCATTGGACTTTGATTCTTGTGGGCCCCTTCCAACTCAGAATATTCTGTGAATTGTAGTAACATATAAAGATGAAAATGTGTTCTGCTTTTTGATCCAGTAACATTTTCTTAAAAAGTATAAACTGTTTAGACTGTTTCACAGTATTTAATGGATGAAAGCTCAATTAAGAAAATGTTTTCAAAGTACTAAATATGTGATTGCTTGTAGAAGCAGCAGCTCAAACTTTAACTAAATGTGTGATTTTTATTGGCTGTAATACGTGCTTGAGACTTTCAGTGAGAAGTTGCTGTCTAGTGACAGTATGTCTAGTTATCTTTCAGTATTTAAATGATGTTTTGCAGTCTTGACAGACTTATGTTTGTATCAGCAAAAAGCACTTGGGAAAAAAATACTATGTGATTAAATTAAGATAAAGATTATTTTGAAAATGAGGCTTATGATATGATTTGATTTGGTATAATTTTTATCTTTTTTTCAGATTCAGGCCATCAAGATGATGGTTCGGTGGTTGCTAGGAATGAAGAACAACCACAGCAAGTCAGGAACTTCCACTCTGAGACTGCTAACAACAATATTACACAGTGATGGAGATTTAACAGAGCAGGGGAAAATAAGGTATGTAACAGATGATAATGTTTTCACATCTGTGATGATGGAGTGGGGGACTATTCTGTTAGACTGCTTAACAATTTATTCATCTTACGAAATAAGATGTGATGGTAAGCCTGGCTGGTTCCTACGTAAGTTTGCTGAGTCTCAGGTTTTTTAACACTGTACACAGCTGAATTTTAGGTTTTATATTCTTGCTTTTATTTTTCTCTTCAATAGGCCATTACTCATATTGCAGGAATAAACTGTGCGACTTCCTCCTTCTGAAAATTTGTTTTAATTTTTCAGACAGCTTGCTGTTTCTGGTGTACCAATTTCTGTGTATGCCAAATGCCAATAGGTAGGCTTTCTAATAAAGAATAATAGTGTGTTGTATAAACCAGGTGGAAATACTTAGTACACAAGACACTTCTGCTTGGAGGCAGGCTAATCCCTTGAGGTCTCTAAAAGTGAAAGGTAGAAGGAAATGTGTAAACAGGATTAAGTCTCTATAAATAATTTACCTTTTAGGTGACTGTTAGACAACTTGTTTTTCAGGATATCTTCTTAATCCTCGGTGGTAGGAAAAGTGACAAGTTGTCAGCTACTATTGCTTGCCAAACATTGAAAATTTATGTCTACAAAAGCCGTTAAAGTCATAGGTAGATTGTGCCAGTGTGTTTAAAAAGGTTTTTATTTTCAGGTAGAGTTAATGTTATACCGTAGTTATGCAGATAGAACCCATACTGTGTGTGTGCAGAATTGCAGACCTGAGAGCTGTCTAGTATATTATCTTTGTAGCAACTATGTAGTCTGTCCTAAAGTTCTTTGTAAATAATTGTTTCATAGTTTTAAGTTCTGTAATGTATCCATTTGTGGCAGTTGTCAGGGAGTAGAGTGGCAGTAATTTAGATTTTCAGCACAACTTACTTGGAGCAAATGGTTGGCTTATGCAGTAGTTAGTGAACGGATCAGTTCTGTGACCCTATGTATTTTCATGCTTGGAATTATTTTTCCTTACTGTTTTAGAAATTTAATTTTCCCACTCCTTTTCTACTCCAATGTAAAAGTAGAAACTTTATATAGTGACGTGATCAGTTCTCCATTTTTAAATCAAGTTCATGGAGAGCTAGGGAGGGATCCTTTCATGCAGGGAGAAAGCTGCAGTGACATGTGATGTTGCTGTGGAGATAACTCTTCAATCCCAGAGCTTGGAGCTCTGCATCTTGGATGTTGAGCCAGTGGACATGTTATGGGTTAGAACTGAAGAGCAGACTGCTCTGGGTATCATCGTGGTGAGTGTCTGCTATGGGACCTCTGAACAGGAAGAGGAAGTGGATGAGGCCTTTAAACAGCTGAAAACAGCTTCATGCATGCAGTCTTTGGCACTCGTGGGGAAATTCAACCTCTTTGATTTCTGCTGGAATATCAACACAGCAATGCCTAACAATCCAGGGCAGCATCGATGACAACTTTCTGACACAACTGGTAGAGGGCCTGATGAGAGGCTGAGAGCCTGAGAGGCTTTCTGTTGGACCTCATACATGCCAGCAAGGAGAGGCTTACTGGGGATGTGAAGGTTGAAGGCAGCCTTGGCTGTAATGACCCTAAGATGGTGGAGTTCAAAATCCTGAGGGCAAGAAGGGAGTCAGAAGGCAAGATAGGACTGGACTTCAGGAGAACAGTCTTGGGTCTCTACAAGAATGTGCTTGTAGGGTCCCATTGGATAAGGCCTGGAGGAAAGAGGGGCTGAAAAAAGCTAGTTACCTAGTATTCAAAAATTATCCCTCAGTGCTCAAAAGTGGTCACAGCAGAAGGTCAGACGCAGCAAACCATACCTGGATGAGCAAGAGGCTCCTGGCAAAATTCAAACACAAAAGAGTGATTGAGAGCAGCCCTGCAGAGCAGTACTTAGGGACATTGGTGGAGGAAAGGGTGGACATGAGTCAATAATCTGTGCTTACATCCCAGAAAGCCAGCTGTGTCCTGGGCTGCATCAAAAGAAGCATGGTTAGCACGTTGAGGGATTTGATTCTGCTTCTTTAACTCACTCTGGTGATACCCTACCCAAAGTACTGCATCCACCTCTGGGGTTCTCAGCACAGAAAACACATGGACCTGGTGGAGCTTGTTCAGAGAAGGGTCACAAAAATTATCAGAGAGCTAGAGCATTCTTATGAGGAAAGGCTGAATGAGTTGGAGTTCAGCCTGAAGAAGAGGAGGGTCTGGGGAGACCTTATTGTGACCTGTCAGTACTTAAAGGGAGCCTGTAGATAGAGCAAAGACTTTTTTTATGGTGAGTGTGATGAAACACTGAAACAGGATGCCCAGGGAGGTGATAGCTGCCTCATCCCTAGAAACATTAAAGGTCAGGTTGGACAGACCTCCCAGGTACCTACTCATTGCAGGGGGTTGGACTAGATGAGCTTTCATGGTCCCTTCTGGCCCAACTATTCTATGGTTGTATGAGGTATGAAGGAGGAAGTAGAGATGGGTAATTTGGCAGGCATGCAGAGAACACCATATGAGATACAGTTAGGAAAGCCAACTCCCAACTGGGATAAAATCTAGTGAGAAGTGACAGAGACAACCAGAAAAGCTTCTCTTAGTGACAAAAGGAAGTCTAGGGGAAATGTGCACCCACTGCTGAATGAGGCAAGAGCCCTGTTGACAGGATATGTGATAATTATTTTGTGGTTCTCACTATTGCTTTTCAGGAAAGTGCCATACTGATAGAAGGGCCAGTCCATTGTCTCTGTGAGCTATAACTGCCTACATTAGCAATAGCTCTCAAAACCTGAAGCAGAGGAGATGATGTTTCAGGCCTGTCAGTTCTGCATGGAACTTGCTGACACTTCCTGACCTTTGTTCTTCACCCATTGAGTGCAATAAGGATATCTTCTTTCTGGCAATGCTTACTGTGTCACTTCTGTGCAAATCTGATACTGCTCCTTCTGAGTTGGAGTAGATTTTGAAAAGAGTAAAGTTGTCCATTCAGACAGAACATAACCTTTGTTATGTTATGTTTACTTGATAGAGGTCATTCTCTGTGAGTCAATTTTAGTGTTCATGGCTTGCACTTGTCTTTTAAACAATGTTTAATGATTTGATAAAGATAATTGAATTAAATGAAAGTGGCAGGGCTCAGGAGCCTTTGATGATGTTGAGGCCACCAGTCATGTTGTAATCTTCTTTGTGTTATTGCCCTCATCAACCCTAAAAGTGACTCTGCCCCTATGCCTCTTGAAATCTACACAACTCTGCCTTTCAGTGACAGTGTAAGGGATGTTGTTTTTTTTACTTCAAAGCATGGTTTAGCCTGGAGTGTCAGGTGAAGGCAAGGTCCCACTTGGACAACAAATCCCTTCTCTTGTTCATCCTTCATACTTTGAAGCAGTAGGATTGATGACTTTCTTGAATTGCTTATAAATCAACAACTGATTTCTTTGAGTTGTTAGCATATGTAGGTTAAATTCACCAGTCCTGTATTTTTTTAATGCCGAATTTTATCAATAAACAGTATCTCAACTGTTCTTCCCAAGTCTTTCTTTTTAATTTTATAAGTCATAACAGTCCTACAAAATTCAAGATTATACAAATTTTCTCTTTGTGGTTACGTAGAGCAGCTAGGTTGAATCTTTCATGTCTTTGTATCAGGATTTTGATTTTAGTCTATACTAAACATAAAATAAGACTATATCAGTATCAGAAGACACGAGCAGTTGCTGAAAGTATCAATATTAGATATGAAGTTGAGATTTTCTTGAAATACTATCTGTATTTTTTCTTAAACTAATGCTCACTGGGAGAAAAACTGTTTAAAACCTTTTGGAGTTTAGAATGCCGTAGTTCTGTGCTGTAGAAAATTTGCCACACATCTGATAAACATTTTCAGTGGTTGTAGTCAAAAGAAATTTTGCTGTTCTCTTAAAATAAAATTCACATAGTCATGTATTACAGTGTCTAATTAAATGCAATTTATGTTGGCCTGAAGCATTGCTTTTGAGCTAGAAAATTTGGCAACTCTGGGGACTAGAAATGGGCTGGCTACTTCTTTGGCAGGACTCCCCTGCTGAAGGAGGACCAGCAAGCAGAACAGAAGTATCTTACTGCTAGATATGGTCTCTGAGGGGGCAGTATGGACTGTCCTGGCTCAATGCACAGCTAGAACTGTTTCACACCCGTGTGGAACTTGTAGAAAGTTTGATGAAAAATTTTTATTGCCAGGTTGGGACCAGGTAATGGTAAGTGGGAATAGGCTGTAAAATGTGATGCTATGAAAATCATTTCAGGCTTTAAATCTTCTGCTGGCATGGGGGTGGCTAAGTTCACAGTAATTTCTCTCCTTTTAAGTACTTGTTTTTCAGTGATGCAAACTTACTGGATTTAATTAAGTCAAATAATTGCATAATTTTTTTTTGCTAATTAACCTTCACAATCTATGTGCTTGTTTTTCAGTAAACCTGATATGTCTCGCTTGCGGCTGGCTGCAGGGAATGCTATTGTGAAGTTGGCACAAGAACCTTGTTACCACGAAATCATCACCTTAGAACAATACCAGCTGTGTGCACTAGCCATAAATGTAAGGAGATTTCTTGGGAGTTGGGGGTTATCAGCAGATGTACAAGTATATGGTTGTTTGTTCAGTATGTTACATGTATTTCTGCAAATTCGGTTTTATGCAAAATATTCAGCCTTGGCATAAAGTTATTTCTCCATTACATAATCCTGAAAACTCATTTTGGATAAGAATTAGATCTGTAATGCTGGGCTGTCCATCCGGGGAATACTAACTTAGAGTAGTCAAATGTTAGAATACTGATAAACTAAGAAATACAGTATGTATTTAAGTAATACCCCAGCTGCATTATAACATATCTAGAAGTTAAAATGAGATGATGTAAAGTATGTTGAGCTGTGGTGAACATACCACATGGTTTCCCAACCATGGGTAGAATGTATTCAGGATGCAGAGGTCTGCAAAAATAATTAGCATCCTTCAAATATTAAAAGAAGTAGGGAGATGTTCCTTAGCAGATGCTGGAATTTTCATCCTTAACTTCTGCCTATGAAACCGTAGTAAGGCAATAACTCTCATATTGTTAAGTAGATATAGGGACCTATATCTATATATAGTAGATATATTTCTGGCTTATAGACTTAGCAAATAGCACAGAAATTGATTCATACCCCATGAGTAAGGTGGTCATAAAGAGATTTCTGTTGGTGTTATTTGTGTAGCTGCTGGTATTCTCTTAGTTTTCCAGAAGTCCAGAAATCCTCTGGAAGGAATCCTGTCCAGAAGATAACTGCACTAATAATGATATTCCATTTTAGACCTTAATTCCTGTGTCCAGCTAAAGCTTTAAAAGCTGTGACCCATTTTAAATGTCACAAGACTTTAAATTGGTATTTAATGTTGGAAAACACAGAGTATGGCTCCTTTGTGGATATTGTTTACTCTCATACAGGGTATCTTTTTTAGTTTCTAAAGCTGCTTGGAGTTTGTTACAGTTAGGCTAGAAAAATCTTTCCTGTATCAGGGTAAGACAGTCCCTATTAGGCTTGTATACTGTTTTAATATTACGTTTATGTGGATTTTAAGCTTCTGTGTTCCTATGGAAAGGAGCCCTTACTCAGTTCCCAAATGCAATGAAAAACAAGAGAAATGGAACAGAGCTTTAAACTACTTAAGCAGATGAAATCTAGCAAAACTACAGCAGGAATTCAGTGGCAATAACTGAAGGCCTTTACATCCAAAGCAAAGTCTGATACTTTTCAGCTTTCCTACTCCAAAACTGAATAGAAATGTTAATTTTGTCTCAAAAAGAATTGTAAAGATTTTTACAGTTCAGAACAAAATTAGTTGAGAGAAAAATAGGCACTCAGTGTAATGACAAGTAAGTTCTGTTTCTGCTCTGGAAAGGATACTCAAGCTGTATAATGTCATGCCAAACTAACCTTGCCAATGTAATGTTTGCATATTCTGTTTTCTTGTGAAGCCAGTGATCAAAATCTGTTCATTTCTTCAGTCATTTCCCTCCTGTGGCAAATCTTGCTTTATTGCAAATGTTAACCTTGTAGTACCTATCAGAGTTTTGTTTCATTGTTTTGCTACTCTTTTCAGTATGTTTAAGTACAGGCTCTTAGCCCTCCACTGCCTCTCACTTTTATCTCTTATTTTCCAGCTAGAACTGTTTGTGGCTACTCTAACAGATGTGTTTTCACCATTTTTGTGTCTAATGCTTACTATCCCTGAATTTTCAGAAGGGAATTTTGAGAAATGAGATTCAAATGAGAACATGATAGGGTGTCAGTATGTATAAACCGGTTAGTATCGCATTTTACTGTAGCATTATAGCATACTTTGGATCAGAAGGAACCCATAAAGATCATCTCATTAAACTCCCCTACTGTGGTCAGGGACAAGTTCCACTAGAACAGGTTGCTCAAAGCCCCATCCAACCTGGCCCTGAACATCTCCAATGATGGGGTGTCCACAAGTTCTCTGGGCAACCTGTTCCAGTGTCCTGCCATCCTTGCAGAAAAAAAATCTCTTCCGTATGTCCAATCTAAACCTCTCCTCTTTCAGTTTAAAACCGTTGCTCCAGAACTGGACAAAGCACTCCAGCTGGGGATGCCATGAGACCAGGGCACATGTTGAGAATCCCCTCTCTGACCCTGCTGGCCATTTTCCTTCTGATGCAGCCCAGGACATGGTTGGCTTTCTGGGCTGCACGAACATATCCAGTTTTTCATCCACAAATGACCCCAGTCCTTCTCTGCAGGACTGCTCTCAATCCCTTCATCCTTCCACCTCTATGGATACTGAGGATTGTCTGGAGCCAGGTGCAGGACCTTGTACTTGGGGCTCTCGATCCTCCTGATGTTCCCCTGGGCCTAGTCCTCAAGCCTGTTAAGGTTCCTCTGGATGGAAACCTTTTCCTCCAGTGTATCAGCTGTACCACTTGGCTTGGTGTTATCCGCAGGCTTGCTGAGGGATGTTCTCAACCCTCCTGTCTGTGTAGTTAACAAAGATGAACAATGCCAGTCTGGTCCCAGGATTTCACCCTAAGCACACCAGTTGTTACTGATCTCCATTTGGACATTGATTTTTTTTTTTTTTTTGACTGAAATCCTTTGGATATGGCTGGATATGGCCATCCAGCCAGTTTTTTATCAGTTGAGTAGTCCATCTCTGAAACCCACATTGCTCCAATTTAGAGACACCAATGTTGTACGTATACTTGTGTCAAAGCCTGTCTAGAAATCCAGGTAGGTGACATCAGTTGCTCTTCCCTTATCCATTTGCACATTCATTGTAAAAGGTTAGACCAGTCAGGCATGATTTGTCCTTTGTAAATCGGTGTTGGGTGTCTGTAATCCTCTCTTTGTGGATATCCATATGCTTTGTCATTGCTTCCAGGAGAATCTCTCCTTTGCAGTATCCTTTCTGTCACTTTTCCCTCTTATCAATAACAATTTATTGGTATTACTTTGCCTGTCATGACTTTCTAAGTTGTTTTCTAGAACTGAGATTGTAAGCTCTGTCAGGTCAGGAATTCTGCCTTTAATTTTCACTGCAGGTCCTAATGGATTTTGAATACTTATAAATAATTTTTCTAGATGTTCTTGAGTCCTCCAATATCTGTCAGTGATGATTCTCAGATGCAGAGTAGCTGTAATGGCTTTAATGACTTTTTCACGTAAAAGTGGTAGTGGTTTTTTGTTTTTGTTTTTTAGATTTGGCATGTGCACATATGCATACATATTTGTTAATGCTTTGAGTGGCTAGTATTAGAATCCATTTCTTGACGGTAGATACTGATTACTCTAAAAGTTTATTTATTCTTAACACTTTCAAGTCTAGCCACAAATTAGGTGACATCAAGGCCAACTCTAGTTTTGTGTTCTTTAATTCATAGCAAAGTTTCTTTAAGTGGGCAGATGAGAAAACAGATTAAACAACAGGAAAAATCTTACTTTTTAAGGCCTATGATGTCTGCACAGGTTCTGCTGTGGTTCTGTGCTGGCACTTTTTTTTCCTCTGATGATGCAGTTTTGTACTATGTAATGATTGGAGTGCAGAACCCATAATAAATCACTAATTGCTGTATGAAAGTGGTAAACAGGGGCTTTATGATGATGAAATGTGTGTAGTTTTAGTCATTTTAAAATAAGTTACATATGTGTTTGGCCAATCTTACAAGCTTACCAGCAGTTGACTTCTTTGATCTCCAGAACAAATTTTGATGTCAGCAGAGCTTTATATTGAAAGAGAATGAAAAGTAATTGAGGATGGTACTTCAGTCTTATGCAAGCTTTGAGATCAGATTTAAGATTTGATAAGCTTTGCTGTTGATAATGCAATTTAATTGTATTTAGAATAAATCTTGTAAATTGCACAAGTTTCATTTGTTTAAAAAAATTCCAGAGCTTTTTCAGTTTTCTTTGTTCACTCAAGGTGGTGTAATTGATGGAATCAGAGGTGTGTCTGAATGGTACATGATGTTTTGCAAATATGTATTTTTTAGTGCTTTTAAATGGTGAACTTCTGATGAATTGGCATTAAATTCAGAGATGTAGATATATAGAATTGGGTTTTATGGAGTTTGTCTGCTGTTAAAAATAGCATACCTTGGTTAAGTCTTGTCCCCCTCCTTCTCAGTGTAACTGAGTCAAATTTAACGTTATTCCCAATATTAAAAGATAAAGAAATAATAGTCATTCCAGTTGGTCACACAATACCATCAGTAACAATCAACTGTACCTTCCTTGTCCTCTGAGATAAAGATGTTTCCCTGCTGAAACACCAGCTAGGCATCAGTCTCTTCTGAGCTTCCTAAAGGCTTTAGACTGAGGTGATACTGAGGAGGAAAAGACGGCTCTACCGTAGCCTCCTTGGCGGTGGATTTGCTATAAAGAGACAAGAGATATTGAGCAAATCTTATGGTTTGGGTTTGTGGGCTTGGGTTACTTCAACTCTGGTTACAGCAGGTGTTTCAGGGTTTCAGTCCACAGAGGGGGAATATTGCTTGAAGCACAGAAAGGAGAAAATAGGGCTTGATTGAAAAAAGTTTCTTCTCAATTTCGTTTTTGTTGAGGGCAGAGGGAGGATTGTTTTATCTAATATGTGATCTCTTTTGATGCCATTTGCAAATTTAGCAGATCCAGTGTTTCCAGTGGCTAGGTTTTGGCACTTCCAGTTGACTGGTAACTGGAAACCCTCTTCAATCCTTTCTGACTTCAAAACAGTCTTTGAAAATTGCTAAAATAGTTCCTTATACCTGATAACATTTTTTTTTCATCGTATTTAGAGATAAATCTTTCCTCTTGACCTTTTTTTGGCAGGTTAAATGTATTTAAGCTATTTTGGTGACCTTGTCTACCTTAAGCTTTTCTCTGTGTTTTCTTCAAAGTATTTTCTACACGTTTCTGTTAATCTTCCTTGTCCTGTATTAGTAAATGGTTTGTCATGTATTAAATGGTATATGTAGGTTATTTTAATACAAAAAAAGTTAAAGTTCATGTCTTTTCTGGGAACACATTGCTTAATAAACTGTAGAACTACAATTGCTGCCTTCATATTGATTTACTTTGTGTTGTTTGGCAGCTGTTAGACTCAGATAATTCTCTTCCATGGTCTGTTGTAGTGCATAGGTTTCCACAGTATAATGGAAATGCTTGGTACTCTCTTCAGCGTTTCACCTTATCTGATAATTCTGTTGAATTTTATTCAGTTTTTAATATTAATGTCTTGATGAAAATGTGTGAAATCATAGCAGTAGAATCAACGTGTTGGTGGTTACTGGTGGCTAAAATGTTTTCATGCAGATCTTTGACTTTGGCTTTATAAAGCAAGTGACGCAATTGTAAACAATTTCTGTAGGCCTTGGGTCCTGAGTGTGATATCTTCCTGCACAGTTTTTGAACCTTAGCTCTTCTTCTGAGCTTAAAGGAAGCTGATTAATTCAATTAATTAAAACTGATTTGAAATTTTGAATTGAAAGCTGATTAAATAAATTTCAATTTAATTGAAAATTAAATTGCTCTGAACTGGCATTAAAAAAGAATTCTTGTAATTCCTATGTTTCAGTGGCTTCAAGGTCTAATTGATTTTAGCATATTTACCTGAGCTTCCCTGCTTTATTTTACAGTTTATATTGCTTTAAAAAAAAAGTTTACTGTTATCTTTTTTTGGTTTTGCCTTTTTTTTTAATAGGATGAATGTTACCAAGTGAGACAAATATTTGCTCAGAAACTTCATAAAGGCCTTTCTAGACTACGGCTACCACTAGAATATATGGCTATTTGTGCACTGTGTGCAAAAGATCCTGTGAAAGAGAGAAGAGCTCATGCTAGGCAGTGCCTTGTGAAGAACATAAATGTCAGAAGGGAATATCTGAAGCAACATGCAGCAGTTAGTGGTAAGAGAAGTCACTTTTTGCTACAAGTGCTGTAGTTCAAATATAAATGTGAATAGACTGAAAACATTGATAGTTGTCTGTTTTTATACACAGAAACACTGTAAATTTGATTTGGAGGTATTTAATGAAAACTGAAAATGTACAGGATTTCTTTTGTCCAGATTTTCTTTTGATTTTTTTTTTTTAAACAGGTAATGCTGAGGTCTTTGAGTTTTGTTAAAAACTGCAAATGCTTATGCCTAAATATATTGGAAGTGAAGTAATTTTCCAAGGCAATTATGTGTACTGTTTGAACTTAATAATGTTAATAATGTTCCAACTGAAGTGACAGTGATTAATTTTACTTCAGCAATTACTAATAAGTAACTTTAGTACATAAATGCTGTACTAAATAGACTGTCCTTGAACTGCTTTATGAGTAGCACTTTGTGTTATTCCTGCAAAGGGCTATAGTTGTTGGCACTTCAGGATGAGTTTATGCAATTCTTTCTTCTCAGTGCCAGTGGTCTGATTGTGGGAATGCTTTGGAAGTTGATATGGACTCATGTCAGCTATTTTTCTTTTATTAAATCAGTCCTTTTGACTTAAAGCTACACACATACAGTATTACAATGCTGGTACAGGGTCATAGGAAAAAGTAGACCTTTATGAACAGCTATAGCATTTTTGAATAAGAGGTTTTGAAAGTTTTATTTCTTTGAAAGATTACTGATGGTTTGACCTTTGTGGAATGAAGGGGATTTTTTCGTCTTTTTAGCCTAAACCAGACCTGTTTCATGAATTTGATCTCAGAGTCAGATAACTGACATCCTTCTGTGTTTATGAATCACTTTATATTAGCTATGTCAGTCAGTCTTTCTCAGTCCCTTTAGACTCTGATCAGAGAATAAGGCTGCAGACAAATCCTTTTGTGTATCATTAATTAAAGAAAAAAGTGGTACTTTTCTACCATTTAATAACATGTAAAAAAGAAAAATTAAATTGAATGAACACCTTTAAGTAATTTTAATATTATTCCTCTTGGAAGTTGAAAAATCTTTTTAGTTATGTAGACAGGAAGTATAAGAATTCTCAAATGTCTAAAAAAGATGCTGCAAAGTTACTATCAAAAATCTGTGGAATAAATTAACAGGAACCTAGGTGTCTGTGATTTTCTTTATCCAGTAGGACCTCAAAGTGCACCTGATATTCTTTTCTTGCTGAAATAATTGAGTGATGCCTTTGATTTGACTTATGCTATAACACATGGGGAGTCTAGATTAAATATAGATTGCAGGGTTTTTTTTAGGATTACAATCTTAACTTTGTGCCATTCAGATTTACCAGTCTGAGCTTTCAGCAAATAAAATGTCTTGAAATGTTTGTATCCAAAAATACCCATATTGCAGCAGTTCAGCCAAAGCTCAGTTGTGGAAATAACATGGTATTTTAGTGTGTGTCTCCCTTTGCCACTCTCCCTGCTGACCATGCAGAAATTCAGGGTGGTAATGATGCTCATATCTCATCTGGAAATCTGCATCTTTGATAATTCCAGCTATTTGTCTGAATCTATAAATGTGTGATTTTGTGATATGTTTGGTCTTAAAAACGTCATACAGGTGAGAAGGATATCGGTTGGATATTTTGGGGGGGATTGCAGCTGTTGTTGAAAATATGGTAAATTTCTGTTTACCCTGCCTGAGGAGAACTTTCTAAGGACTGGTACCAGACAATAAAACGCCTCTTTCTTCCACACTGGCCTTTTATATGCTGGCAGGAATTATTCTTAGCCCTCTTGAATTCTCTACATGCTATTCAGAGTGGAAACCACTCAAGAAGAGACTTATTTTGATTGTGTATCTGTTAGTAGTTTCATCTGAGTAGAGACGTGTCTTGCATAAGAATTTTTATGTTCTCATGATGGGCTTTTATGTGAAGGTCAGTAGGCAGAAAAATTACAAGAGTACAGACTTTTTTTTTAAACAAGTTTTCTTCCTTAAAGCTCATAAATCCTCTTGTGAAGGATTTTGGCACACTGTAGTTTTATGTGCTGGTAGGAAAGCCACCCTACCTTTCAGGTAGTGTCTTCTTTCATTGGAGATAAAAGTTCTGGGGTTTTTTTCTATTTTTTTCCTACTGTTTCTTGTCATGACAGGGGTTAAATATAGTATATATCAATATTTGTTCTTTTTCCTGTTTTGTCTGGAACTAGTTCATTTTACTTTCCAGACCCACTTGGAATTGTTGTTGTAGTTATATGAGAATTTGTCCAAGGCAGGAAGTTGCTGAAAAACTGAGTTTATGAGCTCTTGATGAGCATTCTATTGAAGTTGCTAATTAGTACAAATAATAGTGGGTTGGTTTGTCTGGGGCATGTCTAAGGCAAGCCAATTTTGCTAGTGTTTTGAAGTTGTAATTATGTTCTTTTCCTTCCTTGCCACATCTTTATTTTTTTGTTCAGTAATGTGAACAGCTGATGGCTAAAATACAGGACAGTGCTTGAAAAGACGTAAAGGATGTTTTTGAAGTTAATAGTGCAATGTCAACTGAAACACACTAAAAACTGCTGTGTAAAGTACACTGGATTTCAATTACATAAATATGGCTAGAAATAGAAAGGCATTGGGTGATTTTATATATTATATATATTTTATGTAGACTGTGCATTACCCCTGTTTATACAGACCTCTAAAAAAGGAATAGGTGAAGACCTGACATAGTCATGACAATTAGTTTTGTAGAAACTACAGTAATGGTGTATTTTGTTTAATGTGCACAATATTTGTTAAGCACATCTCATATTAATATATATTGGAGGTAAAACTGTTAGTGTTCTAATGTATTTTTAAATAGTTTTCAAATATTATTAGCATATATAATTATTACAGATGTTTTGACTTAGTCATAACTGAATATGGGATAAGTAAAAGTTTACTGAAAGAAGATTTTCCAGACTTGGTCAAACACTTATTATGGCAAAATGTGACTTTTCAAAAGCAGAGCTGGGAATTTCCCCCTTCCCTTCAGATGTACATTCAGGTGATGTCAATACTGTGATCTTGCATTTGCCATGAGCACTCAAGATCAGATGCTTGTGCCGTAGCAATATAGATGGAATACCAGGATGCCTTCCTTTGACCATTGTCTTGCCTGTTGCACAAGGTACTGGTTTAGTAACTTAGGTGTGCTGTGTGTCCTCCAGCTTCACTCAGGCATCAGGCTAAAGAAAGCAGTGAGGATGTTTGCTGAAAAATGGTTTTTTTACTTTTAGTGTACAACTTGTTCATCTGTTGTCCTTGCCCCTTGGGAGGTGATCTCTGAGGTGCTGGAGTTCACGCTGCATGGTGTTGGTTGGGTCAGGGAATTTGGTACCTTATGGAGAGTGTATTTTGTGATCATAACTCTGAGAGGCCATTGGCAGCAGCTCTTACTTTTTGAATCCCCAAGGGAAATAGGCCTTCAGACTGCCATGATGGAGGAAGGACTTTCTTGCAGTTCTGCTTAGCATTCCAGAAGTCTCAAAGAATGCTAGAAAATTTTTGAAAACTTTGAATGTCACAATAGAGTTGCAATGCTCTGTTTAGGTGGGATTGAGCCTTTCAAACTCGGTGCACTACTACTTTGTTACAGCTTTCATGTGACCTCCCACTCCTCTTGAAACAGATACTGACTGCAAAATCCCTACAGAAGGGCTTTGTTTTCTTGACAGCAAGGCTGTACACTGCAATGTCCAAAGAAGTAGTATCAGCTTATCCTGCAGTTGTGCTGGCCTTCCATCTTGCAGTCAACATGGATTTTGTGGTCCATATTCACTTCTGCTTTTCAAAGTCCTTCAGAATACAGGCTTTGAACTGAGGAAAGGATTGGGAGTAGGAGGTGACTGTAGCTGTATCTCAAGGTAGCAAAAAAACAAGCAGCCCTGAGTGAGAGATATTTAGTTTTAATTTTTGCGTGCGTTAAACATTCACATCAGCCATGAAATGTAACATCATAGAGAAATGATATGCCCACATGTATTTATACATTAATGCATGCTGACCTCAAAATTTGTCCTCTCCTCTTTGATAGGAAATTTTGATGCATCTTTCTTCTGCTTTTCAGAGAAACTGTTGTCACTTCTACCAGAGTATGTTGTCCCTTATACTATCCATCTTCTAGCTCATGACCCAGATTATGTCAAAGTCCAGGACATTGAACAACTCAAGGACATTAAAGAGTAAGACTGCTTTTAATAGTGTTATTTCTAACTTTATTCTAAGTGGAATCTTAATTATTTCTAGTATCCTGTTACACAGTCCAGTGTGCATAATGATGCCATTTACCTCTGTAAAATATTGAGAGAAATAGTATAGGTACTTTTTAAGTCCTCCGTGATATTTTATAGTGGAACCCTTCAGCTTCTGCTCATCTTCATTTAATTTTTCCAAAAGAACTGTTTTCTCAGAGTTAGACTGGTTCAAATCCATAATACTAGTAAAAGCTGGACCAAATCATGTTTTCAAATGTGCTTTTTAAAGGAATTTCGTTTGTACTTTGAGTCATGTGAGATACTGCATTTCTCCTTTAGGTGCCTGTGGTTCATACTGGAAATATTAATGGCTAAAAATGAAAACAACAGTCATGCATTTATCAGAAAAATGGTAGAAAACATCAAACAGACTAAGGATGCTCAAGGACCAGATGATCAAAAAATGAATGAAGTAGGTGATCTTTTTTTGATTGGAAATTGCATTTAATTCTGGCCTGCTAATGGAAAGGAGTTGCTTTTTGTTTATACACCAACTTCAAACTGTCTTTTAATAGAATTGTATATATGAAAAGATATTTTATTTACTGTAATGATGATATTTATTGTAGTTCAAATGGCAGTTATTTTCCTGTGCTTCAGTAATTCTTGCACTTTTGCAAGGGAATCATAATAATTTTCAGTTGTTCTGTTTCTGTGTCAGTAAGATTACTGAACACTAACTTTAAATAGATATAAATTATAAAATTATTTTATAATCATAAATCATGCAATAAATCATAAATCATCCTTTGAAGTGCTTTTTAGTATTTAATTTCTAAAATGCAAAAGTAAACTTAAGAGAGGAAGAAAAAAGCATTAGAAATCTCTGGTGTGTATTGTGTAGTGCATGTATCAAAACTTTTTTTTTCTGGTTTTAGCATCACATTGTGTCCAGATTTTGTTTTGGGTGCTGGGTGGGTGGGATGTGTGCTCTCATTTGATTAACTTTGTCTTAGAAACTATGGCAGGCACTACTCTTAAGTGTAGAAAGACCATGGAAACCATCTGTCTTCAACTGTTAGAGTTACAATGCTTTTGCTTTTACCATCTGTATTTCAGTATCCTGAGAGACACTGTTTAAGATGCAGGCTAGTGTTAAATGGTTAAGACGATTGCTTTTAAACTGTGATTTCTTGTGGTCCTGTGCATGAAAGATACACTGTCTTTTGTCAAGATTTTCAGTGAACTTCTGAAGTGTTACTTGGTTTTTTAATTTTATTATTTACAGAAACTATATACAGTCTGTGATGTAGCAATGAATATCATTATGTCAAAGAGTACAACATACAGTTTGGAATCCCCTAAAGACCCTGTACTTCCAGCCAGATATTTTACTCAACCTGACAAGGTATACTTTGGCATTTAATTTTTCTTGAGATAAGTCTGTTTAAATATTTTCTAGTTGTAATTCAGGGTTGTTTTTCTTAAATATTTCTTGTAACTTCAGATTTCTCCCTCTTATTATATTGTAGTTGAAAATGTATGTATATATTTTCATAAATATATATATATGTGCACATAGCAATTTCTCTTCCCCCCTACTGCCATAATAGTGTTCTAGTTTAAAAATTCAAAAGCATAAATGATGTAGATGAAATATTTCAGTGCAGTCTCTAGAATGTATAGGTATCTATCTCTCGTTCACTGATTATTGGTGCAATTGCCCCCACCCCTTTTTCTTACAGAATTTCAGTAACACCAAAAATTATCTTCCTCCGGAAATGAAGTCTTTTTTCACCCCTGGAAAGGTAGGTATGGTGTGGGGGTTGGGGTTTAGTGCTGTGTTTGCATTCTGGTTTGCCTTTGTTTTTGGAATGATTATTTTGCTTGTTTTCTCTGTGGGTTTTTGTTGTTGTTGTTTTGGTTTTTAAAGAAAACTAGCATGCCATTAATGAAACATGCTTTTTAAAAGAGCAGATTATTTCTAGGTATAGAGAAAGAGATGGGTAAAAGGAAAACTGCTGCTGTCTCTACTGGGTGGTGGCAACAATAGGCAAACCCTGTTGTTTTTTGAAGGAGGGAGTCCAAAAACACCCCAATAAAACCCATAATATTTGTCAAATTTCCAAAATGGTTAACCCTTTTAGACTGCAGAAGACTACAGTGTTGCATAGAAAGTGGCAGCTATTGAAAATTCTAACAAAAATTATTTTTTAAATCACACAATTAATTTTTGGCAAAGCTGAATACCATTTTGCAGTACCTTACAAGATAACTGACTGTTCTACAGTTTTGTTAATTTGTTCTTTTAGAATATACATTCTATTGAATGGCAGTGATCTTTCTTCACTAAAACTAAACCCAGGTACTCTTTAGGATAAAACTAAAATCTGGTAAAGGAAGTGACAAACTGTAATTTTCATTGGGATTAATGTGTCCTGTTCTAGATGGCAACATTAATTTGTTACCTTGTGAAAGAAAGAAATTGCAGCATCTTCATTACCCTTAACTTTGCTAATGAAGCATTAGCTGTCAGCTAGTAGCTTAATAATAAAGGAGGATTGCAAGCTAGGAAAAGAAGCAGATTTCTCTTCGAGAAGTTGAAAGTCAACATTTTTGGATTAGAATAGATCATCATTAAAATTATTTTGAATCCTAAGTTAACTTCTATATTATTTTAAATTTCTAGTGCTGGCTACTCTAGCTCTTCTTGTGTTGTTTTGAAACTTTGTAACAAACAGGAGAGGTGTTATTGCCCACCAAAATTTTCAATTTCTTAGCTATCACTAGAGGAACATGAAATGAAAGTTGCTCTGGGGAGCCTTATTTTTATGAGTGGAAGACTGGCTTGGATGGATGTTAGTGGAGTGGATATAAGCAGGGTACACTGAGGGCAGGAAGGCTTTGAGTGTAGATTCTGTGGAAGGGAGGAGCTGTTTGTACAGGCCCTCTTAGTCCCTCTTTAGCAGGAAGTCCAGTTCAGTGTGAATTTGAAAATCTTTTTGCTTTCCAGCTCTTTCAGCATACGCTGTTTAATATTTTGTTCTAAACTAATAGATGTAAATTGTTAAGCTGGATTTAGTTCTCCAAGATTTATTTTTGGAAAGCATATGCTATTTTATTTTTTTGTGCTCAGTGCAGAATGAGTCTTTGTAAGTGTAAAATTCCCTCTAGCTATACAAGTCTAACCAGAACTTCCATGGTCCGTGGCTCTGAAAATGAAACACCCAAGGCTGATGTGATATGCACATTGAACTTTTTGTAGCCGTCACTAACTGCAGACAGAGCTAGAATATAATATTGAAAGAGAAGATGGATTATGAGAAATGCAGGAAATGGTCTTTAATTCAACATTTTTGTACACGAGTGTTTGGCATTCTTCTTAGGAGTAATTGTACTCTTTCAACTCTCTCAAAAGTTGGTACGAGCTGGAGGCATTCAGCAGGTCTGAAAGATAATCCAGTTAAATTAATAACCTGAAGCTCACCAGTGTCTGGAAACTGTGGCACTTATTAAAAGCCTAACATTTTTAAATCTGTGCAAGAAGAATCAGAATGTTCTCCACAGTATTTGGCTTTTGAGATTCTCATTCATTCCCAGTTGAAGCTAATGTGGTTGCCAGTTTAATGTCCCCTTTTCTGAAAGGGCCATCCTGCTTCTATTTCTGCTTTGCTGGGCCAGGTGCTTATCTGATGCAGATGAGGAGCTGGTTCAGGTAGATTAATCAGCAGAAAGCAAATGGCACACAAAGTGATGCAGTAGTGCCTGACTGCACGCGCTGGTGAACGTACAGCACTTCCAGTGAGAAGAGGACAGAATCTAAGGCTAGTGAGAAGAATACCAGCTTTGGTGGCAGCTAATTATTTGATTGAAGCTCCCTCAGCTTCCTTCTGGTGTCTGTTGTAGCTTTCATACAAAAATGTTTATCACTTTGTGTTAAAATTAACATAATGATTGCAGAAAGTGAAATCTGTGAATATTTTAAGCATAGTACATGTTAACAATATCTGAACGTGTAGCTTAAAATAAAGGAAATATATTTTTGGTTTCAGCCCAAAGCAGCCAATGTTCTTGGAGCAGTTAATAAGCCTCTTTCGTCAGCAGGAAAGCAGTCTCAATCCAAATCTGCACGAATGGAAACTGTAAGCAATGCCAGCAGCAGCTCAAATCCAAGCTCTCCAGGAAGGATCAAAGGGAGGTTGGTAGACAACAAAGGATCTTTGATATTTCAAATATTTGTAATGGAAACTTTGAATACTTCTATAATGTTTTCTAAGCAAAAGACAGAATTCTTTTATCATACATTGAAGTAAAGTTATAGTACCACATTGGCATAACTGAAACCATGAATTTGGCTTTCTAATACCAGAAATAAATTTTCTTTACAAAAAAAACCAAAAACCCAACAAACCCAAAACCACAAAAAAATTCCCCCAAAAAACCAATCAAAGCAAAAATCACAAAAAACCCACCAAAATTTAATTACACCCAGAATTAGCTGAAGGAGGAAAGAAAAGCCTCGTATGCTTTAATTTTTTTGAGGGCAGGGTTGGGATTTTCTGGGGTGTGTTTTAGGTAGATAGGTATATTGTCCGCCAGCATATATATATGTACATGTGTATGTGTATACACACAGCTGCAGTCCCTGGCTGTAGTGCTACAAACTCAGCCCACCCAGGGAAAACTGGCAGCTCATTGTGGTGGTCCTGCATGACTTCCTTCTCGAGTCCTGCACTTTGCTGGACTTGGCAGACAAATAGTTTTGGATTCTAGATTAATTTTGTGATGAAGAGGTGAGTGTACTGTAATGCCACATAAGTTGTCGTTTAGTTGTCGATCTTTAAAATTATAGATGAAAATTTTGTGTCAGTTTTGTAGGTTATTCATCAGTTACTGTATCTTCAATGTTTTTTCAACTGAAAGTCACAATGTCATTAGTTTGGGTTTTTTTTACTGACAGTGAGAGATTGTATAGCCTCTGCTATTTGTATTCTTTCTACTGTTTCACATTCTTTCAAGACTGTTAGGAAATGTTATGTTTGAATTGAAGACTTCTCATTTGGGACTTCTGTGACTATTCAATATATAATATTAATTTTAAATGTAGTGCAGTGTTTTACAACAAATATTTCTCCACTAGAAAGTCTGCAGAAAGGCTTATTTCTTACAAGTCATGCAGGTTCATGCTGCACTGTATTACTGGTTAATGACAGGTGGACTCCAGATTCTTCTCTGTATCAAGCAAAATAAATCTGAGAACAAATTTTAAAAAACACTACACTCGCAGCCTGACATGTTCTGTCATCTTCATCTCTCCAGTTCCCTTAAGTTAAAGGTATTAGTGTTTTGGGTGGAGATGCCAAAGACAAAGAGATGGGAATGATTTGGGATGCACAATATTTCCATTTCATTCTGTCTGAATATGTACAGGCAGATTTGCATCTTTTGAGAGGATGTATAAAGCCTAAGCTTCCCATTACATCCCAGTTAATACAGATTGTACCCTTGTAGGAATGAGAACATCTTTCACTCACTATGCCATGCCCAGACCAGGGAGCTGAGTTTAATACCACTTTTCATTTTGACACATAGTGTATTTCTTTTCATCAAAAAATGTGCACTGGTACTTAAAAATGTTGCTTCTGCAGATGAAATTAAATGACTTGTGTATTTGCTTTTGTGCATTACCTATTATCTGTGGGTGTCAGTGTTTTACATATGCAGGAGGCATTATTGTCCACATTTACGTTGGTAGAAACTGAAATAAAAACGAAATTGCTGCTGCAAAAAGTAGAGGGAAATTTGAATAGCTGTTTTATTGCCTAAACCTCACCATAGGAAGTTGTGCGTGCTTTGGCCGGTCTGTCTGTGGGGATCTTTGATGGCTATGGGAAAGTGTAGGCAGTTGTATGGAAACACAGATCTCTTGCAACTCACACTCTTCTGTTTTAAGAGACTGCTTATCTTTCCCTACTTATCTTGAAAAAATAAAATTGAATGTAGTTTATGATCCAAAAATTGTCTTGAGACTTAGATGATGTGGCTTATGATACTTGGTATCTATAGTACCCACAGTGAAAGGTTCCTTCGGCCAAATTGTTCCTGGTTTTGTTAATAGATTTTTTTAATGAAGATTGTTGTCCTTAGTATTTTTTTAATGGTTGCACAATGTATTATACTAATGAGGGAAACATATGTTTATTCATCCTAGGCTTGACAGTACTGAAATGGACCACAGTGAAAATGAAGAATTCACACTGGCTTCACCCTTACCAGGAAAGAAAACTGACAAAAGAGACGACTCTGATCTTGTAAGGGTGAGCTGTTAAAAGTTGATGTGATGATATTTGAGATCATTCAAAAAATATACTGAAAAATGAAACTGAGCTGATATTTTAAAACTACTGGAAATTGTATTTAGAGTTAGATAGGAAAACACAATGAAAAACACTATGAAAAAAAAAGGTTCTGTTTCTCATAGAATCATATAGGTTGCAAAAGACCTTTAAAGGTCATCAAGTCCACCCATTAACTAGGAAGAGTGAAATCCACCACAATATCATGTCCCTGAGGTTACTGAGGCTTTGGAGAGTGGTATTGTCCTTAGTAATTCTTACCAACAGATTTATATATAAATGTTGTTCAGTAATAAGAAAGGTTCCTAATGAGGATGTAGAACATTATTTGGACTCACTCACATGTAGTGCTTTAATATGTAAAAGAAGTTGTAAGCAGGCTAAGTATTATCTTAAGCAGTATTTATACCTGTAACAGAATAGAGAAAAATAAACCACTGAAGAAAATTATAATTGTATTGTAATTCTAAAAGCAGGTCAAATAAAATAGTAAGAATTTCCCATACCACTAGTAAGTGTCACTTCTTCGTGCTGTAATAGCAGTTGACAGTCTGTAAATATGGGATATGCATGAGAAAGTAATAAGATAAGATTTGCTAGAATTGGATTTTCTAGGCTGCATTGAAGGTGTACTATATCTGATGTCACCACTACTTTATTTCTTTTTACTGTCTCTAACATTTCTCTTTTCTCTCATTATGTCATTCTGGTGCATTTTTCTAGGTTGCTTGGGACATAAGCTACTGACTAGTGAAAATTTCTGAACTTTTGCTTGTCTTGAAGTATAAATAACTATCTTATACTGTGGGAAAAGCAAACCAGTTTATAACTAAATAAGAAAAATCTGGAATCTCTTGTCAAAGAAAACCAAAACACTTTTGTAAACCTTAAAGTCTGACAGTCCAGGCAGAACTTTGAATGCAATTCATGTTTAGAAGCATTAGCGTGAACTAATGCTAATGCTAGTAAAATTAGTTTAACTACTGAGAAAGCTCAGTGCAAAATATTTGCTCAGAGCTAATAGAGGTCAGTGTCTTGAGTACTTTTGAGAGCATCATTCCACTTCGAATCTGTAAGCAAGTTGCTCAAGGTCATGGATTCAGAGCTCATTTTTGGTTTTTTGGAGATGGGCAGCAGATTACAGCAAGCATTAACTGAGAATCAGGATTTTAATTGGGTAGCAGAAGGTCCATGTTTCAAAGGTATCTTTCTTCAGGATATCTGTCCAGATAAGCACCTTAGATTAACAGATTAACACCTGTAGAGTAACACGTTAATTCTAAGGTGTGGGACACTGTTTAGCTTCAGGGAGAAACTTCACTTTGAAAATTAGCTAAAAGGAGATGCAGTGACACATGTGCATCTGCAAAAGCAAATAAAGTGGGGAATAAAGAGAATGCAACTGAAGACATGAACTGACAGGAGATGTCATCATTGTTCAAATATTTTTCTTATTTCCTTCTAGTGTAGTTTTTTGTCTTTCAATTTCTTTTACTTTTTACCCTCATATGCTTCCTAGATTTTCTTTCCACTTTTCTTGAGAAAGTTTTTTGGTTAAAATGAAAACATGAATAAATATGTAAGCTGACCTCTATCTTATGTCACAAGGCAGATGTAAAGGGAGAAAACCTTCATTCAGGTTTTAAATTATGTAGATGAATTTTCTGATTATGAATTTTCTCTGATTATGTAGATGAAATTTCAATGTGGCAAATACTTATAAATGTGTTGAAATGTGGTAGTGGTAGTATGAAACAAACATTGGTATGAAACAGAAATAGTGTAAATATTTGGACTTTTGGATAATTTCATGATGTGAAATGAAAGAGTCATGGTACCCATGAAATGGTGGATGGGTAATATTTTCTGCTTTTATTTTTCTAAGGGTTGGTTGGGGCTATAGTGACTGCTTAGGGCTGTAGTACCTGCTTATTGAAATCTTTGTGCTGTTTACAGCTCTTTACTGTGCTCTTTAGAGAGCTAGAGCATGGAGGAGTAAAGGAATAATTTCTGTTTTCAAACCTTATGATTCAGAAAGGGTTCTACCTTTGTTGATATGTTAGAGGGAAAGGCTGTCATCCAGAGGAACATTGACAGGCTTGAGGACTGGTCCCAGGGGAACATCAGGAGGTTCAAGAGCCCCAAGTGCAAGGTCCTGTTCCTGGCTCCAGGCAATCCTCAGTATCCATAGAGGTGGAGGGATGAAGGGATTGAGAGCAGTCCTGCAGAGAAGGACTGGGGTCACTCGTGTATGAGAAAAGGGACATGAGCCAGCCTCATGAGCTTGCAGCCCAGAAAACCAACTGTGTCCTGGGCTGACCAATAGGAGAGTGGCCAGTGGGGCCATGGAGGGGATTCTTGATGTCTCATTTTCTCTCTTGGGACCCTCATCTGGAGTGCTGTGTCCAGCTCTAGGTCCTCGTTTGAAGACAGACATGGAGCTGTTAGAACAGATCCAGAGAAAGGCCACGAGAATGGTCAGAGGGCTGGAACAGCTTTGCTAAGAGGGAAAGGCTGGGAGGGTTGGGATTGTTCAGCTTGGAGCAGAGAAGGCTCTGGGAAGACCTTATTGTGGCCTTCCAGCATGATGGGCGCATACAAGAAATATGGAGAAAGACTTGACTTGTCCTGTAGTAGTGGGACAAGGGTCAGTGGTCTTAAACTGAAAGAGGTGGGGTTTAGGTTGGACATAAGAAAATGATTTGTTTACAATGAAGATGATGCAACACTGGAACAGGTTACCCAGATAAGTTGTGAATGCCCCATAACTGGAGATGTTCAGGGCCAGGTTGGATGGGGCTTGGAGCAATGTGGACTAGCACAAGGTGTCTCTGCCCTTGTCAGGGTGGTTGGAATAAGATAATCTTCCAAGGTCCCTTCTAACCCAAACTGTTTTTTTTTTTAAGGCTTGGGAGGGTTGTTTTGCTGCTCAGAGCAAATGTTGGTACAGGTCTGACAATAGTGACTTGGCAGCTGCCACTAATTCCTGTGTTTCCTTCTAAAACTGTAAAGTCAGGTTGCCCACTGTCTTCTGTAGTAGTGCCTTGCCAGTGCCAGCACAGAAGCCAGGCATAACCACCCTGTAGCTCACAAGAGCTGAAGACATAGTTGGCAATTCCCATCTTCTCTTTATATTTTCCTATTGATAAAAACGCAGTTATGGATGTTCTGTCCTACTTTGTTGGACATAGCAGGGGATACAAATGAGGAAGGCCTTACACACTTCAGGGTTTTAATTACTCACCTTTCAAATAATCTTTTCCCCTTGTCTGGTATTTTATATGTAGGTGTGTGTTTAAATTTTTTTGCAAATGTTTTTGAAATAGATATGGTAAACAATCTGGGAAAACTTACGAAATTTGAAGATTCTGTCTTGTTGGAGGAAGCTTCTACATGTGACTGTTTAATATGGCAGTTGATTTTTTTTTAATTTAGTGGTGCATTTTTGCCTTTTCAGTCAGAGATAGAGAAGCCCAGAGGAAGGAAGAAAGCCACTATCACAGATTCAGAAGAGAAGCTAAGCATAGATGACCTGAATAAGCTGGGTCAAGAGCAGAAGCTTAGAGGTAGTCAACGGGGAAGGAAGAGACCTGCAGTTGTATCAGAAGCTGATGAAACACAATGGCAAGAGGAAAAAAGGCTAAAAGAAGATGTGATAGAAAGTGAGGATGAACAGAACAGTCCACCAAAGAAAGGGAGAAGAGGACGCCCTACCAGAACAAATAATGGGGCAACACCAAAGGAAGAACCAGTGGCAAAGTCATCAAAAAGGAGCAAAAAAAAACAACCACCAGCAGCTGCAGTGGAAGAGGAGGAGGAGGAGGAAGAAAGGCAAACTGAAAATATTGAACAAAAACCAAAAGGCAGGCAAAATAGGACATCAAAAAGAACACAGCAGAGGTAAGTCCATCTTCTTATAAGCTGTGTATTTTTTATCTTTGGACATTAGTTATAATTTGATGCTTTGCAATTTGGGTCTTCCTCAAAACAGAGCAGAACCATCTGAAACTAGTACAGTTGAATCAGCACAGTCTACGCCACAGAAAAGACGAGGAAGGTCGTCACAAACACCACCAGCACAGCAAAAAAAAGTGTAAGTGTTCTAAATCTGTGTTTAGTGAAAATTAAATAATGCCTCTGTGCCCCCAAGCAAACCTTTATTGAAAATATTTCAGAATACTGTAGTTGACAGTAGAGAAAATAAATTGCTATTGTATTTCTAAAATGTTTTCCTTAGCTGCTTCTCCTAGGGCATCTCACGACAGAGCAAGAGCCTGTAAGTAATTTTAATATGCTCAGGTAGCATGTATGTAGCTTTGCTTTCCTATGAGAAAAGTCAATAAAGCATACAAAGGCTTTATTAGGATTTAGAGGGGAGGAAAGTGGCCCTGTTTGTTTTGGATAGCGGGAAAGAATTAAATTGCTACTGTGGTGAAACAGAATTGTGGAGAATTAACTTTATTCTGATTCTCCTTAAATTAATGTTCACTTTCTAATTTGTGGCCTTCTTAATATACACTTGAATCATTTTCATGTGAATAGAATTTGTGATCAGTGAAGGGCTGTAGCTTCTGAAATTTTGAAGTGCATTAAGTTCCCAAATGAAGGTGAACTTTGTCCTTGGCTAGCTTTGGTTTTTGTGCCTGCTGTGGGAAAATACAGGTTTCTGTACCTTTTCTGTACATGTATAGATAATATATGTAAGCAGAGGTGCACAAGGGGTTATTTGCCCACTTGTATCAAGCTGCAGCTCGTGGAGAATATTTACTTTTCCAGAACCTGATATAAATTCCTTGGAGCACTACTTGGGGACCTCTACTGTCTGGCACTTGTATATCTCTGTTGTCTTTCTGGCTTCTGGGCTTAGCTAGCATCACATTGCTCTTCCTCTGCCAGTGTAGTGTACTGACTTGCCTTATACCAGGGATCTTCCCTGCAGGAGAACCTTGCCTGAACAAGCTTGTACCCTCATTTCAAATTCTGGACTCGCTCCAGATCACATGATCTGGCATTTTCCATGCACAGCATCCTGACCTTTCCAGTTGCCCTGCCTCAGGTCAGACCTCTGCTTCTCCTTTACTCTGTAACCAGAAACACAGGACCCAACACTGGTTGGTTACTCCAGAAGTCACTGCTACAAGTGCAGTAGAACAAGAGTTGGAAACTGCTACTGCCATGCAGGGAAGACAAACCAACAAATTACTGTTTGTTGATGTGCTATGTGGTGTTTGTCAAAGATGCCTCTTACTAAATATTTAAATAACTTTTCTCAGTCAAGTTGGTATGTTTCTTTACTCCATTTTAAGCTGACAGTAAATTATGTCACTGCCCACAATCAGTAGCAAGTATAGCTCTTGTTGATGTGTATATACATTGTTCTGTCAGGGGCAGCCCAAGTAAGTTGTTTCAGGGTTCAAAGTTGTTGGGTCTATTCTAGATTACATTAAAAAAATGGGTTGTGTTTGTTTGTTTGCTTTATCAGACCACCCACATTTTGACTGTTATTTTTCCAAATCTGCAAGAAAAAGGTGAGACAGTAGCTGTTTAAAGTGCATTCTAGTCAAGCCTTTCTCCCTCATCTACATCAGTTTTCACTGAAGGAAGTTGATAGACTGAGCCAGCATTGTGTACCACAAGATAAATATATTTGTACCAAATGCTGAAAGCTTTCTGGGCTCTTTGGGAGTGGATTTGGTATAAGAATTTGGGATTTTCTGTATGAGGTGATAATGTATCCTGTGGGTGGTAGTGTATAACCTATTTCTGATGACAAATTGGGTTACCAATTAGCACCTGTGAACAGACTTGTTTTTGTCTGTGAAAGGAAGACCCTAGCTTTTTGTATGTGAAAGGAAGACCCTAGCTTGTGAATAATTCTTTTGCTTCCTTTTCAATTCTGTTGCTTCTGTCAGTCTTGGAAGACTTGAGTTGGGCTAATTGGTGTTAAGGGATGGCATGCTGGTTGGTTTGGAAATACCATAATTGCTATGCAGTTGAGAGATTCTATTTTGTCTGAGTTTAGTGGTTCTCAGGATTGAAAATTTCTACCGCTTTCATGATATGATTGTTTTGGACCTGTGCCCCCACTGGAGATTAAGGTGTGTCTGTTGTGTGCCCGGAACTGAGTGTCTGGTTTCATTTCAACCAAAACATCACCAACTTTGGGTGCACCAAGACTGCACCTGAATGGGATGATCCAGTGATTTGATTCTGAATTGTGCTACTGTCATGTGGGTGCAGCTGTGGAGTTTTAGATACATCTGTAGTTGGCTTTTTTTTGAAGGCAAGGGGTGTTGGCTAATTCTCATTTTAAGCAAATGGGTGCATTTTGTTTGTGGCACAAATCCCATAACCAACACAGACAGTTTAAGTTGTTGTTGACTGATTGTTCTAGATTATCCTGATTAAGTATTGTTATACTGGTAATCCCTAAGACAGCTTGGAAGGTTTGCATTTAGGTTCATTATAGCGTTAATTTCATGAGTAGCAATATGGGTTCTTCTAGGATGTAGATGAACTTACTCAAATTTGTTGTGTAAAAGGTTCTGGAGAAGTAGAGTATAGAAAACCAACAATAGAGAGAAACACAACCAATATAGAAAAACAACCAATAGAGAGAAAACCAACAAACATTGTTCAGTCTCTGGCTGTTTGGCTTTTCCTGTTCACTGGTTAGTGGGTGTCGTATCAACCTATTTTAAGCCTGTATTGTGGCACTGAAGAGAAAAATCTGTTGTGTCTATAGAGGCAAAATTGTTCAACTTTGTGCTCCTGGCCTTCTGTGTGGAAGAATTTTGGTTTCAAGTGGTGTTGTCCAGCCTCCTAGTTTCAATTCATTTCTGTGCATGGATGAAGTAGACAGGTGTAAAAGACCAGCAGCATTATATAACATGAAATGGTAAGGCTGCTGTTTCTGTGAACTGGAATATTTGCTCATACAGTTTTTACATATTGCAGATGTACGTGTGCTGTGAAGGTGATGTTTATTTTTCTTCTCATTGTAGCCGGGCAGGACGTTCCAAACAAGCAGCCAGTAAAGAGAATGAATCCAGTGAAGAGATGGATGTGTTTCAGAGTGGTTCACCTGTCAGTGATGACATTCCTCAGGAAGAAGTAATGGAAGAAGAGGAAGTTTCCACAATCAATGTAAGACAAATGGCTGAACTGTTCTTTGTGAGGCTTTGTGGTGTGCTCTGTGTACTGATGATCAGAGAATGACCTCTGTTCTTAGAATAACTTCTTCCCGTTTTTAGAACTTAACTTCCTCCTTTTAAATGAATGGGGTGGTTGTCAGCTGCCACTGTTGTGTAGTGGAGCTGCACTGTAGTTTCCTAGAGAAGCTACATTTCTTAGAAAGTCTCACTTTCCATCAAGTATCTTCTAGTTTCTGTCCCATGTAGCCTTTCTTACCTGTATGCCGGAATTGCGTAGCATCTAATGGGAATTAATTTCCAGGTAACTCCTACCTATGCTTCTCATCTGGATTTTAATAGTGACTAAAGCTTCTTTATATAAAACAGACACACGAATTGAATAGTACTAGAAAATAAGTGTGGAGTCTTGGAACAGAATCTTAAACTGATCTCTTCATCTTACAGCATATGTTAAAATGAGTTCACTTTTATATTTATTTCATACAAATACACTTGCAATGTTAGCAGTCATACTAAAACCGAGAATTCCTTCACACTTTTGGATACATCTGATGGAGCATCTGAGTGTATGAAAACTCTGAGAAAGGAAACTGCATTGTTGTGAATTCCATTAAGGATACAGGCTCAGTAACATCAAATGAAATTAGTTCATGTCATTGACTTAGACTTGTACTTGAGACAAAATGAGTAATGAATGCTACTCTGTGTGGATACTCAGACATAATTGAGTGAGCCTGACCATTTTTTCCATTATAAAATGTATTGGTTCTTCTTGAATTTTTCAATTTTTTTCTGTAAAAACATTTAAAATATCTTTTCTCCGAATAGGTCCGTCGCAGAACTTCCAAAAGGGAAAGACGATGAGTGAGCATGTAGTTACCAGCCTTCCAGGTGAAAGCTTTGAAGAATGCTTTTAATATAAAGCTTGAGACTGAATGAAGCTGTTAGTGCACAAATGGGGTTGCTGAAGAAAAGACAAAACCTATTTTACTGCCCCTGCATTTGCAGTCCCTAGGTCACAAGCTTTAGCCACACACATGTTGATATCATTAACTGTGGATTTTTGTGAAGTGTAATGTGCGCTGGCTTTGTAGACATATGAACTAAAGAAGAAAACTGTAAATAGTTCTTTTTTTAATGTTTCTGACTTATAAAGTGCTTGTATAGCTTTTATCTGCGGCTTTAAACTGACAGTACCCCACTGTTTATTGGAGCGATTGATATAAAAAAAGAACAGAGTTTGTTGAAAATTGATCTCAAGCAATATCTGTCAGTGTTTGTATTTGTACTCTTGTTGACATTTAACTGTGAAAAACAAGTCAGTTGAACAAATAGTGCCACATTCTTTTGCCGCTATTTGTCGAGGAGAAGAAGAGGAAGAAAAAAAAAAATCGTTGTTTCCTTCATGAATATAACCTAGTGTTTACCTTCAGGCACCCACCTATCGTCAGAGGTGCTAAATTACTTTCTTTTACAGTTGAAAAATATTGGATAGAATAATACAAGAGATGCAAATTTGGAAAGAAGTTTTGTTTTACACCTCAGTATTGATGCCAGACTTTTCTGGACTTGTAGTGGCATTGAAAATTCAAAAAGGATTTAAAATATTTTAATTTTAAAGGTGTGTTATTAAATAATGTACTGAATACCCTACCCACTTTATTATTCCCTATCAGTTTTTATTAATCTACTGTATCAATAAAATTCTGTAACTGAGTTTTTAATAGTCTAGTATGTTAATGTGTATAGATATTTCCTTCTGAACATGATGTTCACAAAGAGCAAATTATTACTACATTATAATATGAAATCTGATATATAAACATTAGTGAAAATACAGTTCTTATTACAATGTAAAGTTAATCACAAAGAGAAATTTTATTGATGCAGTGTGTCTTTATAAAGCTGTTCTTGAGAGCCAAGTGTTTTGTATTTTATAGTGAAGTTGCATGTTTATGAAAAATGTGCTGAAAATGGGATGTAATGTTTTTTTTTTGAAACTCGTATCTAGCAGTAGTATATGGTAGGTTGCCTCATGAGAGATCCTTTTATTGAGAGTTTATTGTACTTTTCTGTTCTGTTCTTGTTTTTTGAGCCAAATTTTTTTTGGTATGAAGAGCTAAGTTTTTGTTGAATAACCAGCTGTCAGTTGTTACAGCAAAGGTATTCAAGATTTGAATGAAGCTCCATTTTTATTTTGTGCTACAATAGAGAGAGGTTGGTTTGTGCTAGGTTTTTTGGGGAGGCGGTTTTTTTGGGGGGGGGTGTTTGTTTTTGGGGGTTTTTTTTTGGTTTTTTTTTTGGTTTTTTTTTTTTAGTTTTAATCTGAGAAAAAACAAAAGCAACAAAATACATAGAGCAGTATCCAGTATGCAGTTTAACAGTTTACAAACTGTCTTTGAACCAAAATATATCAGTTACTATACTCTGCTTAGCCGAGCACACATCATAATTTCAGGTGCTGTTCTTCCTCTGGTTCCCTACAGTTGACAACACATGAAAAAATCAATTTCTAACCCAAGAAAATTTTATTTCATTGAATAATGGAGCATTTTCACATAATCCATCAATAAATAAGTTATTATCACAAGGTTGTCTGTAAAGATTATAGGAAAGGATAATACTAAACCTCAGATTTACTGATTTCCAAACTGTAAGATCACTAATAAAGCAAGCAACCCTTAGAATTTTTTCACTATTCATTTTTTGGTACCACTAGGGAAAAGTATTATAAGCAATTAGATTATTCTGCCTCATCTTAACCTTCCCCCTCTTCCAGTACTCAGCTTTTCAACATTTATACCTATAGATACGGGGGAAATGCTGACTAGAAAGGCAGTTATGGTTGATAAGAATTGGCTTTGAAATAGTTGGCAAAACAGAACCTGCTTACTTATGCTTCAGCAGTGCAAATGCAAGTTGTTGAGGGTTTTTTATGGTATAAAATGATTGAAAGCTAGCTTTGTATTTTCCTCTTTGACAGAATTGCACTGAAAACATTTATGGAAGATGTACCTTTAAGTCAATTTTATACAAAAATTATGAAAAATTAATGCTGAAACTGCTGCAGACTCTTGAGGCTTTATGTGCATAAACATGGTTAGGTTAAACTTCATGGAATATTGATGCACCATTACTGATCATAATGTTTATTGTAAATTTAAACTATAGTTTTGCAATTTAAATGTTGATTTCTTGGGTAATAATGCGTAAATCATTATTTCTTGAGAAATAGGCACAGCAAATATGTCATTCTTATATTCAAACCTCTTCTAAGTTCATTCTCATCTCATATAAAGAAAATGAATATTTTATGTACTAACATTTTGAGATCTGCGTACAGTAGCTACAGTAGATTATAATTATGTATAAAAGATAAATTGCTAACATTCAGTTAGCATGCTCCTCTGCAATGATAATGTTAAGTTTATAAAAATGTACTGTATTACATTAAAAGATCAAATTGAACTCACTGTAACAAGTTCCAGTATGACATTTTTGTGAGATTACCAAAGTATCTTGCTGTACTTTGCGGCAAATAAAGTTTTTGTTACATTTCCTTTTCTTGCTGCAGTGCAACAGGAAACTTTCAGTGATCTGTAGTTCATGTGCAAAATCTAAACAGGGATTGTAATCTTTAAACTAGTGTTTAAAGGTAATTCACTGATTCCAGAAGCATGGTGGTTTATTACCTGTCACAGACTGAGATAATGAATATTTAGGGCTAGCTAACCCACTAATAGGAAAGGAAATATGAAAGTGTTTGAAAGTTCTAATGTGACTATACCTGTTCCACCTCAGATAATTAGAATCCTGTATTAACTATACTTGACTCTGCCAATTGACTTTATTTTCTAGCAAAATCGAACCCTTTTTCAAATATTTTGACACTTGCTGTTTTGACATTTGGATCTCTGTGAACAAAAATATTAGTTTACAAAAAGATACTAATATTAAAGACATTTTCACCAAAAATGAATATGCTCAGTTTGTGAGTAACTTGCAAAAAAACCTTAAGTCTTGAACCCTAATACATTTTTCTGGCATAGTTTTTGTCATTTGATACTCCAGAAAAGGTACCACAAAACATGAGAGGGACGTGTGCAGTTTTCTTGCTGCTTTTATTTGCGTGTGTGTTTTTGACAGATTACCAAGTCTGTTTTTGTGGAACCACAGGGTAGGTTTTGGATGCTGCAAGTTTACTTATCATTCACACTTATTCCTATCACTCTGTGGGGTTAATTCTTGAATTCAGTCATCCTGTGCAAAAAGTACAAAGTCAAGAACGTTGTTTGAATATTCTCACGGTTGTGCACATAGAGAATACAAGGATCTTAGGACAGTAGCAATAAGCAAAATTCTGAATTTGTGAATGGAAAGATTTTACAAACTCGCCTGTGTTTAAATATATACAGTGTAGAGATGGATACATCCCTACCTCATCCAAGTAGGTGCAGTACATATCTTATAAATACTTTTTAAAAGAGACACATTCAGGTACACACTGTTTGATCAAGGCCTCATGTCTACAAACACATGACTTAAGATGAGTTCTAGATGGCCATCCTTCTACTCTGATGGTTCTGTAGTGACCAAAATGATAAAATTCACTTGACCAAGACCAGTCATCCATAAGGAGAAGCAGAAGAATCTGAATGCATTCTTTTCTCCTGTTGTCCTCAGAGATTGCCATTCCAGTCTTTACATCTTTGTTGGATGTTGCCTTTACAAAAGATGATTACTAATTTAGGTGCAATATCCTAACACTGACTGAAGCGACTTCTATTCCACAGACAGGCAAACTTCCTGATGTCTCAGTAGGTTTGCCCCACATCCTTAGGATGCTCTCTTCATTGCAAAGGGTCCAGCTTGTGCTATTTTGTTGATCATGGAAAAGTACGAAGCTGAATGTTAGCAACTGGTTTAGAAATACAAAAAAATAGAAGGAAAAAACCAACAAAAAACCTCCACCTTATTTGCTTTAAAGTTCTTAAAGATCCGATCTATCCGCAGTGGTCCCCAAGTGCCACTGTATTTGTGTGGGCAGAATAAACATGGTCTTGTACAGTGTGTACAGTAAGTAAAAGGTTTCATGCTTGCATTTTTTTTCAGTGCCTCAGTACAGTCATGATGTGGTTTTTAGTAGCACTTTCATTTCTGTAATGAAGATGTATATTCGTTTTGAATCAGCAGCGTCAAATTGATGTAAGAAGGAAGAAAGCCTCTAAATACAGATTTCTACCCCTGCAAGTAAGTATTTCAGTGATCACGTAGTATGTTGGAATTACTTTAACATATAGGTTCTTTGAAGGATGGATCAAACATAAGGTTTTGATTTGGCTAGCTGTGTTTCCTATGCTTGTATTCTACCTCATGTATGTAGACACAAAGGAATGGAGTATTTTGCAAATCAAAGCAGTGTTACTGAACACTGTCCCTGCTTACTTGGAAGTAATTTTGTTATTAAAAAAGAAATTTCAGGTCACAGATTTGTTAGTGGTTCTGAACAGATTCAGCGAGCTGATGGCTTCAGATAATATGTTCTGTAATACTGTGTCAGTCTTGTTGTTTTTCATTATTTTTCTCTAGGTAGAAGACAATTGCACAAGTTATGACATACAGTGTAAGAGAACATGAGAACTTAGTAGCAATATCAATAGCGGTAGTTGTAGTTGCTGTTACAGTATAAAAGATTGTGTTAGAATGAAACAATCTTATCCTAAAAAGCTTTTTCTTTACTATGTTGGGAAGACAAGTTGATAATGTAAAACAGTTTTCTTCTTGATCACAGCACCTTGAAATAATCTAGTTTGGAACAGCTGGCTTTTTGGTAGATATCCTTGAAACTTGCAGGTTCTTGCGTTTCTTGTAGTGTATTTCTATTCAGCAAAATTAAATTATTGTAAACTAAAGATATTTTGAAGAGGAGAAGAGTTTTTAATCCTTATTTAATAAAATAATAAGGTGTTCAATTTAAGGAAAGAAGTTTTTGGGGGTTAGCTTTTCTCGGGTATGTTTTATAGCCATGCCTATAGATGCAGTAACGTGTTACATGGGTGTGGTGTGCATCACCATTTTTCTGGAGTCTTTGATCTGCAAGACACCGAAACACAATAGAAACTGCCTTTGTGTTTTCCCCAAAAGGCATTTACTCTTACCCTTCAGTGACCATTTCAAAAGATGAATAAATGATGGTTTAATTATCTTCTGCTATAATCTCTGTGGTTTAGGTGATGAAAACAACTGTGGGGCCAAGTGAGTGGTTGGGTGAGAAGTGGGGTGTTGGAGGTGGGTTATTGATTTGATGCTGGAGAGATCAGTAAAGAGTAGGGAATCAGCAGATACATGAGATAGGAATGCAGTTTCTTGATATGAGATGACCTATGACAGGAGTGTTCTACTCAAGATGAAAGCAAAGATGCGGAAAGTTTGTGGTGATGATGTTACTTATTTAAGAGAGGAGAACTGTGGATGTGTTGCTCTCTCTGATTCGGAGGAAAATGTGTAAGAACATGCATAGAATTGAGACTAATGCCAGGAGTTTTTGTGGGAAAAGGGCGATGGCTACTGCTGAGGGCAAATGTTATTAGTAAGGAATTTGGAATAGTTTGGCTAAAGAGGATTCTAACCTCTATAGGTAAGAAGTAGGGCAGCATTAATTTATGTGCTAAACTAAAATTGGGGCAAAAGAGGTCAAGGCATAAGCCACTGGGAAACAAGAGCTTTCAAAGCTGCCTAATAGCAGCAGCCTGCACAGGTCCACATTGCAGATAGCAGCATTTAAGCATTGGAACGATGTTTCCTACGGTGCCTCTCATTAAATCTTTCAATGTGACCTCTTTCCTTAGCAGCATTTTGTGAAACCCTGATTATCTGCTCTTCCTTACTAATATCAGTGTACTTTCATAGCAGCCTGGGATGATTCTCCCCTTCCTTCATGTACGGATGTCCTCTTCTACAGGACAGTGTGAGTCCTGTCCCCCGGCACTGCTGCTTTTCATTCCTCTCAGTGGGCTCCAGCCAGCTGGGTTTCTGAATCTTTCTGTTTGCCACATGGGCTCTTTGCTGAGAGGGTCCTTAGTCGCTGAGTGGCCTCCTCAGAGGCAGTCACAGCAACAAGCTTGACAGAGTTCAGGAGTGTCTGGATGATATTCTTGGTCATTAAGTTTATTTTTAGGTAGTCCTGTGAGAAGCAGGGAGTAGGACCTGATGATCCTTATGGTTTCTTTCCAACTTGAGATAACCTGCGTTTCTAAATGCAGCTGTTGTGCTGCTTGTTTCACAGGCATTGAGCTGTAAAGCAAAAGCAGTCCTTGGACTGCAGGGTGTATTGAAAAAGGTGTGGACAGGTTTGGGAATTCACAAGAGAAGTAGTAGTTGAACTTCTGCTACATTTTGATATCTCACTTTCCCAACATCTAGTGAACCAGGCTCCTTCCAAGGTTATAGGTAATAGTGCTGTTCCAAAATTAGGAAGCTGTCTTACAAAATCTGGCCTGTGTTATCCAGTGAAAAGGCAAGTAGGGACTCCCCTGAAACAGAAGTCGTTCCCAAATACACTTTGTTCTCTAAGTCCAAAGGTGGAATAATATGAAGAGATTTAGGCAGAGATTTCCATTCACTCAGTTGCAGTAGGGAAGATCAAGTTTTGCTAAACCATTTTTCATAGTCATGGAAAGAACAGGAAAAGTTACTCAGGAAGTATGTATCACTTCAGCGGCATTTAATGATTGTATACTTGGGTGCTATCCTGAAAAATGTGTGATGTGGGCTATGGGATATTACACTAAGTCTCCATGGGATAGTATTTAATCTCTGTAAAAATCTAAAAAATAATTTTATTTTTATTTGAAGCTGCTCTGTTACTTTTATTGTTTATCTTTCTGTAACTGTTATTTAATATCTGGTCAGTATCCATTGCTTGTTTTCAATTTTGCATTTAAACAAAATATGGAAGTGAGAGATGGCCATGACACAGAATTGCTGTCATTTAGTGTTGTCATATTTACTTTAGATAAAATATTTGATGTAACATGAGAAGACTTCAAGTCCATACTTAATTCATTAATACATTTAAAACGTGTGACTTTGTCATCTTAGTTTCTGTGCTACTATTTGATACTGAATTTGGAATATTGTTTTATTTTGTGTTGTTTTCTGTAAGAAAAATAAGTCCTTAGTGCTGTAGCCTTCCCTGCTTAAGACCCATCATCCCATTTAAATTCAGGAACGATGAGGACTTCAGTTAAAATTTCTGGAGTGAATGACTGAGACAACTGGAGAGTTTCTCACAGTGGATCCCCCGTTTGAATCTCTGGATTCCATGTTCCTGTTAATGAAGTGTGATGTTCCTGAGAGCCATTACCTCTGCTAGACATAGGGAGATACTAAACCTCACATCATTTTCTGTAGTCTTTCAGCCACCTTTTTCCATTTCTCTGTTGTGTTAATTTCAAAAGGAGTGGAAGTTTCATCTCTGCCAGGAAATTACTTCAAATCTTTAAATCTTTTTTGTGTGAGCCTTTTGCTTTTATGTGTAATTTGTCTGTCATGCTCTTGATATCAAAAGGCATTTTGATGTTTTGTCATTTTGGGTTTTTTTTAAACCATATAAATTCAGACCTTTGGACATCTTAAGCTGTTCAGTTCCCCTGCAGGCATTCTGTCCAGGTGTTCTGCTATTTCTAGCCAATGACTGTACAACAGGATAGTAGTTTTGTGTCCAGGCCTTCTGGGAAACGCTTCTAGGAGGTGAGTGGTCAGAGTGGCTTCTGCCAGGACTTGGGCAACTTCTGGAACATTGAAGATCTGCTGTATTCTGGTTATCCCCTGTACACCTGTATGCATCCTCATCCATGTTCTTGCAAATCTGGATTTCACCACACAAATTCCATCATGAGAGGTCAGAGGGTCAGCTGGGACACTGATGTGACAAAGTGTGGTGGGTTTTTTTGAGAACCTTCTCCTGTGCTTGGCAGTAGCCAACTACTGCTAATCTAGCAACTGCACTAAAAGTGGTGTAACATTTTCATGAGAGTGCAGGCCAACTCACTTGAAGAAAGCCTTAGTGTATGCATAGTGGGTGAGCTTTGAGAGACATGAGCATTCTACTTGTGTTTTCTGTCATTTGGTATCTGCTGCCAATACATTCCAGCAGCTGAGAGGTGCTGAAATGCTGAGTATGAGAGGAGTGAGAATTCAGAACATGGCACATTTGTGTGTGGCAAGGGGAACTCTCCTGTCTCATGTGCCAGAGAGAAATACAGCCATGTAGGAGCTGTTGTCATTAAAGTAACAGATGTGTGTATTTGCTTTCTTTCTGCCATTTCTGCTGCTAGTCTTTTGAAGCATATGATATTTTAATTTTCAACAGAGCAGAAACTGAAATGAAATAGTTTTGTTGTGCACATTTGTAAGAGAGGTCAGATGGGGGGTATGTGCTGAAAACCCCAGGTGTTCCGTGGTCTTGGCTTCTGTGCACAGCTGTGGCAATGTTTATTTGTAAGAACTCCAGTGCCTGTTGAGTTGTGCATCTTTAGTTTTCCTCATACACATCCTCATACATGTTTTTAATGTGCTGAAAAAGGTTTGAAAACAAGGTTTTGAAACTATAGTATATTGTTTTTCTTATTTGAACTATGGTTCTTATGTTTCTTCATGTGGTGTACACTGCTGTGGAAATACGGACTGTGAAGGGGAGAGCTACCAAACTCGGGAGAAGTCGTCATGAGAGAGTGGAGTTCACTGCTGCTCTATGCAACAGGCAGCATTTGAGTTCAATAAAACATGGGCAGTAGCCATGGAAAATTCCTCAAAAGAAAAGCGTCATGTGCTAAAAAAATAAAATAATCGGCACATACCCTGTTTACCTATTTGGGATTTTTCTATCTTTTACACCTTTCTGCTTCTTTTGATGCTTCTGCCGTGTTCTCATCCACTTTTATACTGTTCCTTTGTGTTAGTTGTGTCTAATGATGCAAATACAAATAAGGAAATCCAAGTTTATCTTAAGAAAAAGACTGACTCAAGCTCCTAAAGTTCTGCCTGCTTTGTCATTAGCAGGTGCTTTCTGCTTTTTTATGTGTGTTCCTGGACCCACAAGGCTTTGATGAACAGTGGTGAACAAAAACAACCCCTGAGAACAAAGGTTCATTCCCATCCATCAGTGGAAGATGTACCTGTTTGCACAGATCTGCTGTGGCTGAGAGCCAGAGCTCTGCAAGAGGAAAACTCATAAATGAAAAATGATGGAACAGAGTAAGGGAGTAAATATACTTTTCAAGCCCTGTGAGAATATCACAAAAAAAAGGGAGATTCACATGGCCGTTTTAAGTAATGCAGTGAATTTGATATTGGTGGTGTTTGGGTGACTTACTGAGGAAGTGTCTCTATACATAAAAAATCAAAAGTATTTCAGTCCTCTGCAAAGAGTAGTAAGTTCATTGAACACTGTATGGACAGTCATGTGGAGACTGATTCACACAACACTTTCTTGGCTGAAGAGCAGCAGTATAAATTCACATTACTGAAAGAAAGTAATGGGTTTAGATTCTGGCAGTAGGGTATCAATTTTCTCAACATAGTGAGCTAGTGTCTGAGGGAGCCCTTTGCTCATCAGGATGCAGGGTTAGATGATTTCCTGCAGAGGTGGAGCAAGAGGTCAAGGGAGGAACATGCAGTTAGAGATACAGAACAGGTCAAAAATATTTTGCCGGTCAAAGATTTAAATGTGCAATAATGGATGGAGCTGTGAGATGAAGATGTGATTCCTTGGGTGGGAAGAAGCTGCAAGCTAAACTCCACCCTGGGCTGGTCCAGGTAGTAATCCATGAAGTCTCAATCCAGACCATATTTGAATTAGATGAGACAAGGAATGAATACTCTGGCTGCTCATACTAAAACATGGGGGTTTTTCTCTTACCTGTGGAGAGCCCAGTTCTTGGATTAGGAGGATCAGTCAACCACAGGGGTAGAAACAGTGGTTGGATGAGTGGACACAGAGAGCAGTGGTTCAAGGCTGGTAATGACTGTCTGGGATCTGTCCTGGGACATGCTATGTTTATTATCTTTATGTTTATTATCTTTATCAGTGACCTGGAGGAGACGGCAGAGTGCTCGCTTATGAAGTTCCCAGATGACAGAATGTGGAAGGGGGCAGTCAGCAAGCTGGCATACAGAGACACCTAGAATCCCTGGGGAGATGGGACCACCTCATGAAGTTGAATAAACACCCATGGAAAATCCAGCCCCTGCTCAGGAAGAGCCTTGGAGCATGATGCAAGGCTGGGGACTGACAAGTTTGGGCAGCAGATCTGTTGAAAATCAGCTGAGGGAGTTGGTTCTAATACATCACAGTAGGATGTATTAATAGGAGCAAAGCGAGTGAGCAATTAGTAGGTGATGATTATCCCCTCTACCCAGTAGTTATTAGACCACATCTGGATACTGTGCTCAGGTTTGGCACCCTGAGAACCTGATAAATTCCTGTGAGCTCAGTGGAGAGCTACCACGATGGTCAGGCCCAGAGCACAGGCTCTGTGTGGGGAGGCTGGCAGGGCTGGGCTTTCAGGATAGCTTTGGAAGGGGAGCAAAGAGCAGCCTGCTGACACTGGCAGGGAGGGTACTGATGAGATGATGGGCCCAGGCTTTTCACAGCAACATGTGGTGGGAAGAAGGGAGACAGAGTCAGACACTGAACCTGGGTGTAAGGATGGATGCAGGGAGAAGCTTAGAAAGACAAACTGACCAGAATGGGATCAGTAAGGCATGGGATCAGGTTGCCCAAGGAGAATATAGTCTCTTGTGTAGATTTTAAGAACCAGCTGTGTAATTCGGCCTCACCTCATGCCTGACCCTACTTTGAACTAGATTTTGGCCTACAGACCTTCTGAGGTCTCTTTCAGCCTGAATTATTGTATGACCCCATTCTTGTGACAGCATAGCTTTTGAAGTGGGAATCATGAAATAGGACAAGTTTCCCTGGCTTGACAAATTCAGGTCACTCCATTATAGCATTCCATTTTTATTCCACCTGCCATTTAGCATCACCACTGGTGAGTGTTGGCATAGTTTAGAAGGTAACAAATATAAAAAAAATAGATTGGTTATTCTTAATTTTTTAAATGTGAGTTCAAAATAGTTTCTCATGCATTTGTGACATTTATATTCACATATATATATATATGTAGCCATGCCTTCACATATGCAGGCAGCTTGAAATCAGATTTTCACTTCTAGCTGATTTCTAATTATCACTACCAGGAAGATATGCATTGTTATGCTAATCCAGTATTTTTTTATTTTTATTATTATTAGTAGTAGTAGTCATGTAGTATAGGCAAGGCCTGGTATGGCCCTGGGCTTAATTCATGGTTCTCCTAATCCACTGAGTACTGAATTCAAATCTTAAGATACTGTGGTGGACTTCTGATCTGGATAAGTAAGGAATTACTTCAGCATAGGCTTGTTTGAAGAATTTTAAATTGTTTTGGTATGGTAAGGTGAATATTCCTCAGTGAATGATTGCCAGCATCGAAGATAGACTTGGGTTGCTGGAGACAGACTTGAGGAATTGCACATCTGTTGGGGCAGCCAACAGGTGCAGCAGTTTGTGCAGCAGTTTCTGGACTGTGCTTTGAAATCTTGTGGCTGTTCTCAAAGTTTCTCCTAGGATTGACAAAGGGCTGTCAGAGACATTTGAGGAGCATCAGTGTGCTGCTGCATGAGAGGATGCTGCAACCTCAAATGGGTCTGGCCTGTTCCTGAAGAAAGGGGGCTCTGAGCTACTGTTCAGCTGATTCCTGGCTGAAGTGGACACAGCCTTTGCAGTAGGTATGAGGCAGCCCTCCAGAAGCACTGCCTGGCTGAGAACACGGCTTCCCATAGCAGCAGTCAGTGCAGGACAGAGGCAGGGACCTCGCTGTGAGCAGCAGACACATGCCCTGCCGTGGTGAGGATGTGCCACAGAGCACAGACCCCAGGAGTGTTGGGTCAGTGGCCCCTGTGACATCAGCAGCCTCAGCCTCAGTGCAGCTCCACAGGGCTGGGGCTGAGGAATGCTGGGGACTTCTCACCACGGCTGAGGACATGGGTTTTTGTGCCTGGGAGGGTCCATGTTGCCAATTAGCAGAGCTGTGGGATGGTGAAAGTGCATCACCAGTGATGACAAGAAAGATGCACCAGATTTTCTCCAGGACCCTGCAGGTGCAAAAGCCTGAAAGCCCCAAAAGCTCCTCTTGAGGTACAAGCAGAGTCTGTTGGGTGTGAAAGCCAACAGGCTGGTGGCAAAGGGGTGCCTTCCTGGGCCTGGAAGCATGGTTCCTGCTCCCCCTGTAGATCTGTTCCCGGGAAGGGATTCACTCCAGCAGCAAACCAGAAGCTCCACTGCACCTCCAGTGCATCTCCATACCTCAGCTGGTAGCCCTGGGAGGAGACAGATAATGGCAGCAATGGGTGACGATCTGCTGACCCAATCTGGTATCCAGGGGGCCTGATGTGGTCTTGGATTGTGCTTTTCCCTGTGGGCACCAACAATGTACCGGGGAGACTAGGAGTGACAGAAGGATGGAGGATGAGCCAGCTGAAGGCTTATGGGTCAGGATTAGCTGGCAGGCCAACGGGTGACATTGTTGTGAGTGTCTGCTAGAGACTGCCTTCTCAAGAAGTGGACAACCTCGGACAACTGAAGCTTGGTCCCTGGGGGTACTTTGGCCTCCAGAGATTCCTTGCTGCCTCCAACTGTCGGTTTGTATTACCCTCTGCCTTCCAGGTAACTGCAATGAAAGTACCAGATATGAGCAAAGCCCTGAAGAATTATATAAAGAGCTGAATGTTATTGCTGCAGTTGAAGGAAGATGCTCTAGAAGATTTATCTCACTGCAGAAGGACCAAAGACTACAGATCTCTGTAGCCTGGCCATGCCTAATTTGCCATATTCTTCATCTTTTAATGGGGTTGGTAATGTTTTGGCTACTGCAGTGTGCCTGGCTGCTTATAGCAGAGAGAGCAAGTTGGACCTTGACCTTTCTATCCTAGAAAGACAAAATTTTAGCCCCTACATCTTGAACAGAAACACTGCATTGCCTTCTTTCCAGTGTGCTTTTTTATCCCCCTAAACTGGACAAGTTAAAGACCCTGATTGCAGAATTGTTCTTATGGCAAGAACTAGAGAAAAAAGTGTGATGGTACAGCTTCTACCTCATTGCAAAAAGGTTTTATTTAACACGTGGTTTGTTTTGTCACCCAGTTCTCTCCTATAGCACTAGAGCCTCCCAAGAGTTATTCATGGGTAAACAGGGTGTTTTATTAAGCAGACACAGCACTGTAACCAGAACTGTTTCCATTAATGTGGTATTCCACAGGGATAAGTATGTGTGTCCCTTCATTGTAGAACTTATCTACTGAAGAAAAAACATGCCAAAACAAACCCAACGGGCCTTTTCCTGTGTTCTGTATGTAATAGTTTTTGGCAAGGATTTTAACTTTCCTTCCTGCAAGGATCGCTTAGGGTTTCTTTTAGGATGTGGGGGATGCTCGTGTGTGTGATGTGAATAGCCAAAACCAGGTCAAGCAGAGGAGTTCATGACTGGACTGGAATTTTTGGGGGAGAGAGGCTGAAATCAAGGAATGGAAAAGTGGCTGTACTGGGAACTGTTCTGTACAAGAGAGACAGACTGCCTCCAGGAGTGGCCAGAAATGGGTATCTAGGGGAGAATAAGAACAGGATAAAAATATACAGTAACTCCCCCAGACATCACTGTTGCTGTGAACTATTTTCAGTCCACAGGATTTCCTGAGCTAGTTGTGGTTTAACTGTTTAATAACTTTCAGTGGATCTCTCTTCCAATTTCAGCTTCCATTTTGGCCTACAGAAGCTACACGTACAGGGTGTTCCCAGGCAAACAGCTACTGTGTGAACTGCTTCTGTTGATGTGTTTCTGAATCCAGTTCCTGCTGCTTTCATTTGACCATGCCTAGTTCTGATGGCAGAGGATGCTGAATGGTCAGCCTTTGACCACTCTTAATGATGCTCAGACATTCATGACACCGCTTCAGTTACCTCTCATTTGGGTTTTTTTTGAAGACTATAAAGAAACCATTCCACGTCTTTCATTTAAAAAATGATAGCAAGGATAATCAAATTTTTCAAGTTCTGTTGTTTCTTTTTGACATGAGGACACTGGCACTGTCCCAAGTTTTGGTATAGTGATGGTTCTTTATTTCTTATAATTCCTACTACTGGGTTTTTTTCTTTGAGTACTGAACTGCTGTTTTAATGAAAACATCTACAAAAATGTCAAAGCCTTGCTCAGGAAGGGTAACAGTCAGTGGAGAGTGTATCTAGAAAATTCCCTAGCCATGAGGGAAATTTACTTCTTCCAGCAGGGGCTGCAATTCTTTACCTTACCCAAATAAAGCTTAAATGGCAGAAAACATGAAGAGAAGAGACAGTACTTCCTTAAACCTTTGTTTCCTTTAAATGCTGTTTGCTCTTTGTCTTGGACAGCTGAGCCCTCTTACTTAGGATAATGAACACTGCACTGGCCCCGGTGTAACAGAATCTGTAGGTGAGCCAATACTTCATTATCCAATAGGATAGTACTAATACTTCATTAATAATGCTTCATTATTCTATCCAGGTTAGAATTTCTTCATCTGAAACTGTTCCGTTTCCCCTTAACATGTATTCTTCTTAACTTCCTTCAACCTATTAAATACTCCCAAATTTCTCAATAGCTCTATTACCTTGCTTACATGCAAATTTTTACAAAATGTTGCATGTCGAAGTTTACTTAGGCCTTGAGAAGTGTCTGCCATGACAGCTGCATTTGCCACTTGACCAGCAACCTGGAATTTTTGTAGGTAACTGCTTCTTTCTAATTTTTTCTGCTATTAAAAAATTACCAGTTTTGCAATCCAACCCTTTGCACACACCAAAATGAGTAAGGCAGTTTTTTTTTGTTTACAGCAGGATGAGAAAACTGCCCAAGATCAATTTGTAATTCACTGGAACAGTGAATTTACCTAAGGAAAGAGCGTACATTTCTCAGTTGTATGACCAGGACAGTATTTGATGAACTTAGTAGCTGGTAATTAATTAGCAGCACATATAGAATGACCATAATACTCTGTTAGTCTGCTACTAAACAGTCAAAAAACCCCAGCTGTGTAGGCTTCTAACACCTGAAGAGAAGACCTCACTGATAGTGCCACTCTGTTAGCAGGAGCTCCCAGTGCTTACAAATTGCTTGTTACAAGAAAGCAGATTTTTTTTTTTTTGTGGCTGACTTCTTCAAAACTTATGGTTAGTCCTGCAACATTTGATTCTTTAACTTGTGTTTCTCTTAGCCTGTGGTGCTGTCATCTCTTTACGCTCGTCTCTGTTCCATGTTGTGTTGGCATTTAATGTGAATGAGCTTCATAGCCTTGATTTTATCTTTCCCTGAATAAATATATATTTCTAAAGGTTCTTCAGGAACAGGCCTGATTGTGTGAATGACTTAGGAGGCAGCTGAATGTGATCAGCAATGAAAAAGGTGCCAACCCTCCCACACACAGATTTGATGTTGCCATGAACAATGCCTGAATGTGTCCATGATTCTGTTGGGTAAGATGATGTCATCCTGGCTTTTTTCTTTCTTACATTGGTACAGATGTGCACATCAGACTTCGCGAGACTCAAAAACTTCATGCTGTGATCAGTGACAGAAAGTCAGAGTCACGATGGCTCAAAGTGTTTTGGTAGTTTCTCTAACGTCGAATAATACCCTCACACTGGGATTTTCTGTGGCTTCCGGAGAGAGGGATCCCAGGAGCCAACTTGTGGTGGCCTGATCTGGGGGGCCACAGGCCAACCTGGGGTGTCCCACTCACAGCTACTGTCCTGACATTGCAGCAGGTCGCTCCCAAGCAAGGGAGAGGTGTAAGATGTGTCTACACCTTGCCCCTTCCTCACCTGAACAAGAGCCCCTTTGGGTTGGGCACTGGACCGGCACAGACAGAGGCGCTGGGGCGATCGCTCTGCGCACGCTGCCTGGACAGCTGTTCCCTATCTCTGGGGGAAAGGCACTCTGGGCCAGGCAGAAACCTCCTCCTGCAGCCCCCAGTTGGTCTCTGCCGAGTTGACCCATCCACATTGTAACTGCAGTGAAAATTATCTGCTTCTGCAAGATTTATATATTTTAATTAGCATGGTCTGATGTGTGATATGGGGTATAAATGAGCGCATTCTGATAGTAGTTTCTGCTACTGTTTGAATCTCTGTGTCCATAAATCCAAGACTGTCAACATGTGTTAGGTTTGATGCTGTTTCCAAAGTGTTGTTTTATATTCATCTTGATGCTGTACATGTACTGAATCATTTTTTAAATCTAGGAAATTAATGTTATTGTTGTGAGCAACAAATAGGCTGTTTGAAAAGGCTAAGGCTGAATTATCAGTGTGGCCAGTGGGTGTTAACAGGAACTGCTTTCTTTGTTATTTTAATCCAGTGACATTGCTGATAAGGGGCTTTGAGGTAGGAGAAGAAAACAGGTTCAGTGCCTCCGCTTTATAAGCAGGCATTCTCTCTGAACTGTCCATTATGGATCATAATAAACAGCTTAAAAGCACAATATGCAGACAAGAGAAAAATATCCAATCATCTGATAATAATTTGGATTGCAGGGTAGTCATTTAAACCTTGTATACTTCCAGGAAAGAATAGATATAGATGCTACAAGAACCTATATTAAAAAAAGGAATTACAGGGCCAGTTAGGGTATGTGCATAATGGCTTTAAATAGATAAACAGTGTGACAATTCATTTGAATGCTGCTCGGTAGAATAAGTGCCCAGGGAGGTGTGGAAGAAAGCTGAAGGGAGCAAAAATTCCTGGATACTCCTGTAAGAAGCTGATGAAAGAAGAAGGATTACTTAAAATAATTTAAATATTGACTTGTGCTCTGGGTAATTTCCATTTGACTTAGTAGAAATTCCTTTTTATCCAGATTTCAGTCAAATCCATCCATGCACATTGTTATGCTGAAGAAAGATTATTTTCTCAAAGACAATGTTTACAGTTTGCAAGATGATCAAACAGATGGTTTAAATTTGTTCTGATACTCTGTGTTTTTTCACAGTCTCTTTGTAAGTTAAATAAACTTGAAAATGATCTGTCTAGAGCAGTGTCATTTCCCAGATGAGATAGCTGCTTGAGGACATGCCTGTCTTCTCTCTCCGAAAAGATAATCCTCATCTTCAGTAAATAGCAATGACTGTGGTTCCCTGCTATTCCAGGACTTTTGCTTCTCCCTCTGCTCTCCAAAATGAGCCCATGACCTCACTGCCTCATATCGTAGCTTCTAAAAGAGGTCCTTCATTATCCATTGTCCATGGACATTGTCCATGTCCTTTTCTGTTCCTTGTTCTGTTCCTGTTAGTCACCCTGACTGATCCAGTATAGATCCTGTCTTGCATGACAAGAGGGAGCTGGGAAAAAGCAGGACAGCATGAAAGAGGTGATATTCCCAGTGTGCTAGAAGTGATATTCCCAGCGTGCAGCTATTCAGAAGTGCAGACATTTCCTTTTAGCATCCCTCCAATTGTTCAAAGTCTCTTTTTCCTTGCTGGCAAAGCACCCACTAAAGCCCACAAATGATCTTCCAGCAGGCTGAACGTGTCACTGTTTGTCCTGTGTGTTACAGGCTGACGCTGCTTTCTGAACTAGCTCGACTTTGTTCAGACTGGCTGGTTTCAGTTCTCGGTAGCAGGCAGAGCAGCAGCGCTGGTCTGCCGCTTATGCAGTGAATGCAGTTTGTAACAAAGATCTTTTGATGTGCTCAGGGAAGCCTTGATAACGAGAGAGCTCCAGAAATTGTATTTGTGAATGACAAAACAGCAGGGGGAAAAATGTTATTTCTTCCATCCCCTGCTCTCCCCCCTTTATGGAACAAGGCTTCAAATTCAGCCTCTGTTTGCTGTGCAGATTGCTGGCACTGTTTTAATGATATATGTCTGTTGCCTTTGTGAAGGACGAGAATCTGTCCCCGGATCTACCTCAGCAAAGAGTTTGGCAAGGTGCTGGACTAATTCCTTTCCATATTTAATTTAAGCAGAGCAGAATTAGGTTGTAATTGGACACCTTTGAACTCTTCTTCGTAGTTGTTGTCTGTAAATCATTGTTAGTATAGCCAAACAGTCTTTCAAACCAATGTAAAGACCAGCCAAGAATATAAATCTAGTGATTCTTTATCTTCTTTGCTGGACATGGAAGTGCAGTGTCAGAAAACTGTGTAATTACACAGAACCTAAAACTTCCCCTTTCTTTCCTCTTCACATCTTTTATTTATTTTTTTCCAAGAAAAGGGACTGCTATTGGTATAAAGGTATTTTTATTTTTTGTTCTTCCTCTCCACATTTTAATTTCTGACAGAATGAGAATCTTTGTTCTTTTCTCATACATATACTACTGGCAAGTAGAATTAAATAGCATTGAGATAGAAATTTCTTTGCTGCTTTTAGCAGCAGCAGAACAGTCAAAATGGTGGACCTTGTATTTGTCCCTCTTCTTTCTTTAGAAAAGGCTTCAGCTATCAGATCCTCCTGAACCAAGGTAGTTTGAGTGGTCAGTTTTCATGAGACCAGGGTAACAGCAGGTAACCACGGTAAATCTAATGTGACCATTATTTATCTAAATTGTAATTTGCTATTAGCTCTGTGTAAAGCCCATGGCTGTGGGCATAGGTGGCACCATGGTGGTTTGGAAAAGTTAGTAGGCAATTTTTAAATTTTTTTTCATTTTTAGTATAGTGTTTGCAGTGAGGAAAATCAGGGTACATTCTTTGTAAACACCTTTTCTAAAAAAAACGGCATATTTTTTACAAACTTGTGTGCATCTATGATCTGTGAATTTGGGCTCTGCAAACAGGTTTGGACATAATACTGTCTGCTGAGACATCAGGGCCTGGGAGTACTGTGAGGAAAATGAAATACTGGGTTGTAACCATCTTCTTTAAGTTTTATTTCAGTGTATTTTTCTGTCTCCCTGAATGAACAATATAGTTCATCTTTCAGGTGGCATAGATGATGTAAAACTTATGGTACTCGTTTTGGTGATATCCCTGTTACACTAGCCTGGATTTCCAGATGAAAAATCATGTTTCCAGGTCACAAATATGGTTCTAATACCCACATAGATAAAAGAAAATTATCCAGTGAAAATGTAATTTCATCCAGAGAGGGAATGAAAACAAATATACACAATTCTAAGGGTTGGAAGGGACCTTAAAGATCATCCCATCCCAATGCCCGCCACTGCCATGGGCAGGGACACTTCTCACTTGACCAAGGCCTTATCCAACCTGGCCTCAAACACTGCCAGGGTTGAGCCATTCGCAACCTCCCTGCGCAACCAGTTCCAGGGTCTCACCACCCTCACAGTAAAATGTTTCTTTCTGATATCTTACTTAAATTCCACTTCTTTCAGTCTGTATCTGTTACTCCTTGTCCTTTCACTATAGTTCCTGATAAAGTGTCCCTCTCCAGCTTCCCTGCAGGACCCTTCAGGTACTAGAAGGTTGCTGTGAGGTCTTGCAACCTTCTCTTTTGCAGGCTGAACAGCCCCAACTTTCCCAGCCATATATTTTAGTGTTTCAGCCAGCCTATTCCCCTTGGCAATAAGCAGAAACCTCATAGTACTCATGGGTAAGTGAAGGGAAAAGATCCAAGCCCACAGCCCAGCCCAAGCTTCTCTTGCTTTCTGGAAGGGTATGGCGTGCCAGAGCTCGCTGGCAAGGTAAGCCCTGCAGGGATGATGCCCTGTACACACATCTCCTGGGCTATAACATGCTAGATCTCCCAGCACATGTGCGCGTTGTCTTCTTTGTTCAACACCAAACAGCCCCCTTTTTTGTTCTGTAACAAGTAAATTGTCACTGGGGCTCCACTGCTCTCTTGGGTGAGACCTCCAGTGGGAATTTATTATTTACACTTCTGTGCTCCAAGATGGGCACTGGCAAGCAGACGAGGGTTTCTGGTGTAATCTGAGGTGACAGGAGATTGGAGGGGTGTGGGGACAGCCACTAGCTAGACCTCTAGTTAGAGAAATGTTTGTTGGAGCTGGGTTTTTTCCTTCCATGTTTACAAATGATCAAAGGCTCTGCTAAATGTGTTCAAAAACCCAAATAGGGATGGAAGTTAAGCAGAATTTTAATGTTAAACCTCTCAGAAATGGACATTTTGGCAATTTTTTCCCCAGGTAAATGGTCAAGAGCTTAATGTTAGTCTTGTGCAGGTTTGGTGCTGCTGGGGATTTCTGAAGAGCCGCAGGGTTTTAAGCAAGGTGAGGAGACACTGCATGAGGGGAACGCGGACGAAGGGCACGGTACCAGCGTCAGGAGGAGAAAGGGGGAAAAAAATCCCAGAAAGAAGTGTAAACTGTAGCTTGGCGGTAGGGACGGGCAGCTTCACGTGATAAAGGTGCACTTGAGGTAAAACTGCAAATCCCTGGATAAAAGCAGCTCGGATTGCTTAGTGGCTGTAAACAGCGCTATGCTGGGGGTGGTTTCAAGGGGCTACTGGCCTCAGCGCACATCGCCGGTCCCGAGGAGACAACAACGACGCTGGCCAAGGAGGTGGCAGTCCCGTCTGGCTGCAGGCCGCTGAGCAGTTCTTATTCCAAAGGGAAAAGCAAAGAGAAAGGGGAGGTCTGGCGGCGGCGGCCCTGAGCGCGGCTCGGCCTCCGAGGCGGCCCCGGCGCGGCCGTGAGGGGCGGCGGGCACGGCCGGCAGGTGGCGCCAGCGGCTCCGCGGCGGGCGCGGGGCGGGGCCGGCCCGCCCTGAGGGAACCGGGCCCGCCCTGAGGGAACCGGGCCCGCCCGCGGCGCAGCGCCCCGCGGAGCGGGATAAATCGGCTTCAAAATCCCCTCTGAAGCTGCCGAACCACCCAGTACCTGGCACATTGCGTTAAAGTTAATGGCTCTGGTTTTTAGAGCTGTTCTGCCTTCCTTAATACCGTTAAGGGGAGGGGTGCTGTAGAGTGATGTTTGTTTCCATTTTATTTCCTCAGAAAGCAAACAACGTACTTAAAACCGATTGAAAAAACGTAACCATGAATGAGAATTTATACACACACACACACACACACATACACAAAGGGAATTTGCCGGTAAACTAGTTTATACTACAGAGATGTTACCCAGTACAGCTATACATGTCACGTCTCTATTTGGCATTATAACATCCAAGCACATGATTTCCATGAAAAAATAAATCAAAACCCTAAAGCTGTTGCTGTAAATTGCTACTAGTTGCTCTTCGAAGTAGAAGTCTTTTTCATTATTTTCTTCCTCCTGTTTACTGGCTTTATATTTTCCTCTTCGTTTTCTCCTCTTTTCTCTTAATACCATAGGAGAAAAGAAGCCAAAAGTGTACATGACTTTCCAAGGTCTGCTTTTCACACTAGAAAGAAAACCTATTAAGTACAGTATTCCCCAAGAAAATGTTATGAGCAAATATGTTTCAGAAAATGGGCAGCCTAACCAGGACTTGGAAAGAGTTTGTCCATTCTTCAGATTGTCCTTCCCACTGTGACTGAGACATCAGCTTCAGCTTTACCCCACAGAAATATACTCCCTGATTTTGGCAGGGAAGTCACCCTCACATTGTACAGACACTGGTAAGACAATGTTCCTCAGTGTTGATGTCTGTGTTTAGTGACGCAAGTTGCTGAGATAACAAGGAAGCACCATGAAAATGGTCCAGCGTCTAGGAAAGAAACCTTAAGGTATAAGAACTACAGAGCAAAACTTACGCAGCTCTTTGGAATGATGAAAGATGTACACATAAAAGGTTATGTGTTCGGAGGTTTTTTTCTTCAGTTTTGGTGATGTAGCTGAAAGTTAATGTACCTCCCACAGCCTGAGTGTGGCCAGGAAGTGAGACACACAAAGGAGTAAAATCACCCATATGAAAGCCATGAGCAGGGCACAATTTCTCTCTTTGTGCCAGTGGCATGGCTTGAGAAGCTTGCTAATGGTTTTCATATTCAGTGAATACTCCCATGAATGGGATATCAAGGGGAGAGAGAAGAGCTAATTACCCTGACTTCATCTGCCCAGTTTCCTCCCTGGTTAAATAAGGTTGATAAACGCCTTGCATGGAGATTAAAGCTAGTTTATAATGGAAAAATCATAATTAGGGCAAATCATCTAGTTCTGCAGAAGCTGTAGTCAGCCTGCTGGTGGCTCCAAAGAGCTCAGTGGCTGTTTGATTCAACTTGAATGAATTTGAATGAATGGCAGAACCCTGCATATGGTGATAAATCTGACAGGCCTTTTAGCTGGTTGAAAATAAACCCTAACAATGGTTAGATGTTTAGCTGGTTAAAAAGCAATGGCCAGATGCTGGTGACTTCCTCAGCTGAGAAAGCAATATTTTTATATTAGTTTTCTACCTTTCTTGCCTATTTTTGCCAATGAATTTAAGAAAGATGGAAGTGAGTGAGGAATAAAAGCTGTAGGGTCAGAAGTTCGCTTTACCAGAACAGTACTACACAAAAGGAAAATAAAAATATCTTTTTGTCCCTCCATTTTTTTGTAATTAATGACAGCATTAGAGTCAGTGCTGGGCTCACCTATGATGGCAGGTGGTGTCAGAATGGAGCTGACCCCGGGCCTGTACATGTCATGAGGCTGCATTCCTCACCCCATCCATCACCTGTGCTCTGTGAGTTGCCCTCCAGCACTGCACCAGCCTTATCATGAAGGACCCCTCAAATTCTAGTCTTTAGTAAGGCTGTTACCCAGGAGGAAGATTAGTTTATAATTTAAAGCTTCCCAGGTTAAGGCTTAGTTTATCTCTGTCTGGGTATGTGTCACAGGAGAGCTCTGGGATAGAGCACTCATCAGGGAGTCCTGTGGAGACAGGATTGCCCATTTCTTTTGGGCTAGGGCTGACTTTCCTCCTTTTTCTTTTCTTAGCAGCTATGAAGGGACTGGTTCAATTGGTCTCTGCCTTTCAGAAAAACATTTATCAGAAGAACACCTGCACCTGCCCAATGTCATCTTTCTTTTAAAAGATGTCTGGAGTTTTCTGTTCCCTTGTACAGGGCTGCATCACAGGATGACTGTCAGCAGGGAAAACACCCACAGCATGCAGAAAGCTTGGGCAAGAGAGGAGAGATTGAGAGGACTGGCAAACCTGGCAGCACTCAAACTGCAAATGCATTTCCCTCATCTCCAATACTTTAAAGCTGAGGTCTGCACTCAAGTGAGTCAGCAACAGCCTCATCACCACCAAATACCGAATTCTGTGTCCAGTGTGCTCTTACATAGGTAGCAGCAGTGCTCATTTTGTTTCAGCAATGGTGCTGATGATGACAGGGTGCTGCTCTGGCATGCTCTGCTGCGACTTATGTAGTTTTCAGAGGTGCTTCTTAGCAGGATCTGACTCCTTGTACCACAGCAAGTGTGTCTCTCTTGTTCCCAGACACACAACCTTGTGTTTGTATGCATTGATTCTCAATTAAATTTGAGCTGCTTCTGTCCACCTCTGGCTTTGAGCAAGATGAGAGCACAGGATAGGTCTAATGCCCATTGATTGACCAGAAAAAAAAAAAAAAAAGTAAAATCACTTTTAAACTAGATTGCAGTGGCTCCTGAACTCACTGGGAATAAAATCTGCTTTAAAAATCAAGCTCCTGTGGAAACTAAAATGAACACTTCAGGTGGCTTTTTTTTGCATCAATTCTATCTTCTCAGTATAAAAGTCAAGAAAATAAGCAGGAGTTATGTTTTCAGCTTCCATGCAGAAAGACAGGGAGTGCAATCTCATTTTCCTTCTGATTAGGTTGTTCTGTTCAAGATGTGATGTTACAACTTACAGCAAAGCAACTCATTTCTCAGAGAGATGAGAACACAGAGGAAGGACCATCACAGTGGCAAGGTACCAAGTGAGATGTATCAAGTATCAAATAGAACATAGACTCCTCCACCACCTGTGTGCTATTCCTGCCAAAGTGAAACGGGATTGTGTTGAATCACTGAAATATACTGACCCTTTAAGCCCCAAATCATATCCTGAGGAGACTGAGCCCTACACCTCAGGCAGACATGTGAGTCCTCCTCAGCACACCAGGGCTCGGAGGTTTATAGTGAAGCACGGTGTAATTTTAAAATCAGCCTGTTTCCTTAAGGAACTCAGGTCTGTGCTGTCTTGCTAAGGAACCACGAGAGTTGATGTAATGTTATTCATTAATGAAGTTCAAGGGTGAAAAAGGGCAATAGGGATGGGATGATGACAAGAAATAACACAAGCAGCAGATGTGACCTTCCAAGCCAACTGGGCTAACTGGAGGAGAGCTTGCAGGGGCACAAAAATGTTCATGTTACATGAGGCTTTTCTTCAGACTGCTGAAGAGCTGTTTACTTGTTCTGCTGATTGCCTCTGGCCAATTTTAATCCTGAGAGTATGCCTGCCGTGTTCTCTGCTTTGATCTCTTTCCTTCTGACTCAAAACACAAAGATGTTATTAAGATAAATTAGTAAAGACAGCTCAGGAATTGGGTGGGAAATGCTGATCATCATCTCCCCTGGAGATAAAGTAATCCCCATGCTCAATCAATTCAGAGTATGCAACAGCCCTGAACAACTCCTTTGAAACATGGGAAAACAATGGTGCTCTATGAATTGATTGCATTTGGCCTAATTACAGAAGACCTTTGAATAGGAGTACTTAGAAATAAACTGGAGAGAGTGCTAGAAATGTGCAGTGCTGAACAGGCACATAAAATACACAGTTGCCTGGGCTGAGTAACCTGTGTGCTGTAACATTAAATACCCTCTCTCTGTGCAGGCCTGGTTTCATTATCTGTCATAAGCAAAGGAGTGGAAGTGCTCTGGAAAAAAAAGCTATATAAACTCTAGTAAAGAAAAACACATGAGAGTGTCTGAATCACGTGGCACTGTTTCCATTTGAAGGCAGCTCTCAAGAATTGTTTGGTTTTGGGCAAAATGAATGAAAGTTGCAGTTTGGGCTTTTTGTACTTTTAGTGTTCTGTGCTGAGATGACACAGACACTTTTGGGAGCACCTAGGTTAAACTGGTTAACTTGAGCAACTGGAGATGACAAATACCCTAAAAAGAGAAGATAAGTTGAAGAGTTACTCTGAAGAAAGAGAAGATAAATAGCATCAGGGCATTTAGGTAGTAATTTCATTGAGAAAACTCTGAGTTAAACTCAGCCTACAGCTATAATCCAAACCACTTATGTAACAACTACACCCCTCAGTAATTTCTGCTTCTAGAAACAATCACCTATTGACATAATCTCTCATAAATGGTACAGTAAAGAATTGCTAACGGTATGCTACCTTTTACAAAGATTGGTGTAAATCTGAGATACAAAATAATTAATGTGAAGTTGCTGTGAGTTTTATAATTTATGAAAGTTAATGAACATTTAACACTGCCTGCAACCTGAAGGACACAACTTGTACCAGAGGGAGCAGTGAGGAGTAATTGTGAATATCGGCATCTCTGATTTTTGTTTTAGGGAAAAATAAAAATGACCATGTGATTAGAAGCTGGGGTCAGTCAGGATAGGGGCAGCCAAGGGTTTATAGAAATCCTCCCTGGAAGTCCATTAAATTGGACATGTTTGTGACCTTGAACCTTCAGTTAAACAAAGCTGAATTTTTGTTGTCTTTCAGGTTCTTTTCATCCTGGTCTAAACCGAAGAGTAAGTGAAGTGAGCACAAACGGCACGTGTTTCTGAGGCACAGGAGTTGCTTTAAGAGTGTCATAGGGAGTTGCACAGCAGGAACTGTTTTGAAGCTGACTTGAAGCTGGCAAGGTCAGGACTGAGGGAAGAAAAATAAAGGAGCTACAGCATGAAGTATTATGAGTTTTATACTATGAGCTTTTTTCCTCCTTCCTTTTTTTTGTTTTTTTCCTAGGCTTCTCCCAGAAGAATGCTGATGAAAAGCACAGCATCCCAATGCTCACTTCCAGAGTATGATTGAATTGCAGTTGAAAACGGGATCAAGGAAGGTAGGGTAGCTTCTTTCTTGCAGTTCATCCAGCCATACATGCAGTGCTTGCTTCACGTGTCTGTTCACTGGGATCTGGCATTCAGGCCTGATACAGCGTTTCAGTGCAATTTAAAAGGGTCTGTGTCAGAAGTGACAAAATTGGTTTGGAGGTGAGTTTTGTAGATAATAAAATAGTAGTGAGCATTTAAATGGCATATTTTATCTGTAGCTGTTGAACTGCTGTGGCATAACGGCTTAAGGGACAATACTGCCTCAGTTTAGCAGGAGAAACAGATTACCAGTGACTTCCCCAAGGTCATGCAAGGACCTGCTGCAGAACTGGGAATAGAACACAATTAAACTGGCTCCTAGGTCTACAGTCCCATTTATGGCTCAGTATAAAGCCAGGTCCTGCTCCTCCAGGCAGAGAAAGAAACATTTCACTGTATGCTCTTGTCTGGGCTAAAGTACATGGAAAAGCCAGTAGCCAGCAAAATAAATCTTATAACTTTTTCCTTCTTTAAAGCAGGCTGGCTTTCATCAAAGTAGGAAGCAGAGTCTCCAGTTAGCTGGGTCAGGATAGATATCACTGTTGGTTAGGAGAAGTCAATTACTTCCAGGTGAGACGGAAGTGGCTGCAAAGAGGAGGCTGGTTTACCCAAGTTCCCTTCTCTGGCTGTAAGGCACTGTGACTATGTGATTGAGCTTTTCAAGGGTGGACTACATTTGCAGGCTCCCATGCACCCAAACTTTGTGTAGCCCTGTAGCTCAGTATTTACTCTACTCATGGTAACACACATTGCTGTTGTTTGTAACAGCCCAGAGAGTCTGCAGGAGCTCTGTAAGGCCTCAGGACTTAAGGCTTTGTCTGGGCTTGTCTTGGCCTGTTTGGGACTTTACTTAAGCTTGTTTAGCTGGGACAGCAATTTCCAGCTGTAACCAGGTGACTATTACACAATTTGTTCTGCTTTTGCTTAACTTAGTGTGATTTAACCATAATTTTAATTCAGCTGAGACTAACAAGTGGTTATTTTATGTGGAATGAAGAATGCATTGCCTTAACAAAATGATGTGGCATAGAGGACTATAAACATGGTATCATGGCACAGGTCTCAAAAGGAAAGCTACTGCATGCACTGCAGAGGAGTGCAGATCTGAGATGTCAGTAGAGGGCATGGGATGATACTTGAGCCCCCAGAGCTATAAACAACACATAAATGGTCAATGACTAATGGTTAAATGACAACTGGATGAAACTGCTTTTAGGAGTAACAAAGAGAAAGGATCCAGATTGTATAAAATCTTACACACGGTGAAAGGCCAGCCACCTTAGGATCAAGGTGGACAGTGGCAAGGTGAGTGTAAAGTGGAGAAGGCATATAGGTACTGTGAGATTTGTGTTCCAGTTCCACCTTTATCATTATTGAGACTTAATAGCATTCTCCTTTTTTTTTTCCTAAAATAATTAGATCAAGATTAATACTGTGTGATTTCAAGCTAAAGAAATCGAGTGATTGCAAGTTAAAGCTTTAGTGAGAGTAACAGTTGGCTTGCTCAGAAGTTGTGTCTATTTGGCCATACCAGGACTTTTGAACAAAGTATATCCAAATGCCTTCCTAAAAGATGGTCATCACACATTGAGGATTCTAAGCAAAGAGCTGTGGGGGTGAAATAGCTCAGAAATTCCCTAAAGTCAATCCTACGTGGTTTCCTTAGCCATTTATTTACAGGAAAATTAATTGCTTATTTGATCTGTAGGAAGTGAAACAACGTGAAAAAATTCTGAAAAAAGCATCCCTATGATTTAGCTGTTTCCATCAAATATAAATCTTTTGCTCAGGATGATTGCTATCAGTACATCAATAAGATTTGGGGAAAGTTGTTTACACCTTATGTTTTTGAAGGAAAAGAAGGTGAACGGGCCACTGGTTATTAAGAAGCTGAAAAAAGCTGAGAAGTTGTTTGTTATTGATTCATCCATTGCATACAGTAAATATTTCATTCAGTTATTTCATAAGGATGTATTCAAAATATAATGTGTTGTATTTTGGTTTGCATTGTAATATGGATATGCTATGAGAAACTTGCAATAAAAACAAGTTTTATTGTTATTTTTAGAATATGGTTTTAATCATATGCCTTTGTTACTCAGTCATGTACTGTGATTTTATTTTCTCTGAGAAAATATGAATATTAACATACCTTATCATTAAACAAATCCGTAATTTAAGGAAAAGTATGTAATTTGCAACAATATGGCAGATTTATTAGAATATTTTGATTATAATAATTTTAGAATTTTCTAGTTCAGTTTAAATATATTTATGATTTTCTAGTTCAGTTTAAATATACTTTTTGAAAAATCTTTTAGTACATCAGTCAAATTTGCTGATAGTGAGATTTTTACTTGATGAATTTGAATAACAAATTTCACTCAATATAAAGAGCTTTCCAAATGAAACTTTGGTTCTAATTCTCTTAGTGCAGCTGTTGGCTATCAAGTAATTTTCCATTAAGATACAACCTGTATCCTGCACAGTTACACTGTGAAATAAGCATTTTGAGTACCTGAGTACTCTGAAAAATAGAGCTCTGGATTGATTTCTGATGTCAACCTTGTAAAGATCTTGTAATGTGAGATTTTTTTTTCCACATCAAATATTCCCCTTGTAAGCATCTTGGATTTTGAGCTGCAGCTCAAATTTCTTCCCTGAATTATGATATTTGGCTTGCAACTTTGTAGTGCAGTACTGAGACTTTGGCCCAGGAAGTACAACAAGCAGTGATGGGGGATTGGGATTTACCAAGAGCATATGACTTGTTTGCAAATTCCAGGATTGGGTAAATTACCTTAAAAACCCATGAAGATTAAAAAACAAGGTGAGACAGCAGCCATCCATCCTCATTAGCTACTGCTGATGCTGCATGGCAAAATTCCATTTGGGACTCTGTAGTGGCTGGTTGTACTAAAGTATCTTGCATGAAGTGACCACTGTCTTTCGTTCCTGCCTGCCACTGAACTACTTGTCTGATTGCCTTTGGAAATGGAGTTTATAAACTCTTACCTGGCTCCCATGTGCTGGCCTACAGAGTGTAGCTGGAAATCAGGACATCATTTGAGGAGTTTCAATTTATATTTATCTGTCCTGCTGCCCTGAAGGTTTATGTGGCCTGCAAACATCTTCATGTCTGAAGAATATCTGTACAACATCTGACATCTTGCTGAATGCAGAGGAAAAATTATGAGCACTTTACTGCTAAGCAGAGATGACAACTTTGTATTAACTTATTATGCTGAGGATCCATGTGTGTAATCTTGAAAAAAGCTTCTATATACTCCACTTAGCAAGAGCATTAAATTATTTCTGTATTTTTTGCTGTACTTCCCATTTGCCACAAAAACCTACAGATAATCAAGTAATTTTAGAAAATGTAATTTAATAGAATATTGAAGCCGCATACAACTTAAAAAAAAATGTGCATTTTATCTTCCCTGCTGCTCTTGATGGCATCTTCTGTATTGGATCCCAGCTCCCTCCCTAAGACAGTCTCTTGTTCTTGCTGAGCCATGGAACAGTTCTGTTGGAGGACAGGAGTTGAATCTTCTCAAAGGGCTGCCCACACTTCAGCCTCACATCACACTATCAAAGGGCCTTCCTCCAGTGTAATTGGTACTCACCCTAACAGTGGCCACTCTGTGACTCGGGAATCCTGCTCCAGACTTGACAGTGCCTCTCAGGGCTCACAGGGCACTTGAGACAGCCCTTACCTGCAGGCTGTAATAAACCTCATTGGATCCTCTAGCCCACTCTACAGCTTTTTAAGGCAGATACAGCTGTGAGGTGAGGTGCCCACAGAATGGGGAATGCAATCCATAACCATCCCAGACAGGGATGTAGCTTTGAGGTAATGGGAAATCAGAGCTGAAACAATGGAGCATCTTGTTTCTGTGGCATTGTCTGATCCCTTCTTCCAACAGCTGACTTTGCTCTTTAAATTCCCAGTTCCGTTTCTCCTACCCCTGCCCTTCCTTCTGCCATTGGCAATATAAACAACTTCAGTCCTGGTTCTTGTCAGCAGTAGGAAGAGAGCTTCTCTTTTTGTATAGACCAGATGCAGTAGGACCACAAGGAAAAAAATAAGGCTACCTTTTCCTTTTGTTCTGAGCATCCCATGACAGCCTAGGATTAACTAAACTGTTCCTTGCTGCTTGCTGTGTGCATCTGTCTGGATGTGTGTCTGGGAAACATTTTTTCTGATCTGCCTTGAAAATGGCAAAGGCTGGCAGCTTGTCTTAGTCTCAAAGAGAAGCTGCCTCCTCCTCCAGCATGTGCTTGCTTTTTGTCAAGGGATGTGGGCCCCCGTGCTTGCCTGCCCTGTGAATTACCTGGAATACACAGTCGATGGATAATACCTGTCAGCACATTTCACCAGACAGCTCCAGAGGTGAAAAAAGAGTTTAAATAATCATCTCTCTCCCCTGTGCATCAGGGAAGAGTGATAAAAAAATGGAGATAAAAGACTATTGAAGCCTTAGGACATTTAATCTCTTTTCCTTGGGGCAAATGCAGGTCTCTTTCCTATAGTAAACACATTTCAAGCTGTTCAGTTTTAAATTTATTTAGTGACAATACTTCTGAGGCTTCCCTGGAGAGGAAATTTTGTAATTTAATAGATGGCACTGTTGGGGAATTTTTTTTTTTGTTCTAATTTTCTAAGTGCTCAGTGGTTTTCTTCTTTAAAGCACATTACAGACATTAAATAATATGCAGACAGTTACTGAGAGGTAGCTAAGCCATCACCTCTCTCACCCTGAGCCTTTATGTTAATAACTCTGTGGGAACTCCAGTCAACTTAATATATATTTCTGCAGTTAAATCAGAATTTGTAGTATGGTAAAATAGCAGGTCAGGCACAGATTGGTTGTTTTTTTTTTTTTGGTTTTGTATTTTCATTTTTAACAGTACCCCTTACTCATAGTTTCAGATGTCTCCTAACATTGTGTTAATGATGTTTTTGTTTTGCTGTCTGCATTTCATTGTTTTTAGCTCTACCCCAAACAATTCTTTCTTCGCCTGTTGAGGTGCACAAAGTGTGCATGGAGGGTTCATTTAATATTGCCTTGTCTTTGCAGGGCTCAGCTCCCTCTCCTGGTGCTGTCATGCTTACCTTCCTTCCTGACCACCTTCTGCACTGGCATCAAACTCATCTGGCGCTTCCAAGGACCGGCTTCTGGTCACATCTGTGTTTCTTCTCTCCTCTCAGCAGCAAAAGCTGCTTCATTGCCCAAACCCTCTAGAAAAATTACTGCTGACTCTCCTACGTGCCACTCCACATATAATGACAGCTCCACTGCAGCTCAGAACCTCTGTGCCTAAATGCTGGAAAAACTTATCAAAAGGGCAGAGGTCTCAGGAGATGACAACAGTGCCCAATAATGTCCTTATGAGAAGGAAAAGTGTACAAAGGCCCTCTATTATGGACAGTCAACAGATTGAATATCTCTAGTTAGCTTGTTGCCCAAAATGTTTTAGAACTGGCCTGGGACCCTGTTCAGTTGGCCTTGGCGAGCCTGTGCCCTTGAACCCTTGCCTTGGCTGCTGGGCTGTAGGTGAGGAGGCTGAGGTGCATGTTGACCTGCCTTCTGAGAGTCCCTCTGCATTCTGCATGAGCCCAGAGCCAGTGCCAATGCAGAATTTCAGACAGATTAGTCTGAACTAAGCTTTTCAGGTCATAAAGGCAGGGAGGCTGCCTTGAGGGTCACGTGGAGTCCCTGTTTCACCCCTTTGCCTGCTTAAACAGAGCCCCAGACAAAATCATCCATTCCACTTGGCCATTCGTGTTGGAGGGCATATACATTTGCCCTAGATTTTGATATAGTGATATTATAAACCAGCTCTTGACCAGGACTGTGGCTCTTTCTATTCTAGCAGCAGTTAGAGGGCTGCATGCTCTCAGGCAAGAATTGCCTGTGCCATGCTGGTGTGAATTGCCCTACATTTCTGCTGCCTTGCAATGTGTACACAGCTAAAAATAGCACTGGCCTTTTAACCGTCACACTGCACACCCAGCACCTACCTGAGAGTAGGCAAACATGGGCACATGGAACTAGGAAATTCAAGCAGCGATCAAAAGAGCATTTATCTGCTTTGTTCTCCTCGTAATTCCTCCTGTGGACTGGGCTGTCATTTTAAATGTAGCAAGGGCCTGTGTATTTAGCTCGTACCACTCCAGATGGCAAATTCACCTGTTTTGCATTTTATAGTCTTGTATTGCAGGGCAGTGCCTAAAACTGTTGCCTTTTTAATAGTTAACTCTGTGACAGAGTTACGTACTGCCTAAACCCCAGTAAACGGCTTAAAGAAATCTTTGCTATGACTTTGTAATGTTCTAGTCCACTTCCTATTTTCTCTTGGGTTAACCTGCACAGTGGCAGAGCAGATCAGAGTTAAGTCTGATATTAAATTTCAGGTCAGTCAGAAAACAGAGTTTCAGTCACTGTCATAGACACATTTAAGTCAAAGTCTGAAAGAAAAAGACTCTTTATATTTGTATATTACTTGCTAATTTTCTCTGCAGAAAGCCACATAATGAAATACTGTTCACCAGCTTACTGGCTGTAAAACTGGAATTTCACTTTTGGATGGATGATGGAGGAAGGCCTGTATCCTGCACAGTTTCACTGATAGCATATGCAGTCCCCTGGCACATCCTCTAGAAGGTTTGCACTCCATTTCAGATTTGTCAGCAAGACTAATGCCAGCCCTCCTGAGCATCATGAGCCCAGAGACAGTATGTTCCCCTGACAAAATTCCTAAGTCATGCTACATTGCCTGCTGTAAATACATCTCCAGAAGATATTCCATAGTTTGTGAGTGTGGATATCTTTCCTGGGAGAACACGATAGCGTGGGACTGTTATTTGAAGTGTCAGAAGTAAGCGGGCAGGTGAAGGTGCGCCTCCCTATACAAAGCTGAAATGCACAGCTGGGTAAAGACCCTGTGGCGTTAGCAGTGTCAGGCATTTTTACATTGTATCCCCTGATTTGGAGTACTCTGAACTCTTGCTTCCATCCTTTGTCTTTACTACTCTCAAAATCTGTGCAACAAGGCAACAATCCCTTTTGGAGTAACTGGTTTACTTCAGTTGTTTACATTAGCAAACCTAATGAAAGCAAAAATATTGTAAGCAATATTCAAATGCTCACAAATACTTGGGGTTTTTGGTGTTATTCTGATCTAGGGCAGACAAACAGTTCCTAGAGGTATAAATCAAGGCATTGGAAATAACAGAAAATGTATAGGCAGGTGGTCATTTGATTAAAATGCATGGTATTCTAAAACACAACAGACCATTCTGTTAACATTCAGTCTGTGTCAATTTTACAATTAACTATGTAGTGTAAACAGGAAAATTGCAGTGTTTTGAATTTCTCATGAAAGGTGCCAGAAGCAGCAACCTGTCTGTTACTCTGTGGTGCTGGGTTAAAAGGAGAATACGTGAAATTTTTCTTTCTCAAGGGACTTTGAATATGCTTGCTGAATACACAGTGGTAGCAAATATTTCCCCAGGCTGTTTGGCCTGGTTGTGTCTCTTACTCTTTGGCACTGTGTTAAAGATGTTTTTAAGTATGTATTTCTAAAGTATGCATGTCTTGAGAAGAGTTGATTTGCTTTTTCCGTCCTTTAATTTTCTTCCCTTTTCTTGGCACTCCTGGGAGGGAATAAAAAGGGTTAAAATAACCACTACTTGCATTGAGTTTAGTCTTACAAGTACTGTTATAACTAAATTATCTGGCTATCCAGCCAGAAAGACTAGAAAAGGCTTTAATAAGTCTCCCTAATACACCAGCTGGGTCTGCTGAACTTCACTAAAGGAAGCATTACAGCTGCATGACTGGGTCATATCTGTTTATCATGTCTGGTTTATCCCTTCCTAAGATAAACTTCCTACGCCAGTCAGTCTCTTTTCAAATAAAAGAATGCCTACACCTCCAGTTGTTCTCCCTAGCACCTCACCGTGCAGTCTAACCTTTGATCATAAAACCCAAAGTGAGTTAACTTAGATATGAGAGGTAACAGTCAATCTTTGAACATGGACCATACCAAATCTTGAACATCATGAAGACAGATGTTTAAAAGGCTTAACACAAATGACATCTAAGTGGACAAGTTTGCTAATGATAGCTAGTAAAGGCTGAGAAGTTAAGTTTACATTTACACAGCGTGCAACTGGAATGTTCCCATGAATCTTCAAAATTTTGTCCTCCACAACTCTGGATTGCCAGGTAGTAGATTTGATAACAGCCCTAAAACCGTTACCTAAATGCCCATCCCCTCCAGGGTACATCAAGCTACAGAACATTTCTGTAGTACACAACAAAGTGACTCAATCAATATCCTACAGGATGAGCCTTGTCCCTAGAGGAAAAGGGACAGGGTTTGTCTGCCATTGACTTTTGTCCTTACAGCTGATTTTCTTTGTGCCTTCTTTCTGGCCAGAGAATTACCTACAAAGGGAATGAAAAAAGGGGAAGGGACCAAAACCCCTAACACCTCTAGTACAAAGACCCCCAAATTCATGTGCTAAGTGAACATAGCAGTAAAACAGCAGAGTACTGCCACTGTGTTATATGAGGTATATAACTGTGTTAGATGAGGTATGCATCTTCAAGCACTCTGTTAATAATATTGCTATTACATTTAGTAGTGCAGCTTAAATTTAAGAGCTAGATTTGCTCAGAAGGTCAGTATAAATAATTTAGAGTAAATATTCTAATTAGGGTAGTCATGAGAAAAGTATTTAGTATTTCTTTTAAACTGCACAGCATTTTTATATTTGTTGCTATGTTAATCCCTCATAAACATGTTTTCATTAACATTCTTTTTTATTGAATGCTAAGATTATTTCAAATGAAGGTCACAACTAAAGTTCTATACAATACAAAATTGCAAAGCAGCCCTGCTAATTACTGCCAAACCTTACTGCACACATGCCAAGGAAAATACCTAGGAAGACTGTTGGAACAATACCCTCACACTCTGACCAAGTGGACCTCAACATTGCATTTATAGGCAATGAGATTGTCTTGGGGCTCCCCCATGGCTTGTGTGCAAGTAGCTAGGAAGAAGTTTGAGAGAGAGGAGAAAAGAGTGACAGTCCCACAGTGCATAAAGCTGCCATGCTCCCAGCAGACATGGTTAGGATGGAGCATTTGCCTCCCCGGAAGCTGAGTGTTCTGTTCAGGGTAAGCAGTTGTGTTTCCATTCATTTCAAGCCCTTTGTATCCCTCAGCTTTAAGAGTTACCAAATAACTCTCAGTGAATTCTCTGCAGCTTCATGTTTCACCCAGGATTGTGTGTGTGGGAGGTATGGGTCAGGAAGAAAATGCATTTCATTTCCATCATTACATATAGACAGATAGAGAGGTAGGTGTCTTTTCTACAGGAGAAATTAGAGACATTTAAATAGTCTATTAAAATCAGTTTTGTTAGAGTAACACAGCTCTCCCGGATGCATGTAGACAAGATAACATCTGGCTGGTACTGGTTTTTTGGATGTCAGTGATGGGATGAAACAGGTAGTTTCCTGTCTTGCAGCATAATGTGTGTATGAATTGATTTTTGTAAACGGCATTGAAAATAGAACGTGTAATACAAACATATTATTCATGTGCCTTTTTCTGTGAGAGTTAAAAACATAAAAATTTTCTCTAAAACCAAAACTATAGTAGCAATAGAGCTTTTTAGCTTCTTAGGGGGCAAAAGAATGGGTTTAATGTTTTAATATTAAAATTATTCATAGGGTTAATGGTTGGATTTGATGATCTTAGAGGTCTTCTCCAACTCTAAACACATCTATGGTTCTATGTAAACTGGTTCTCAGTTCTCAGTTCCTGAACAGACAGGCATTCCTGAGATTAACATTCAATGTCTAAAGTGAATTCATTTTAGCTGGTGCTAGTGATCTTTAAGAAGTGCATATTTTCTGATGGAACAGGGACACGTATGTCAATTGTGAAGGAGAAAATGCAGTGATTTCCTTTTGATGTGTGCAGTGCTTTTATTCCTCTTTGCTCTGGGTGTGTGAGCCCATGGGAATCAGGTTGTGGTGCTTTTATGTATGAGATATCCCACATTTCTGTGGGGGAGAAGTTTTTGGTGAAGGTAAAATATTATGTATTTTACCCTATCCAAGTACAAATGTTTTTGCATTTAAAAAAAAATAAAAATCTTCTCCATCCTGCATTGATGGCTGAAGGCTTTGGCAGTAAGGCCACTTGCTGATCTTGGACAGACACACGACAAAAGAGAGGTTAAATGGCCTGCCTGCAGTCTGAAAGCAGAGTGTCTCATTCCCAAAAAGTTCCTGCTCTTCAGCCTCAAGACTAATTTTCTTTCCCAAAGGCAGTTCCCTTGCTTCCTAGGCAGGAGATATGCCTACTTTGACATTTACTGTTCAGAAAAAGAGGTTTTCAATCTGTGCTTAGAGTGCTGGATTCTGCTGAGGCTTTCTAATGGCTCTGTGACAGGTGTGGAGGAAAATCAAAGTTGTTATTACTAGGCTAAACTGCACTATATTGTAACTTTCAGACACCATGGAATCTTTTCAGTCCAACATACTTAGAAAAGATGGAAAATCATTGCCTTGAGATTGTAATTTCTAAGATCTATAATATAATAATAAGGAATCTAAGGAATAATATTTCTTATGGGTGAAACTCTGTAAAGTGAGTGTATCTCCCAGCTACCTCACAATGCCACAGGAGATTCAGTTCTAGACACTTATTTTTATAAATATTAACTCTTCCAATATTAGATATTTAAATATTTGTAATTTAATATTATTAATATATTAATAATAACTATTAGTTATAAAATCCAACTGTATGATGATATATTTATTACAGATGCAATATCCCAGTGACAGATTAAATTTTTCATTCTCAGGGATATAACTTTACTATGATCTAAGATTGTAGTGCTGAAAATTTACTCTCCAAAGCAAACGGCTTTCTGAGTACTTCTGAAGCACAGTCAGCAGTCTTTAGTCTTTCTATTGAATTTTGTTTTTTAAAATGTGTGCATTCCCTGATCTGGGGAGTTTCAATAGACCAGGTTCCTTTGGAAGTAAATCTTTGGGAAGCCTCCCAGACAACAAGGTAAAGTTGGACAATGCTTATTTCTTTGGTTAACATGAAGATGTGCCAAGAAGGTGGTGGATCCACTTCTGTTTGGATTTCTTTCATTCAGTTGTGAAATAAAATCTCCTCCTCCTAGAAAGCAGCACTACCTCAACATTCAGAAAGAGTGGACAGAGTAGTCACTGAATGCAGTAAATGGCTTCATTTCCATCAATATTTTGAAAGTATTTTTTAAAGTCTGATGAAATAGTTTGGTTTATGGGTTGGTTTTTAAAGTTTCCACAGTCAGTAGAAATCAGAGTAATAAAATTAGTATAGACTGGCTTGAATCACAGAATCTGAAACAGAAACACAGCCTTGAAAGTTTTGATTGTTTATATTTAGGGCTCCACATCATCCAATTGTAGAGAGGGAGGGCAGACACCTGCTTGGATTTCCTGTGAGATTTCCTTAAGTATGAGAATAATTTTAGCTCTGGGAGTTTGGTTTGGGCCCATTTGCAGTTACAAGAGTATACAGCTGTGGAAGAGCAATGACAGAAAGGCAAGGGTTACATGGAGGAGTAATTATTCACAGCTACAGTGCAGGAATAGACAGGATGTTGGTAAGGTTGCTTAGCAGCTGTATTCCCAAGCTCTGCTGTGTTTCCTTTGAGGATCTAATGTGCTTTCTGTTAAAGTAAAGCTGATCATGGTATAGGGGATATATTTAAAGAGAGAAGAGCTTACTGGGCTTTTCTTATAATTAAAACACGGTCACTGTCCACTTACTGCTGTTGCCAATACTCAAATTGAAAGTTGAGCAGACCATGTTAACCTGCTTTTGAACCAGTGTTTGTTATAAGAGACTGTGTCTCTCTTTTTGATCTCAAGTATATAAGTATTCCAATCTTATTGCCTTGCTGGGAAGACTGATGGCCGGGTCTGAGCCACCACATGAACTGATGTGACTAGATGTGAGGTGCTTGGCAATTTCCACCTGAATGAAGCATTTGCTGCTCTCTGTTGACCAATGCTCTTCACGACTCCTGCTTGACAGGTAGTTCACACTGATCCTGAGCAGAGATGTCTGTAGTGGGTTCTGTCCCTGGCAGCCCATCCTGTCCCTTCTCATCCTCCCTGCTGCTACTTGTCTAGTTGCTCAACAGCCATAGCTCACAGGTACTGAAACAATTGGCACTGTAAAATTATGTATAACAGGAGCTGTTTCAGAAACTGTGGTGCTGCCCAGGCAGCTGTGGGGCTGGAATATATGCTGTCAACCCTGCAGCAGCTACACTATGCAGCAGAATGGGAACCTCCAAGAAAGGAATGAAGCAGATAACTGGAATGAAGATAGGTTTCAGTCTCCATGTTTGAAAACAGAGTTAGCAATACCAGCAGGAATTTTAGACAAGGAAAGCCCTGTATTAAAACCAGATGTCAGTATAGAACCTCATACATAAGCAGTAAATAGGCTGAGAGTTAGAAAAAAGTTAGTGGTGAAGCCGCTGGCAAAAGTAAGATTGTGTCTCCAGTATTTTGTGTATTTCAAGGTTCTGATACATAACAGTTTTCTCTGTTTAAAATAAGCTTTGTTGGCTTAGTGTATGTGTGTGAGTGCAACTTCAGTAGGCATGAAGGAGTCTCAGAAAGGCAGTAGGGAGAGAAGGTCAGGTAAAACTCCTACTCTTATTAACGGCATATTTCTACACTGCAATTCTAGCAATAAAGGTAATGATTATCCTTCTTCTGTTGCTTGGCATAATGGGCTCTGGGGTGTATAAAGCAAACAATGGCTCTCCAGGGGGCCTGGATAAAACTCATCCACAGCCTCGATTGCTGCTCTGAATATTGCATATCCTCTTGTATGGCATTGTATCTCAGTGTTCCTGTGCTGGCTGTGTATCACCTGGGCTTTTCCTCTTTATTCTGCCACACACCACGCACCAGAGAATAGGACTTACACATCAGAAAGTGATGTGAGAAATGGTGTCATCTCATTCTTCAAATATTAAGAAAAGCCAGTGAAGCACCACTTTTAAATCACGTAGGATGATTTCCTTTCTGTACTTTTAGCTGTCTCATCTTCCATTATTGCTTGTAATCCATGCATGCTCTGGCCTGTGGGACCAGGAGAGGCTGGGGATGGGAGCATGGACAGTGTCTGTATCATTGAACTCAAAGGATGAGAGACACAGAACAGAGAGGGTTGCCTCTCTGTGCCTGGGACGTGTGGAGAAAAAGACAGGTATGATTAAAGATCTACCCATTCATTGCAGCTCTAGTTTCACAAGTCATGCCACCACATTTTTGTGATGGCAACTATGTCATAGTCTTCCTGCTGCACAATGCTTTAACAGAGGATCTACTTTTCCTCCCTGTGATCTCAGGTGCATGATCTCAGACATCAGCCACTAATGACTCGCTTTCAAGATGCTTGTCTTAATTTTCTGGTTTTGGATTCGTATGTAATGCCAAGACATCTTTTATTCATTCAGTATGTACACAAGTGGCTGTAAACAACTTCAGCATTTTTCCCATGTCAGGAGAATTTGCTATTCTATTATGGAAAACTCTCCACTCTTCATCAGTGGTAATGGTCAGGTTTCACTCTAATGTTGTTTTGACATGTTTCAATTTTTCCTTGCTAGCAGAAAATATTTGCTTGTTTATTATCAGCTGTAAAGTCAAGGTTTTGCTGTTCACAGAAATAAATTGCTTATTATCATTGCAATTCTATTTTTTTCCAAAGCTTGAAAAGGCTTTGGAAAAGAAAAGGAAAACAGCTTGTAATGGAAATTAGTAATGGCTATTACTGAAGAGGGGAACAAAACATTTTTTTTTATTATTATCTGTCCTATTAATAGTTACCAAGAAATGTCAGGTGACAAAGTGGAAAAAGTAGATAAAAATCAAGTCATGTTTTAATCTTAGTTAGTCTCTTGTAATGATGAACCAGAAGAGACCCTAATTATGCATTTACATGACTTAAATAATCTTGCTATTGCAGATAATTGCATTTGCAACATGCCTTGAAAGTGTTAGTCGAGTTATGGAGCTGATTCTAAAATAAATTTCTCATTCAATGCTTCCATACAGAGGCAGATACATCGCTGTTTGAAAATGTGAAATTAATTTCTCAAGTAGTGGTAACACCACTTTTTAAAGTTTAAGGTGATGTATGGCTCAGAGGCTGTTTATGTCTGTCTTCACATTTTATTCAGCTGGGAAAGCAAAAAAGAAGGCGGCTTTCCTCTGTCACCCAAAACGGGGAGTTCATCTAGCAGATTTGCCCAAAGAACATAGTGTTTTCAACAAAATTACGGTTTGTAGGCAGGACACTTTGCCAGTCTCTAGAATGCACTGAGAACTTAGTCATTTCCATTCCAGTAATAAGAAAAACCAGATGTGGTTTTCTATGATTTTATTTTGGCCATATTTTATTTTTGCAGAGCAGAAATTTGTTGCTTCAATACTGTCTCACTAGGAACCTCCTCTGTCTTTTGTGTATTGTAGAGAGGATGGAAGTGCTAATGCGAGAAAATTTAAGCAAACATTTTGCTTCCAATTTTAACTCTCACTCCTAACACTCATGAATATTTATCCATGGATATCTTTATAGCTTGAAATTACAGCAATTTTTAAACAATTATTGAATTATATTTCTTTTTCTCAGAAATCTTTTGCTATTTAATCTGTGTATATTGTACAAAGAGATCTTGGAATGCCAAGTGTAATGGGCAGCTCAGAAATATAATATGTAATAAATGTTAAAGTGCATAAGAAGTCATAGGACTTCAGCAGAAATACAGTGGGATTCAATGAGAGGATCATCTTCTCAGCTGCTTCTCATATTATATTTTTTGTTTATCCTAGAAATCACTTACAGTCAAATTGCCAATTTATACATAAGAATTAAAGAACAAAAAATATTTTCAAGAAGTGCAGTTTCAAAATTGTCCCTTATTGGCTGTACTTGCAGGGACCTGAAAGACACATCCTTCTGCAAATCCTCCTTCTCTTATCTTCTGAAGGTGGCAACACCTCAAACTTTTAGTGAATTCAGAACCGCACTGTGGTCTCATTTTCTGGCATGTCAAAAAAGATGGGTCAAAGTGCTGGATCAAAATGAAACTGTGCACCATCTGTTTTACTACAGTAAACAGTGCTAGGAAAAGGTCATAATCTGTATAAATAGAATCATGGAATAGTTTGGGTTGGAAGGGACCTTTAAAGGTCATCTAGTCCAAACCCCCTAAAATTAGCAGGGACAACTAGATCATGTAGTCCTTGCAGCTCAGTGAGAAGAATTAATTCAATATCATTCCAAGTGTTTTTCTTCCATGTGATGCTTTTTCTCACTGTGCCAAGTGCCTGCAGGTAAAAGAAGGCAGCCGCATTTCAGGGAAAGCCAGTGAGATTAAAAGGCCACCACTCTCCTGCTGTGATGAGGATGATACTTTGTCACCATGTTCACTCTCACAAGTAAAGCGCTTCCTTGTTCCATTGCTGTTCACTTACTCAAGCCTTTGAGCAAACCAGCGTGAGAGGCTGCACATCAGAATTCAAGACACACTGTGACGTGAGGAATCTGGAAAGGGGGCTTGACTTGCTCCCTTCTAAACAGGATTGAAATGGCTGAGTGTCTAGTTCTGATAGGTCCCCTTTTTCCAAAGGGCCTCAAAGCAAAATTAACCATCTTTAGGGGGTTTGTGAAAGAAAATTGAAGGATTAGCCCTCAGCAAAGCCACTGCTCTTGCTATTTCCCCTGGGCAGCACTGCCTCTCAGGAATGCCCTACACACCTTGCCTTGTCTCACCAGGAGCTGTGGCAGGAGCCTGTTGCACCAAGGCCTGGGGTGGCAGGTGCTTTCCCAGGGGCTGTCTGCTATGTGCCTGTGCCAGCCCCTTGTCCTGCTGGGCTCTGCCCAGGGAGCAGGGCAGCCCAGGTCTCCCAAAATTGCCCTGCAGGCTTCATGCATACCCAGCCGCCACGTCTGCATTCTACATAATTAGCAGGATTGTGCTCAGGACTGCGGGAGGCAGCGGTTCTTGTCCAAGAGGGTGTTATGGATTTGCGGCAGGGGACCTGTGGCAGTTGGTGCTTGGCAAATGCTGTGAGAGGCTGTGGTTTGAGTGACTCAGGGAAGCTATTAACAGTCTCTGTTGAGAAGCTTATATTGCCTCAATAACATGGATCGTTAATTTTGCTTTTTAATCATTAAGAAAATGCCTTTGTTTGATGGAATGTTTGGGACAAAGTTAGATGTAAGAAACTTTTCTGCTTTCCTTACTCTTGTAGCAGTAGCTATTAACTAATTCACTAAGCTTTTAACTAACCTCTTTTTTATCATTTAAAGCTGATGGAATGATTCTATTTGTACGTATACAAATTAGTTGCTGCTAAATCATTATTTTGAGTTGTCCCACTTTCTGAGCACTCTGTCAATGAGAAATCCAGAGCAATAGAAATGTAATGCAAGCAAATTAAAGGAAGTGTTATAGGGTTCTACCGAAGGCATTTATCCTGTATAAATGCCAGTTCCTAATGAAATTATGAGAAAATAAGTGGAATTTATTTCTGCTAATACACATTATTTTCTCCTTTTTAAAAATGTTCACTACAAGATTAAGCTATCTTCTTCTTATGTTCCCTCTCAGTCTCTCAGTATACAGCTTGTTGTTCTCTGCTCAGTGCCATTTTCACTTGGTTCCCTCTCCTAAAAATCAAACAGGTAAAAATCAAATCAGTCTCTGGGGCAGACTGTGATTCATTAAGGAAATAGCAGTGCACTGTGCACAGAAAATTCTGTGGATGGGTTAAAAATAAGATGTGCATCTCTCTGACTGTTTTCCTACCACCACCTCATGCTATGACAGGCATAAATAGGTGTTGGTGGCCAACCTACATCCTTATTTTGTCTTAGATGTATGTGGTTGTACAAGAGTCACCAACAAGAGCAGAATCTGCAGCTCCTCCCAAGGGTCTGCAGCAGCTGCTGTGGTGCTTTGCCCACAGAGGCAGGGCTAGAGCCCAGGCAGCTGAACCACAGCACCAGGGGCTTATGCCACAGCCTCCGCAAGATGTCTGCTGCCAACAGTGCTCTGTAGAACAAAGTGAGTGTGTGTTTTTTATGTCTGTTGCAGATGATGATTACTGCATCCAAAGATGCACAAATGGTGCATCTGCCTATTCCCAGAGTCGGGTGTCACCCCGAGCAGGTAGGAGTGAATGCCTCTCTGGGGATGGTCTCTGCTTTCCAGCCCAGTACAGGTGCCTTTTTCATGTCCCCATTAGGTTGACAACACCTGCTCTACCACTGCCTGCTTCTCTCCTGGATCCCAGTCTGTTCCACTTACTGAGCTCTCCCTTGTGCCAGATTAAAAAATGTCTTCCATGTGTACTGGGCACTGTACACCCTTCCTGAAAGTGAACATCTTGCATTTAGATAACTGAGGTTATTAATACAGAAAATCAGTGCCAGTTTGTTATGTTTGGAACCTTTTCATGCTATGTTCATTAAAATCTCACTGTGATGGATTTTTTCAGTAAAATCTTTGAGAGGCTTTTTATATCAACAAATCATAGAAAGCTTTTTAAGATTAAAATTAATATTATTGAATTTCTTTTACTATCAGTAGAACTCCTGAAGGCTTTTTTGACCATAAAAAAACCTTACCAATCCAGTTTCTAAACTTACTATGAGCCATAGAAAATTAATAACCAGATTACAAGCAAGCAGTGCATTTCAAAATATGACTTACAAAATTGTTACTGTCTTAATAACCTGAAAAGCTAAAAAACACCAGTAATGTTGTGGTGAACCTTAAGGATAGCTCCAGAGAATGCAAGTTATAGTGTTATAGACAGTAAATGTCTTAACAAAGACACAACTGTTACAGGGCAGGGATGAGTTTTAATTGGCCTTTACTAAAGGCTCATGCTTTCCCCGCTGTGTAAAATATCAAGAAGCACAGTGATGAGAAAAATCTATTCATATGGCTTATGGTTCCTCACAACCTCAAAAATTGGACTTTATATTGCTGTTTTATCATATTTAGTATAGATATGCTCCAGTGCTGACAGCAGTGCAAATGCAATTACAATTCATCTACATCTCCCATTGCCTGTTCTGCTGCTGCTCCTTATTAGGCACTTTCCCAATGGAGTCTGGCAATGTTCAGTTTTTGATGTGGTAAATGAAATCATAAAATCACAGAATAGTTTAAATCAGAAGTGGGTCATCTAGTTCAACCTTCACTCAACATAAATCCTACAGAATCGAGTGATACTGGGCCTTGTCTAATCAAGTTTTACATTTCTACAGAGAAAGAAATTGTTTCCTGTTTAATTGGGATTTTTATTGGGTCCATTGCTTCTTGTCCCATTGCCATCTGTCCCTGAGATGATTCAGTCTGTTTCCTCTGTTGAGCCTCTTAGGCTGAACAAACCCAGCTCTCAGCCTCCCCTTGCATGTGTTGAGCTCCAGTCCCCTGACCAATTGGTAACCCTTTACCAGACTTATGTCAGACAAGGCAGCATGCAGTGAGCTTGATTGTGCTGTGAAGGAGGGAGATTAAACATTGCTGTGTAGGAGTGAGAATAGGAGGAGAGGTGGAGAAGAACTTACTCTTTCCAGGTTTCATAAAAATAGGAAGAAACTCTGGAGATGCTACATCAGACTAGGGGGGGGGGGGCGGTGCTGTGGCAATAGAATGAAGTAACCTCCTCAGCTCTGCAAGGACACCAACCTTTGCCAATGACTACTTAATTCATTAAAAGCAAAAGGGAAGAGCTTGTGGAGTCTTCTGTGGTATGAGAGGGTAGCTCAGAAAGGTGAGAAACTCTTTAGAAAAAAGAAGCAGGACAGATTAAGTGCTTTAAGAGATATGCACCCTGATTCACCAGTTTTGATGAAGCCTGAGAGGCTCATGTACAGTCTTGGGGTGATGAATGAACCTGATTGCCCCAGGTGGGTAATAGAAATGGATGAGGATGTGCAATGGACAATATAACCGCCAGCATGGACTGCTGGAAGACATAATCTAAAGTTGCTTTTGGCCTCTAACTTCCCCAGTTCAAACACTACACCTAAAGGATCACCAGCACCACGATTAGAGCCACAGGAGAGGGAAAATGTCTCCTTGTCAAACTCATTTTCCTTGAGGCCAACTACTGTGTTGTGACAGTGATGCTCAAGATCTATTTGTTTCAAAGAGGAAACATTTCTCCCATCGCCTTAGGTCAACTGCAGGTTCAACCAGAGTCTTCAGCTCCCCTTCAGTGCTCTTTGCTCTGCTTGCAGAGTTCACAGTGCTTCAGATTTTGCATTTTGCACTTCTAGCCCATCTGCTTTGATGATGCTTTAAGGACAACACCGTCAAACCCATACTGGTAGGTAAACTTTATTTTGCCAGCTGAGACTGCCTCTAATATGCATGACATAAGTGACGCATAAACAAGGAGCCAGCTGTGGCCTGTGGGTTTGGACTTTCAAACAGACCTAACACTAAGCTGCTAACTTACTGCTACTAACTAGAGATTGACAGTGGTAGAAGTTCTTGGAATCTTGGCATGTGTTCCCCAGGTCTGTCATGGACAGGGCCCCATCCTTTCTCCCTCAGCTCATCCTCTCTGCCGGGTTGCCTCAAGCAACATGTCAAAACCTTCTGTATTTTTCTGCAAGGTAGCTGTAGATAAATATGTTCCTGATACTTATCAGTGCAAGGCGATTAGGTGGTTGAAAGTGCTCTGCAATTCTTTGAGCCTCTGCCTGCCAGCTCTCAGCCCTGGTCATTGTGTTTGCAGTTGGTGCAGGAGAGAAGATGCCATCTTAATTCAATGTGGCTGTTGCCTCAATCTTTCTGTGTAATGCTGGCCATTTACTCCTAAAATTAAACTCTGCTGTCCTTTTGCTTGCATGATTGTTTAACAGGTCACCATGAGATGCAGCTGTCCTGTAAGAAGTATCCTCAGACAGTGTGGTAAAGCTCACACAGACTCTCCCGGGATGAGAGAGGAGTGATGTCACCATGAATATCACTGTTGTTGCTTAGACTGACAATCTCTCTCCCTTCTTCATAATTTCTTTTAAAGTTTAAGTACTGGCTGAATACCCTTGATAATTCCAGTATTTAGGTTAGAAGCTCCATGACATTCTACAGGGAATGAAGGGGCAAAAAGAGATGCTCCAACTGACTTTAAGTGTCAGCTAGTGTGTGTAAGTGGCAGTGCAGGCTCTCTGTATTTGGTATATTCACACATTCACCAGAATTGCTCTTTCTATGTGACCCAAAAAGAGTTATTCTGATTAAAGTATGTTGGTGAGGCTTAAGGTATGAAATCTGACCATCAAAATGGAAGGATTATTTCCTTTTCATTTATCTTGTGCGGGCTTCAGGACATCTGAAACCTTAAGGACCACATTTTGATTGCTGTGTATTTTAAATGGGAAACTTGCAGGCTTGCACTTCAGTAAAAATGACCCAGTTGTGGATTTCTCCTTTCACAACCAGCAGAACCACAGCTGCTCTGTGTCTGTGTGAAGTACATTCCTTCTTGTCTCTTAGCTCGTCTCCTAGCAGCTGGTTTGTGGGTGTGTGTATATTAAAAAAAAATCACTTAAATGTGAAAAAAAGCAGATTGATTTTGTTAGAGGAAAATAATTCTTTATCTGTTTTCTTTCTCACTCTCCCCTAACTGTATCAGGTGTGTAGAGGTGAGAAAGGCCTATCCTTGCAATCACAGCAGGATGTTGGGATAGCTCCATGCTTTCCCTAGAAGATCCTGTATGTATGCCAAGGCATTGTGTAGTCTACCAGCTTGTGAAAAATCAGTTGTGAAATCCCTGCCATGACATTGCTACCAGGGAAAAAGGCAGCCCCCATTTACAGTACAAAAGTGTGTTAACTGACTACTGAGACGTAGGTAGACTTTTGCTTCTGAGTTCCTCTCAGCACTTAATAGGTATGAGAAAATCTGTGCAGTAGTTTACATCGATCTTCCTGTAAAATTATATTGTTTTATTTTTCAGGCAGTTTCCAGTCTCCCCCAATTAAACCAGCACTTTTACTGTGAGACGTGTCCTGCTTAAGAGATGAGGGTTTTTCCTATTTGATTCATGTAATTTCATTTTGGTTTTGAATTTTTAAACAAGTGTAATAAATTGTGACGAAGTGTGGTGTTCACTCAACATCTGGATAATTTTTTACTTTTCTTAACTCATTATGACAGTTAATACCAATTTACTATGTTTCTGAGATTTTTACAGGCCGTTTGCATTACTATAATTTCTTCCCTGCAATTAAATGGAGATTTTAAAAAATCCTTTTTCCCAGCTAGGGTTACAGGGTTATAAATGTTGTGATGACTTTGGCTCAAGGTGAACTCCTGAAGCTGCCACATGTTCCTGTGGTTGTTTTTTCCTGCAGACCCTTCCCATGGTCCCATCACAGTATCTGCTTCCCTGCTCCCAGCAGTGGGGCATCTCCAGCTGGCAGCTGTGCAGGGCTGTGCCATATCCTGCTGGGATTTTGTTCAGACTTAGGCACTTGAATTTTCTCTGTTTGTCCTCTTAGATCTGTGCATGAAGACAGCACTCTGAATGCAGAAAGGTCACTGCTATTTGCAATTCCCTCTGAAACTAATTATTATGGCTGTTTTCATAGAATCATAGAATTTTTTAGGTTGGAAAAGACCTTTAAGATTATCAAGTCTAAGCATTAGCCCAACACTGCCAAGTCGACCACTAAACAACTTGCCTCAGTGCCACATCTACATGTTTTAAGTACCTGCAGGGATGCTGATTGCCCCACTTCCCTAGGCAGCCTGGCTCCAGTGTATGAACATCTTTTTGGTGAAGAAATTTTTCCTACTATGCAATCTAAACTTGCCCTGGTGCAACTTGAGGCCATTTCCTCTTGTCCAGTGTCTTGTTACTTGGGAGAAGAGACTGACCCCCACCTCATTACAACCTTCTTTCAGAAAGCTGTAGAGAGTGATAAGGTCTCTCTTGAGTTAAACGACCCCAAGCTCCCTCAGTTGTTTCTCATCAGACCTGTGCTCCAAACCCTTCCCCAGCTCCATAGCTTTTCTCCAGACACACTCATGAGAACACTGTGGAAAATGGTGTCAAAAGCTTTACTAAAGTTCAGGCAGAGGACATCCACAGCCTTTCCCTCATCCACTAAGTGGGTCACCCTGTCACAGAATGAGATTAAGTAGGTCAAGCAGGATCTGACTTTCACAAACTTATCCTGGCTGTGCCTGACCCCCTGGCTGTCCTGTACATGTTGCATGATGGCACTCAAGGTTATCTGTTCCATGCCTTTCCCCAGCGCTGCAGTCAGGTTGACAAACCTGTAGTCCCCCAAATCCTCATTCTGATCCTTCTTGTGGAGGGGTGTCACCTAGGCTAACCTCCAGTCTACTGGGACCTCTCTGGTGATCCAGGACTGCTGGCCAATGATGGAAAGTGTCTGCTCATTGGTAGATCTTATTGCTGTGCTCTTTTAGGACCTCATTGCAATGTTTTGTTAGCTTTTTTAAAACCATAATATATATATATATATATATAAAATAGTTTTTGGTACCAGCTGAAGCCCTGAGTCTATGTTTCAAGCCATTTGGTTGGAGGAGGGACACCTCTTGTCTACAGGTATGGATGACTTCTTTCAGGAGTAGTGTTTAGCAAACAATCAAGTCCCTGAACCTCTACTGCTAAGTAGCTCAAGACAGATCCAGTACTGGCCTGTTTAAAGGTCCAGACAGTGGCTAAATCATGACAAAAATAGAGACAATAAATTCCTTCAAAACCTCATGAGGACTCTCCTTTTCCAGAAAACACAGTGAAGCCACTTTGTCTTCATTGTCCTGTCTGTTTTGACTGCTGTATATCTATGGTAAAATCTAAACTAGGGCTATTAAACTCATCATTAAAAATTATAGCAAGGAAATAAATTAAAAATCCAAGTATTCCAGAAAATGATGGCTCCCATTTCAAAGACTAGGCACACGCATCTATTTCCTAGAACATGTACTTCAGGCAGACAAAATGGACAAAGTAGACAAGGGCAAAATTTACCTTAGGGACACTCCTGTCCTGAAACAGAAGACTAATGTTGGGTCTGTGAACTGTCCTAGAATGGAGCACCTCTCCTCACTGGTGTGTGGCTGTGATCCCGAAACCAGTCTTTTGAAAGGAAGAATTGCTCTTTGTGAATCCCTCTCTTAGTGTCAGATGGACTGTTGCTTTCCCCTACATGATGTTTAGTAAGAACTGTGTAGAACATGTGTAGAGTTGTTGGATGACTACATATTCCTTAGTTTAAACCTGTTCCTTAATCTTTCAAGTGTCCCTGAGGGTGATTACTTCTCTCTTTTTTTATGAGTCATCACTTCATCTTTTGCGTAAATAAAAGGCCAGTTGACTCAGCTCAACCTTCTCACAGCCCTGATAATATATTGATTAAGTCTTGTTTTCAGGCTTGAGAGATCCACAGTCATAAGAACAAGAGAAAAATCTCATTTTTTTTTTCCTCCATAAGCTGTCCTTAGACTTCATTGAATTTCACCAGAGTAGAAAGAGTCACAAATATGGTTTTGTGTTTCTGGTTTGACTGTTAGACATATATTCATGTTTTGTGGAACATGAATAGCTAAAAGGATGTTGGATTCAGAACAGAAAAAAACACTTACGGGAGTGTTTTTTTTTTGTAGCCAGCAAATAGTTGCTGCACATGAACCGTATATATTTTATTGCATGATGGATTAGAGGTATAGAAAAGGTTTTTTTAAAGTAAAACAGCATATTTTCTTTTTCTGAATTTGCCTGATTGTTCCCAGGTAGACCCCTCACCAGTGCCCTGTGGAGATATTCATGAAAATTTAGCAACTTTGAAAAAGAAGGATGTTGAACTGTCATGAGCTGGTTGGTACTGACAGAAGGAGCACTTTAAGTATTAAAGCTATTGCAGGGGAGAATCTTCTAAGCTCTGTGGTAGAAATGCACGGATAGCAGTTTTCCCTTGGAGCTCACCATACTGGCCAGGACTGAGTTGGAGTTCTGGGGACTTCTGGGGAGAAGAAACTCACAAATAAGCTGAATGTGAGGCATTCATTGTGACTTCGCTGGAAGACTGCAGTGTGAAGATTGAATAGCCTGATCAGAAAATGATGAAGATTTGGGAATGCTTGAGAGAAGCAGTGCAAGCTGTTCCTCTGGAGGAAATTGAGTTATGTTTGCTTAAGGCTGTTATCTTCACAGCAATCCTGTTTAAAATAAAGTTGTATATACTTGATCTCAAACATTGTGAATTATGTGAGATATGCACAAAGAATATATCCTAAATTTCTTTGATGGTATATGTTCTACTACCTGTGAAACACAAAATGATACATTGGGATGCATTTGAAGGGGAGCTAAAGCCTACCTGAAAGAATTCCAGCTAGAATTACAGAAAAAGTACTGAGTACTCTAATTTTTGTTAGCTGAGGAAGATCCATCATATATATGACCAGGCAGTAAATAATAGGAGTGTGGGACACAAAACTTTGGGCTTGTTCATTCAATGTGCAGCAGGATAGAGCTGTCAAAGTGATCATCATCTAACTTTGTGTCCAACTATTGTTCTTGTATGTTTGATCTTTTGAATTATATTCTTACATGGTCTCTGACTGTGGTCTGTAATTAAATATCAAAACGGAGAACTATCCCCTTGCATTTAAAAACATGCTTTGCAATTTATGATATAAATGATAATATGATTTTGCATTACTCAGTAAAGACAGGAGGACTGTCAGATCAAAAACAGTTTGGAAACACTACCCTGGACTTCATGAGAGAAGACTTTGGTCTCTTCAAGGGTCTCCTTGGTACAGTGCCATAGGAAAGAGCCCTGGAGGGAAGAGGAACTCAAGAAAACCCTAGAAAGAAGTAGCTTACAGGGGATGAAAGCAGGGAAGCTGACCTGAGAGGAACACAGAGAAATTGTCTAAACAGCCAGGGATCTGTTAAGCTAAGCTAGGGCCCTGGCAGAAGTAAATCTGGATGAGAATAAGGGTAATATACATCAGCAGTAAAAGAAAGACTATTGAAACTGTGGGTCCTCTCAGAAAGGATATGTCCTAGTTACCCAGGACATAGAAAAGGTTGAGGTACTTATGACTTTATTGCCTCACCAGTGAGCATTCCAGACACAGCATCCAAGCTGCAGAAGCTGATAGCAGAGAGTGTGAGAATGAAGAACTGCTTGTTGTAGGAGAAGACCAGAGATGGGCATGTGTGAACCTCATGAAGATCAACAAAGCCAAGTGCACAAGGTCCTGCACCTGGGTCAGGGTAATTCCAAGCACATTTACAGGCTGTGAGAAGAATGGATCAAGGTTAGCCCTGGAGAGAAAGACTTGGAGGTGTTTGTGAATGAAAAGCTGGCTGTGTGCTGGCAGTGTGCACTCACAGCCCAAAAAGCCAACTGTCAAAAGCAGTGTGGCCAGCAGGTCAAGGAGGGTGATTCTCCCCTTCTACTCTGCTCTTGCAAGACCTCTCCTGGAGTGCTGCATCCAGATTTGTGTCCCCCAACAAAAACAGACATTGACCTGTTGGAATGAGTCCAGATGAGGGGCACTGCATTGGTCACAGGATTGAAGCACCTCTCCCATGAAGATAGACTGAGAGTGTCTGGGCTGTTCAACCTGGAGAAGAGGTTTCAGGGACACCTTATAGAAGCCTTCTGAAAAGTTAGAGAGGGACTTTTCACAAGGCATGTAGTGATAGGACAAGGGGAAATGGCCTTCAGCTGAAGGAGGGTAGATGTAGGTTAGATGTAAGGAAGAAATTCTTCACTATATGGATGGTGAGGCACTGGAACAGGTTTCCCAGAGAGGTTGTGGACCACTCATCCCTGGAGGTGTTCAAGTTCAGGTTAGATGAGGCTCTGGCTCATTCTATAATTCACCATTCTATAATTCTATAAATGCAGATTATAAAAATAATTTTTCTTTTAAGAGTGAAAATCTTGAAATATATTTGGAGTTGTATTTATATTTTGCTGCTAGAAACAACATCATGACTGGTGCAGAAGCAAGAGAACTGCATTGTAGAACACCAGATATCTCTGGATATCTGTAGGTCTTCAAATAGCTGTCACTTAGAAATGACATAAAATTTAAAAGTACTGTTTTTTATATTCATCCACAGTTTAAATAATACAGTGCAAACTGGAGCTACTGACAAAATTGATTAGTTGCTTTTTTCAACCGAGAAAGCAATTAAAGGGTTCACTGAAAAATGTGTGTCTCCTTTTGTGATTCCTCAAACAATTTAATGTCAAAATGCTTTTCATAGCTTGTTACTAAATAGTTGTAAGAGAAATCATCCATTGTGTGTCTATTTTAAAGACAATAATGAAGCTGGAGAAAGAGAATTAATATTTACTTTCACCCAACTGCTTTTCTTGCATCATGAAAGCATCTCAGTGAGCAACTCGTCATTTTACCTTGAAAGTTTTGCATCATAGCATAATAGAACAGAATATGCTGTGTTGGATGGGACCTTTAAAGGTCATCTAGTCCAACCCTCTGCAATGAACATCAGCCTTTTTAATTGCTCTTTTCCTTGTCTACCAAAGGAGTTTTAGAATTACCAAGAGTTCTATCTTATTTTGTTAAAATTAATACATAGAAATGTTGAGCCATGTCACCTCTACAAAGTCATTGAAGGGATATGAAATTGGTTTTCAAACTGTGAAAGATAATAAGATAAATGCAAAGACTTCCTGGTTGACATTTAAAAAAATAAACTTATATAAAATTTCAAGTTATTATAAAGGTGTAATGACAAAAAGAATTAAGTAGCTAAATATAATTTAAATTTATTTCACACTATATTCTAAATGTTGAGGATAAATCCTTAAAATGAGAATCAACAATTCCCATATACCTCCAAATTTATGACTTAATCTGTTAGGTGAATAATTTACTATGGTGAATAGCTAGGAAGCCTGTGGGATGATCCAGTGATTTTTTTGGGGGGTGGGGGAGTAGAACCCAACCCAATCCCCCCCAAAAAAAGAAAAAAAAAAGGGCCAATTCTGTAGGAAGACAAGAAAGACAGCGAAAGAGGTTTATATGTTTTGTTGGGGTTTGAGGTGAATATGTGACCCTCTATCACCAGACTTGTTTTAGAACAAGGTGCACTGTTTGATCTTTGAAGAATAGCTATCCTGGTATCAATAAGCTTACCAAGATTGTGACACTTCTATAAACCTTCATCTTTAAATTCAACAGGAGAATAATTAGTTTTCTTGTGTAAACAGGAATTCATACATTGCAGAAATCTGCTACATGTTGCTTCTAAGGCCAATCTTTCAATCACACAATTTCATCTGTATGCATAAATGCTTTTATTAACTGATTTAAAAAGAGATATTGAAACAAACAATATGTTAAATTGATGTTAAGCACGGTTTTAAACAGCCTTCTGTACCCTTTTCTTTGTGATTTCTGTATTATTTCTCCACAGACACTACCTTTTTAGTAAGTGCATCTTTGGTAAAAAGAGCTGAAGATGGTTAGATCTGAGGGCAGGGTATCCTTATATAGTGTCTAGACAGATAAAACCCCAGTTTCATTTTACCTAACTTAAAAGACTTAACTGAGCTATCTAGGCAGACTCAACCTAGGTCAATAAAGAAAGAACATCCCAGAGATGAATAGGGATGTCATGCACCATAGTTCACTTTTCTGAAAGTGGATGAAACATGAATGGCTTATCTGTACATTAAGAAGTTAATACACTACTGTCTATGACACAAAGTTTTATTCATATATATTAATCTATTAAAGATGTCTATTCAATCAACACTTTTACTGTTTAGTGGCAGATAAAAAAAACCCCATCTGAATGGTTCGAAAATCACAGTGTAGTAGAAGATGCCCTCATGTTTAAGTTGAAAAGTGGCTTTGTCCAAGAAGAAAGGACATATTTCAGAAGCTTTCCATCAGCCTGACTTCTAGATATGCAACCAGTGTTTCAGGTGTGGGCATCATAAGATGCTCTTCTTCAAAACATTCTGGTCTTGCATGCATGTGGGCACAACATTGGAGCAATAGATGTTAACACAGGATAAACGTCTGTTTTTTATCAGCATGTACATGCCTGTTTATTCAATAAATCAGCTTAGCATGATATTAAAAACTGAAAGACGAAAAGGTAAGAAGTAAACTGAGACAGAGTATGCCAGATCAATCAGATTTACTAGCAAATCCAAAGCACTGAACAAAACAAATAGACATCAAAGTGCACCTCAGCAACAAAAGGAAATGAAGCTAAACAGCCTGTGCAGTTTTACCAGTCTGATTTCATGGCTAGCAGCAGCACAAGACCTTACAAGACATATGAGAAAGCATCAATCAGGGGAAGAAAAGAATCCTAGTCTCAGCGCCATGCACTTCACGTAACAGAAAGCTATTAAGGTGTGTCTGAATGTTCTGCACTTGAAAGTAATATGTTTCTAGAAATATATGTTTTATAGCACTTGATCTTGAGGCATCACTAGCTGGTACATTCAGATAATTTTCTTGCCCTACTGGAGGGGCTGCTGACATTATAACAGATTGAGCATGAAGATCTGGCTAATTTTTCAGAAAGAAATACATTTTACCACACATTACAGCTGAAAGCAGCAATTACACAGGGCTAGGAGGGGAACAGAGACCTTCCAGAGTCCAAGAGCTGACAGGTTGGACAGGAACCAAGGTCAGTGTAGTGCAAACCCATGCTGAGATATAGTACCAGATGCCTCATGAGGAAGGCACCAGAAAATAGCATATTGCAAACATGGTATACTTTCCAATCAGAAACGTCTCTTCCACTGGTGGTGGAAGCTGCAAATCTGTATAGTTAGGAATCCCCTTAGCCACAGAAATAGGGAGAACTGCCAAATCACCTTGCCATTAGTTCGTGATAATAGGTATTTGTCTACAACCTACATGTCTTCACATATTCTAGTCTTTTGTGTTGTGACACAAGAAGAATCTTGCTGAAGTAACTATGGATGGTTCAAGACACAATGCTTTTTTTTCCAAAGAACAAAACATAACATTTAATTTATAATGAAGCTAAGATGGAAACAGCATGTGTCAAGAAGGATTTTTGAGGACAAATTATATTGTGTCTTGGTAGTATATACAGCCAATCCATAGGCTACAAATGAAGAGTCTATTGTTTGATGTATTTTATTTTTTTTCCTTTTTTTTTTTTTTTTAATTTAGGTATTCTTCGTATCTCTTACTAAGTTTGGAATGTTTTTTAGATTTTGTCTTCCATGACTTGTGCAGCAGTATGCATCTTGTCAGTGATAGCTGTGATGATGTTTAGAGGAAGCAGTTTATTTTTCTCACGGATTTAGTTCAGTTTTTATGGCAGTTATTTTCTTACAAAGATGCTGGGTTTGCTGTAACTTGTTCTACTGAAGTTTGTGGTTTTTAAGGCATATTCTATATTTACCTTTTTGTTGCTCTTGTTGCAATTTTTAGGACACTCACAGTATTATGAAGGAGACCATTTTTTCTAACTTTTGGGCTTTCTAGATGTGTGCACATAAAAAGACAAACATATGTACATAAACAGACAAACATAAATATTACATATGAATGACATATGTTGTATGATACACATGTATAACTTGCATTTATATATAATATTTCCAAGAGAAGGCGTACTGGGTATTTTATTAGACTGTATTACAGACACCAGTTAAAAAATGTTTTTTAGCACTTTTTATTTCACTTGGCCTTTATTTAACTTCAGGATACATGACTGAAAAGCCTTATGTTAAAGGCTGCATCCTGTGAGCAGCAGAAACCATTCAGTATCCTATGAATTCCTTTGGAATTTAGGACCTGAAACACCTTGCAAGAATGAGCCATAGTCATCACCTGCTGGCAGCCCACAGCATAAACCCACAAACCAGAAGAGGCCCGTGTAGCTCTGTACAAACTGATGTGAAAGTCTGGAACATTTCTGGTGATTGGTTGAACCAGTGCAGAACAGAGTGGGGCAATCACATCCCTCAAATGTCTGGCAATGTCTGATGCACCCCGGGATATAATTGGTTAAGCATTTATATTCACCATTAAAATCAGGCTATTAAATATTTGATTTTCTTGTCTCAGTTTCATAACTCAGTGGTTCTGGTTTTGAAATAGTACAAATACATCTCCTGCTGTGTGCTGTGCTACGATGAAGTGGTGAGGTAACCCAGAGGTGAGCAGCCCTGTGTTGCAGAGCCAGCCGAGGTACAGCCGTCATACTGATGGGTGAAAAACTCTACTTCAGCCTGATGTCTGGTCTTTGATGTGTTTTTTTTTTTTTTTCTTGATTCTTGTGTGGAGATCACTGCTTTAGAGGTTAGCTTAATTCTCTGGGATGTAGAAGTGCTTTCATGGTCTGCGTTGCCACACCACAGGGAACACAAATTTGGCAAGATGAGATTAACTGAACATAATGCAGTGAAAAAAGAGACTGACAGTGCTTGAGGGAGGTGGGGCCTGATCTGCAGGTTCCAGGATGGACATGGTATGGGATGTAAAATGATAGGAGCTTTCAGATCTTTTTATCAATTATTCTGAAATTGCCTCAGTTGTTACAATGCAAGCCTTTTAATTGTATGTCTTGATAAACATCCTCAGTTTCTGGAGGGAAAAAATATTTCTTTTAAATAAATTTTGAATTAGAACCCAGGAGAAAATTCCTCATAAGTGTGCTGATGGATGCTGCCATTTGGAGTCTGAAAGTCAGAAAACATATGCACCTCTCTGCTGCTTGGTGAGATGGTAGTGCTGGAAAGTGGCAAGGTGCTTGCACTGGAGCAGGGGCTTTCCTCCTCCTCTGTTCCATGAGTAGTCAGCTGTAATGAGGTGCCTTTGTGTCCTCTCAGACCAGGTTGCAACCCAGACCAAGGGGAAGGGAGGGACAAGATGAGGAGTGCAACACTGACTGCAGCCCATTGCCTCTTCACCTGCCTTGTACTGGCAGCCTGGCACTGCTTAAGGCTGTCCTCGAATGTGCTCTTGTGTTCTGCTCTCGTCTTGGCATCAGGAGAGGAAGATCAGAAACCCCAAACAATCTGTCTCTGTGATTGCTGCTGGGGTTTCATCAGCTCAAACCCCTTGTGATGATACCCTTCAGCACTTCCTAAGACTCAGGAGGGCCATGACTCTTTGTACTGCAGCCAACAGAGCTCTGATGCTCAGGCTTCTGTTTTTTTATTCTTATGGTAAATTACTAATATAGAAGATGCTGAATAATTCAATGGATTGGCTTCAAACTTCACTAGAAATTAAAGATTAGTTAATTCCACATAATTTTGGCTTTCATCTTTAGCTTAAGAATTGGCCAAGCTTACATAGCAGAGTGGACACGTGCCTGGGGCTGTGATGAGGTTTGTACTGCATTTGATGAGGTTTCTGATGACCATTGTACTGCTGTGTGCAGTACAATGGAGCACCTGTGTGTGAATCGAGCCCATAGTGGAAATGCTCTGGATTAAAAATGGCAACTTTCTGCCAGGCAGACTTTCCCCTAACCCCTGTATTTTCATGGTTCCTGTTCACAATGTGGTCCCACAGACACAATTCCATATTGAGGAAAGTGAATTGCAGCAGAGGTGGGAAGGGGTAGGAACTTCCTAAGCCAGTTCTTTTTATTTTATTTTATTTTATTTTTTTTTGTCTTTTATTTTATTTTATTTTTGTTTGGTTTGGTTTGGTTTTGTGGGTCTTTTTTTGTTGGGTTTTGAGGTTTTTTTGAGATTTTTGTTGGGGTTTTTTTTGGTCAAAGAACAGTACATTAGTTAATTTTGCCTCAGTCTGGGGAAACAGGCTAGTGTCAAACACTACAGCTTACAGCAGGTACTTCTTTAAACCTTGTACAATCATTTACACCAATGTCAAGGGAGCATTAAGTAAAAGTGTGCTATGTGTGGTTTAATTGATTACATAAGGACAAATCAAATGAAAATGAAACCCAGAATGAGGAGATGATTACCTCCTCATTCTTCCTGGCACCTTGCTCAGAAAAATCAGAGTAGATTTTTTTTTGTTTTTTTTGAGAGATTGTCAAAATTTTACATAGCTTGAAAAAATGGAAGACTGGTAAAATCCTCCATCCTGAACTAGAGAGATGCTATTGTCTTCTGCAGGGACGCCTTCATCATCTTCTCTATGCAAAGCAACAGAGTTTGCAAGTACATGTTATTTTCTATTACCAAGGACAGCCCACATTTTTACATTTCTAATGGTGGAGAAAGGGCCAAACAAATGAAGGAGAAATTGTCCATCTAGCAAGGCTACTGGTCCAGATATGCTGGAATAGGAAATGGAACTGGGGAAGACTGGTTACACCATCAGCCTTGGGTTCAAGACAGAGACTTGTCTTTCAGACTGTGATTTATGGCCCATCAAAGACATGGTTATTCATAGTGCACTTGACTAGTCTCTGTTTAGTTCCAGGTGATAGTGTGAGTTAACAAAACAGTTAAAAAATTTCCATGTGTTTTGCCAGCACATTTTCCCCTACCAGGGGTCCTTACAGTTGACAAGGTTGTTTACAATGGGCAAGGACAATGTCTCGGGCTGTGGCTAGTGAGGGAGATTGCTCTCAAGATTTTCTCTGCCTTGGGCTGCAGCTCTGGCTGTGGTGAGGTTGAGGATGTGAAGTTGCTGACTACTGACATTTTCAGCAAGAGATGCATCTCCAGCATGTTTTTTTTTTTAAAAGCCCAAACATTTATTTATTCATTCATTCCTTTACTATGTGATAATGTATGCAGTTAATGTTGAACTTCAAAGGCACTTTCATGCTTTAAGGGAGAGGTGTCAAATAACACTCTAGAGAGGTGTTTTTCCATCTGTTTGTACTGTGTTTATTTTTATGTTACTTTTGGGGGGCTTTTTATTTATTTATTTATTTTTTAATGTAATCCAAGCTATTTCTGAACTGATTACTTCAGAACTGCAGGATCTGTTGCTACACACCTTTGTCTTTGGAGGTTACTTCTCTGAATCCTTCTACTATAATCAAAATCTCAAAAGAAAGTTTCACCAATAGCAAAGTAAGCAGTCGCTTGAGGTAACCTCTGCAGGAGGAGCAGGTCAGAGTGTAGCACAATTCAGAGTCCTGGGAAGAGGGATATATTGTGGTGCTGGTAGTTCTGTCACAGGGGATATGTACTAAGTTTTATGTTATATTGTGAATATCCCACAGCAATCTCTTTTTCTCAGAATAGTTGTCCCTTTCCATGCTGTCATCTAACAAATGCCCAGGAGGAGGCTGTTACTTAATGTTGATTTTCTGTGATTGGGACCACAGGATCCAAGCACTGGGGAAGCCTGTAAAGGAGCTGTGAGGCAGGTGGTTATTTCTTCTGACCTTCTCCTGTGCTGGTGCCATGCCTCAGTCTGACATACAAAAATCTCTGGTGTTAGAGTCTTCCCTATATTTTACTGTTTTGCCATTCTCACTGCTATGTAGTTTCCCCATAGCTATTCCCTGTATTTTTTATTTTGAGTTAAATCCATTTGTTTTCATTTGTTCAGCCCAATGCAGATAAGGATAAACAATTGTTCTTTTTCACTTTGCAGCACCCATTTACACACTTGAGAGCTTTATTATATTTCTCTCAGCCTTCTCTTTAGGCTAAGCAATCCCAGTGCATTCAGTTTTTCTTCATATGACATGATTTATAGATCTGTGACCATTCATAGTGCTCTGCCTGTTCACCTCCTCCTGAATCATAGTGCCCATGACCTTCTGCATCTTCAAGCTGCAGTTCTGTTTTTATAATTGAGCATGGTGATGTCTTTTTTACTGCAGAAAGGACATTGCTGAGTCAAGTCTAGTTCTTGCTCTGCACTAATCCTAACATCACTCCAGCACAGTGACTGTGGTGTAATTAATTAATGGTTTCACATTTTGTATTTGCTGATGATCATTCCTGACTGGGTAAAACAACTTGCATTTTCTTCTAGAGAGGCATATTTTTTTGTCAAAAAGGTCTGACCTTTGTCTTCTGCTGCAATGTTACTGAGGAAGAATGTCCTGTTTAACCTTTCTGCAAATCAATTAACATTGTTTGTCATTGTACTTTGGATATATGGGAGACATTTCCCTTTCCCACTGGGAGAGGGGCTGACGACTTTGGTCCTGCCCAGCTGTGAGGTTTTTGGATAGTGCTAATGTCCTTTGGAAATCTGTAGCTTGCCACAGGATAACTATTCACAAACTGCAAGCTATGCTGTCAATCATTGTTAGTCACCACAGTATTTACTACCCAAACTGTCTTGCAACAGACTTTAGACAGTTAGAAGTAAGCATCCTCCAGACAGCAGGAGACAATGAATGTCATCCTGAGGCAGGCACATAAATCACATCAGCTGAATCATCTTCTGAAAGTGCCTGTCCCTCAGAACTGACTTCAAACAGAGCACAGGGTGACTGTCTCAGACACAGGCATGACACAGATGAATCCTAGCCCATCTTTTTAGTGGTCATTTTACTCACTAGAGTGAAAAAGGTTTGTGAAGAGCCTCATTTTCTAGTCACCTGTGAAGAAGGCTCTGTTTCTTGTGTAACCAAAATTAATATAATAAACTATCAGCTGTGGGAAATGACAGCTTTCATTCAAATCTGTGACCATTGGTTTGATATCAATGTTAGTTCTCTTTAGTCTGAAAAAAGGTGATCTATTCAGTGGAGCAACCATCAAAGTATTTCTGTTGACTCCAGAGGCTAGTATTCAAGCAAAGGAGACACATGTTCAGACAAGGAGAGAAAACTTCTTCATGAGCATGATGCATGATGCATATTTGGTTCTTTGGTGCTTATTTGGTAAAACCAAATTGTATTAGCGTAGCTCACTGTTCTTGTTGATATATTCAGTGCATTTCTCTGGTATGCATTCTGTACTTAGGAATGGAAATTACTCAGTAACACTCTACTTCATGAACACGCTGATTTCAATGTAATGGCTCATGAACTGTGTTAATGTGTATAGAACAATCTAATAATGCAATAATACCATAACGACAGAATATATTTTATATATGTATGTGTGTATCTCCCTCAGAGCCTTTCCTATACATACTGAAATTTTTGTACCACCTGTAGTATTGGTAGTGCTGGAGTAATCCTGCTGGGAAATTCTCAGGCACTGTCTCACTGTCAGTGTACATTTTTCCTTGATAATGCACTAATTCACTAGACACTCTCATTTTCCTTTAGTGATGAATTCTTCAGGAGTCTAGAAGCTGCAAGAAGAGATGCTAGAATCTTGGTTTTCTTTTTGTCAGAGGGTCATGCCTACCCTATTGACAGGAGTCAGTATCAACAGATTTCCAGATCTGTCTATGTTGTTTCCTCATGCTACTGGGAGATGTGAGTTCCGATGAAACAGCAGGAATGAAAATGTTTATTTGTAATATTCATAAAGCTATATAAAAATAAATTATTTTTTTCTGGGGGATAACTGACTAATTTGAGGACAGAAAAACTCTCCATAGAGTAAACTGAAATTGTTCCTGAGCACTAGTCATGTTATTATGGTTTTGTGTTTTGCTTTTTAGAGAGCTTAAAAACCCTGTGACACCAGGTACTCTATAACTATTAGGTGTTGCCATTGATTTCTACAGGGATGATGCATCTGTTAGCAAAGCTTCATCTATCATAACTGTAAGATATTTCAAATTGTAGCATGTGGAGTGTAAAGGCTTGAATCTATTTGTTATCCAGACCTTGTGCAGTGGCTGCAAAATCCTCTTTGACCTTGAAAACCCCTGACTTTGGGGTTTCGAACCCAAACTGTCAGTAACAAGGTTGGGGGATATGCGGGTGGGATAGTAGTCCATGTGAAAACTTGCACTGTTCAGTGCCTGATGATAAGATCATTTCATCAAGAAAAAGAAGTCACTGATATCTGATATCTTTGTTGTCATGTAAAGCAGCAAGGGAGAAAAACAGCCCATACAGGTGATTAACTTTCCCTGCTCCCCCAGGGGCTGGCTGCTCACAAGCAAGGTCAAAGGCAGATGATAGCATAGCCTGAGAAATCTGACCCTGTCACTACTTGACCTGTATCTGTATGGTAGATAAATATATGTTTGGGAATGCAATGTTTTGTGTTCTCCACTGAAGCATACCTACTGTTCACATTTGATCCTGGTCAACTGGCTCTAGGTGGCTCTGCTAGAGCAAGTTGGTTGGATTGGACTGGATGACCTCCAGAGGTTCCTTCCAACCTCAGCTCTTCTGTGCTTATACCTTAAAATCACAGAAGCTCCTTATCAATTTTGCCCTGAATTAAGAGGATTTTGATTCAATGCCTAATAAGGCATTTCTTCCAGCATCAGCCTGGGATTACCATGCTCTGTTTGCATGCTGACAATGTGCACAGCTGGTAAGTGTCATGTTGCTCATGGCACCATGGCTTTTACTAAATGTGTGACAAATGCACTACAATATGAAATACTGCAAACCACACAGTGATTATCAGCTAAAATGTTTTCGATTATGATATCTCTGCTTTTTATCTGTGCTTGTTCATTTGCAAAATGCAATCATTTGCAATTGGTCTGCCTATTGTTAGCTGAAGTTGGTTCTGTTGGATATTGAACTCAAGTAATTTGAGAGTATTATTCAATATGATGCGTGGCTTAATAGTTTCATTTTAATGTGTTGGAAATCTGCACAGAGAGTTTAGTCTTAGTGGCCATTACAGGGAAACATCAGTTTCCAAGCCAGCTGCAGTGCTGTAAGCTACACTTTCTGAGAAAATGATAGAAAAACTATTTAGGAATATATATAGTTTATCAATCTGTGCTTTCTCTAGTCTATGATGTGAAGGGTCTTGTTAAGACTGAACTCATCACATATCAGCTGGTATAAGCAGGTCATACTCCATGCCATGACTTTTAGATTGTGTGTCATTTTCATTTATTTTTCTGTATTTTGAGTGCATCCCTGAAGTTTAAGCATGAAAAAACCTAGTTGAAAAACCTAGTGGATTTATCACCCAGCAGGTATTTGGTGACAGCTCTTGCCACAGGGATTATTACTCTTCTCTTGTCACTTTCTCCTTGAGCACAAGCTACACAGCCTGGGAATTTAAAACACCAGTTAATGAGGGATTAGAGGCATGTAATTTTTAGAACCCTTGTACTGTCAGGAGAAAAAAATAACAGTAGGTTTCCTCTGTCATTCATACCAACCTGATCTAAATTAGTTGGAGAGACTGCAGTGAAGGACACTTCAGTTTAAAACTCTTATTTTCCTGTCAACTACATGGCATTTCCTGGTCAACCTCTTTGCCTCCCATGAGGAATGACAAGGCACGTTCAGTTCTAGAGGTGGCTGAGAGGATACTTGATTGCTTTCTGGACTGCAGTCTAATCATGGACTGCAGACAAAACATGGTCTGGATATGCACCATTGTGCTTGTTAAACTGGGGACTTTAGGCTCTTCCTGTGTTGAACTCCTTGGTGGTCAGAACTGCATATTTTGGTGTTTGCGCTACCAGCTGTCTTGGTTTGTCCTAACCTCCAACACCTGCTTATCCTAAAAGGATAAGCAAAAGAGCGAAGGAGATGGCAAAAAGAAATAGCTCTGGCCAGAGCTGAACAGAGTGAGTACAGCTGGTTTTACCCACACCCCTGTGAAGTTCACTCTTCATGTTTCCAGGATGGGGGTGGGGAGAGGCATAGTAACTGTGCTTCTGCTTTTGAAAACAGGGTCTAAGGCTCCTCTTATTTTTTGTGTATTTTTCCAGGACTCTCTTTAGAGAATTGATGTGAAAAGTTATGGAGAGGTTTAGACATAGTGAGAGTTAAAATGCATAAAATCATAAAGACAATATTTTAAAATCGTCTTCCACACTGGTAAAGAAGAGGTTTTTTAACAAAGGAGTGAAAAAAAATAGTGGCAGCAGTGGGCTACTTTGACCTTGAATTCATATATCATCCTTAATACCATGATTCAAGCAAGTAGGATAAATAACTCCATGCCCTTTGGGCACAGATTGCTGTACACAGCGGGTACTTTCCAGTAATGCGGATATTCTGTCCAATCTCCTCAGAGGCAGAGAGACTTTGGGCCAAGCTCAAACCCCTTATAAACACAGTTGAGACTCCTTCTTTGGTATTCAGCTATTTTAGCTGGCATTTTTACTAATTTATCTTTTTTAAAGTCTGTTCAGCTGGACTGCTGCCTACATCTAGAGTGTGGAAAGTTGTTACGCAGGAGTGCTCTGAACAGACAGATAAGCAAGCCCAGCCACCAAAAGCAAAGCCCCTTTGACAACTTCAGCATTTTCAGGCACTGATTACTGGCAGTGACAATCACTTCTAATGTACTCCCTGCCTGTAGGTATTGACGTGTTTGTTCTGATTCTCAGTCTTTGTTTAGGGCTTATTACTGTGATCACTTTTTCTGTTGTAGGTTTGCACATCAGCAATTTAATTACAAAGACAGTTCTCTCTTAAATGTCAGCTTGCTATATTTTTGCTGTCCCTGTACCCATTAACTCCTTTGTACTGATTCATAGGCACAGTTTTACACAGTAGACCTTGCTACCCACCTTGACGTCAATTTTATTTGTCCTTCTCATTTAAAACAGGAAAAAACATTTTAAAAAGCTCCTTTTTTATCTCCAATACAAAAATGTTCATGTCATGTTTATGTATACACATTTACAGTTGTGTGTGAGGAAGACATATACTCATGAAAATGGGGGACATTTATTTTGATGAATGGCATTGAGTTGCTTAGTGATACATCAGGTCATATCAAATTGTCACTAAGCAAGTAAATGTAATCTTACAACATTATGAATTCTTTTTCATGTGTTTACTAGTTTCTTAGAAGTGCAAATATTTTTTTTTTTTGCCCTGACCACTAGGAATTAAAAGTAAAAATCTATTTAATGCTTTTATTTTCACTGGTTTTGTGGTTATTATTAAGTCTCTTCAGTTTGTCATAATTTTTTTCATCTCAGATATCCCAGGAGGCAATGCACTCAGTTGCTCCAAATGTAAATTACAGCTAAGTGGAAATAAAAATACTATATTTTTTATCATGTTAGGTTTTGTGGCCTTCTAACTCTCATCACACTAGGAAGTGACAGTCATTCACTGTGTCAATTCACTTATCAAATTACAAAGGTATTTTTAGCTTGGGTCATGGTTTATTAGGTAGAAATAACTATGTTTTCATGTGACACAGACTGAAGCTGAAAAGGAACAAGTGAGCCAGAAGATCCAGGTAGCTAAATGTAGAATCACAGAAGCATAGAACATGCTGAGTTGGGAGCGACCCACAAGGATCATCAAGTCCAACTCCTGGCCCTGCACAGGACACCCCAAGAGTCACACTGTGTGCCTGAAAGCAGTGTCCAAACTCTTTTGAACTCTGTCAGGCTGGTGCTATGACCTTTTCCCTGGGGAGCCTGGTCCAGTGCCCAACCACCCTCTGGGTGAAGAATCTTTTTCTAATACCCAACCTAAACTTGATTCCATTGTGGTCACTGTGGCCAAAACAGTGACCAATATTCACTTCATTCATTAGATCCACTCTGTTGACAAGCAGATAAAGGAGAGCATCTTTCTGAGTTAGTTTCCCTTAGGACCTGTTCCATAAAGCTGTCGTCCAGGTACTTTAGGAATCTTCTGGCCTGGGTTGTATCACCTGGGTGATGCTCCCAGTTAATTTCTGCCAAGCTGGGGTCCCCTATTTGGACAAGGGAAGTTGACTTGGAAGTGTTCCTTGGCTCCTCAAAGAAGAATTCATTGGTTTCATTGTCCTGACTGAAATGTCTATAGCAGATTCCCAAGGTGACATTCACATATGTTGCTCCTGTGATCCACCTGGTCCTTCCTCCAAGCCACCCCTTCTCAAAATTTGGAAGATATTTTTCTCATATGAGCATTTCCCCTCTTCATTACAAGCACCAGGCCATGTACTTTTTTGAGTGCATGGCTGACTCGGGTGCTACTCAGCCTTTTGGGTGTCCTCCTGCAGAAATGTCCTATGACTCACAGGAGTGACCATTATGATCCAATTATTGAGTGAAACCTCTGAATTAAGGTGCAAGCGACACCATAGGCTCAAGTCAATAGTACAGATTTTATTTAACAGTTGATGAGGGAGAGAGAGAGAGGAAGGGGTGGGGGAGGGGGGAGAAAGAAACACATTAGGTAGAAAAAAGGTATCACCACTCTGTAGATTCCTGGTTACTCCTTACATTTTTTTACAAAATTACACTTACAAAATTACACCTGGTTGCTCCTTTTCTTCTGGTCTCAGTGGTTGCAGACTGTATCCATCAAGTGGTGGAGGAAAAGAATCCACAAAACTCAGGTACTGGTCCATTAGCACCAGTGTTTTACAGCACCTAGGTGGGTACTGCAGGTGGTCAAATGTTAGCAGTTCAACCCCTTATACTTATGGATTCCTCTGCTTTGACCTGGGATACTTGGACAATAGTACCACCTTATTTTATCTCAAGGTTTTTTTGCCATTCAAATCAGGAGACATATTCAGGAAGGGGTTGGCTTCAGTAGATGAGCAGCTGTTTGCAGTTTGCTGCAGTGGAAGACTTTTGGTGATCTTAACAATGATTAAGCCATTTACCATTTCAGTCTCTGACAGTGACTCCAATGTAGAGCCATCAATTGTCTTGAAACCTTTTGAAAATGTGAATTATTTGGTGGGAAAACTAAAATAGCTTTAACTTGCTCAGAAATCTCCAGCTATCTGTCTCTGCTTTCCTCGGTGCCATCCTGAGCATCAGGACGACAGAAGTGCTGGTCTTCTGTGATGGACAGAGACAAGCATGGGGGCACTCGCCCCCTTTTCCTACTTGTGGATTTCACAAAGCCCCCTTTGGCTTTATGTCCTATGTTTCAGGGAAAAGTTGAGAAACAAAAGTGAATGTTTCATGTTTGGGGTCCTCTTGGGTCACTTGGCGAGAAGACACTTGCTCATCTTAACTGAGTAAGGTAAATATTAATTCCAGGTAGCACTATGCATAGAATAGGGATATTGCTAAGAATAGAATTGCTGCCTTCCAGTAAAAAAAGAAAAAGAAAAAAAAAAAAAGATTAATAAAGGTTCTGAAGGGCAGGAGTAACCATTAACTAAGCTGGCATCCTCCCAGCCTTTACTTGCACAATTTCGGTCTTAGTTCTGGTCAGGCTTTCTGAGCATTATTGGAATATAAATGTCACCTAAATGAGTAACAAATCAGGCAGCCCCTGCCTGATGAGAAGTAGTACCAGCTGTCCTAAAAGAATTCACTTGAAACTAGGGCAATTTCACATTTCTTTCAAATGTGCAAGCATTGGCATTGCTCACAAATGGTGCTGTCTGTGTGGGCGATAGGCAGTCCATTTGTATTAGTGTTGCCAACATGATTTTAATGCTGTGGTCTGCACTGCTTATCTTGCATGCCCATGTGCGCTGCTGTGTGAAGCTGATTCAGGTAGAGTGAGCTTGCTATGCCTTTGTCACATCTCCCTCGCCTCCTGCATCTGGGTCCTCTGCTGCAAGCTGTGGAGGTGAGGGATGGTGGCTGAGCACAGCTTGGGAGTGGAGGGTGTGGCAAGACCCAGGCAATGAGTGCCGTCAGCTGCCCTGCAGCCTCACTGACTCTGGGCTGAGAAGGTTAACTGCAAGAGGGCTGGTTACATCTTGCAGGGAATACTGTTGTGAATGCAAGCAGCAGTGTGGCAGCACTTTCCATGTGGTCCCACGGCAGTCACTGCTTCCTGGTCCTCCCTCATCTTCCACAACAATGTTTTTTTCAGGATAGCTCATTTGGATTTGACTTGTTCAGTGCAGCACAAACAAACAGCTTCTTGTGGGAAGGCATCTCTTTCTATATGTTCCCTCCCTGAAAAAACACTATCAATACAGAATTGCTGTCTTTTACCAGATCATGTTAACTGCATCATACCTCTCCAAAAAGAAAAAAGAAAATAAGTGTATTAGGTACAGAAGCCTTGTTATATAAAATGTTGTAAATCTGAGGGTATCTCTCTCTTCCCATGGATCAGACGGGAAATCAACCATGCTCAATTTATCTTACACTCTCCTTCTTGCTTTATCCACCTTCTCTGCTTTTCAAACCATGAAAAAAATCCTGACTGATTTTAACACCCATGTTTTAAAACTCGTGTTTAGACTCCTTAGACAGGCTCTGTTGGGCTATATTTGCCAAAGTCCTTCTCAGTTTAGCCTACTGATTTCAAGAGTCCTCAAAGAACTATAAACTCTTGTAATTTAGGTAACTCAAACTGATGCAATTTTTTTATGTGGTAGGAAGTTCTAAGGTATTCCATCATGGGTTCATTTCTACTCTAGATTTCCATCTCTAGAGTTCAGAACATAAACCTCAGGGAGGGAGGGCAGGGAATCCAGACTTTGCTCTTTTACACCTGTTCAGAAAGGGCTGACTTGGACTGGATGGCATTGGACTAGACTGGACTGGATAAGATTGAGAGTACATAGTCACCTTAAAACAGTAGGGCTTGTCTTAGAAAAGGAACAGACATGCAGAAGCAGCTGTGTCAGCTATAATACAGTTAATTCTATAGATGTCTGACGGAGAATGCTACCAGGTCATGACCCACCAATACTGCACTTGGGAAGTGAGAAGAAAATTCTGGGTGCAATTCTGGTTCCTGAGACTTGCTGTCTACATTGTTAATATTAAATCAGTGTCAGGCCACAGGCTCCAGCACCTACTGGCACCCATCCTGCTGGGCACATTACTATTTTGGCCAGGGCTGACTTGCACTCTTAGCCAGGTCTAGGTTTAGTGTGGGCTGGGAGTAATTTTTAAGCAGTCTGCCTGTGTGATACCACATCATTGTGGAGGCCAAGGGAGTGGTAAAGTGGCTGTAGGCTGCTCCAGGGCCAAGGAAATGTCCTATGAACATTTAATTTGCTGGAATGGATGCAGTTATGGTGTTGGAAACACACCTGATTTCTTGGAATAATTTGCATATTTGATATAATCACCAGTCTAATTAATATTGATCGAAAGCACATTTACATTTGCTGGGTCTTACACACTGAATATTGCTGACCACCACCTATCTTCCAAGAGGGAGCAACACTTCGATGACCTGAGCCGACCAGACGCAACAACAGCTGTCATGACAGACAAGCAAGTTTCCTTTTGGGCTGTTTTTTGCAAATTTTAATAAAATGTTTCTCCTGCAAACAGCTTTCTGGCCAGGGATGCAAGTTTCTAGCATATATAAAAAGAATCAGTCAGTGGAGTTTTATCACTTCTCCTGGGGTTTTGTACTTAAGAGCATTGAAATATATTTAAGAATCAGCAGCAGAAAAGAAAGAGATGGTCTGGTTTTTTCAGCAGCAGAAATAACTGCATGAATCCCTCTGTGCTTCAGGACAGACTGGTGCATAAACTCACCCTGGAGCAAAAATTTTCTTGTGTCCAAACAATTTCGGACTTGGAGAGAAGAGGAAGAAATTTGGCAGATCAGCAAAGGACCATTGCTTGATGAATAAGGCAGAAGTGGTGGCAATGTTGAAATTGTTTTAGCTGTTACCTATTAAAGAACTAGAGGTGTTGGTCAGCCACCAAGCTGCCAATGGCCACTTCCTGTCCATGTGTGAAAGAAACTCCCACTGGGACTGCTAAATTGCAAAAGGGTTTCTGTGAAATATATCACTTTGAATGGCACATAAGGATTTTGAGGAAAGTGCATCCATTTTAATCCAACTTCCTTCTTGTATTTCTGTGAGTTCTAACCCCTTTTTACACCTTCAAAGTCACAGCTTTTTCTTGTGGTTGTTATTCTTTATCCTGGAGGAGCAAGCCACTCTAAAGAGTCCCAAAGCTTTCAGTCCTGAGCCCAAATCTTTGTGAAAGCTTAATTGCCTCTCATAGGTATCACCTTAGTGTTACAATCACCAGGAAATATATTTTCATTTAATCTCTCTAAGAAGAGCTAATAGGTAATGGAGATTATTTGGATGAGACAGAAGCAATTAATTGAAACATCCAAGAATTCAGAGGTCTGCTGGAGCAAGGATGTTGGTTTGTAGCTGATAATATTTTGCAAAGTTGCAATTAGGATAAGACAGAATTATAAAAAATTCAAAAATATATTCTTAAAGCAGCAAGTAACTTTTTTAATTCACACACAATTGTAAAAAGACTTTTTGATACAATCATTCAGGAGAGATGACTTACCATGTCTTGTGTGCATGTAGACAACAATCTACGGCCACATGCATGGTAGTTACTGTGACAAGACTTGGTTTTTGTGCAGTCTTGGTCAAAGTTGTGGTCACAGACCAGATCTGCTAGGTGGTGGGGAAAGACCAGAGAAGTGGTGGGGAAAAAACCCTGGGAAAATCCAAGGAACACAATATCCACTGAGTTTATATTCACTCAGGTTCAGTTGGGAATGCCCAGGTACCTCACCCAGAGCAGGGGCTTCACACTGGATAATGTAATATTGTGGAACATTTCCTTGACATCTTCTAATGCAACACAGCTACCCATGACACCAGCTCATTATTGCCCATTGTGGTCCATCAGCAGAGATGAACGACCTCAGGCCACATCCCAGTGTCCTGGTACTTCCCCAGAGAGAGGAGGGGGAGCCACACAACCCAGTGGTTTGTGCAAGGGAGGGCAACTCAGCATGAGAAGAGGCACCTCAGGGTCAGTCTTCTATCTCACTCATAGGCTATCATCCACCCTCTGCTTTATCAGATCAAAAGCTCACCTCCTCCATTTCAACCAAGCACCCGGGCTCCCCATAAATAAGGGAGTGCTTGGAGTCATTATCCCTAAACAGTTCAGTCTTTCATAGTGATGCCAATAATTTGACAACCTTTCTAATCTGAGATGTGCTTGCTTGGAACTCAGATTGCATCCCATAGACCACTATAATGGGATAGAATAAAAGAAAATACATTAAAGGAAGAAACATGAATCAGGTTAAAACACAGAAATTTGTAAGGGGTCCGTGACAAGGAATGGTGGGGTCAAGTGTTACTGGGGTAACCACATGTCTCTGGAGGGCTGAATTTAAATCTTGCTTTAGTTTCATCACAGGTCCTATTTGTTTGTGCCACAAGACAGCTGACAAATACTGCCTAGTTAAAGGTCCAGAGTTGGAATAACAGGACATCTGTAAGCTAAAAGTACAGGAAAACTTCCATGGATACTGTCTTTGCACCCTTGGCACTTGCTAGTATTGGTAGAGCAAATGGCTCATCACTGCACCCTCAACCCCAGGAAAATAAACGGGGACTAGAGTTAAAATATCTTGTGTGAAAACCAGAATCATTTAAACATAGAACAGGAGGAGGCAGTTTAGTCATGCAAGAATAGCTCATGTTTCAAGGTAGCTGTCAAGGTCTGGCAAAAAGTGATTCCCCCAATATTGAGCACAGGAGCCCACCATTGATAGGTCTGAAACGTTTGACTGAAGGAGCAAGGCATATTCTTCTCCCAGCTGTGTGCCTCTGTTGCTATGAATGATTTGCTCTCTGTCGCATTCGAATGCTTATTATATGAATATTTAGTTCTGAATGGATACAAACTTGGTATGATAAAGGGAAGGGGAAAGCAGCTAAGGAAGTCTCTTGAAAAATTTGCATCTCCCACATGTAGTCAGAAACTACTTGCTGTGTTGTACTGAGAGCAGTGAATTCCCATTGTGGAAGCAGGAATTGGGAGTTCACAGCTCTTCTCTCCCTTGGCTTCAATTTCAGATGGAGCCAGTTCATTCCTAGGTCACATGGAGCTAGCTGACATCTATGGCCATGCCATCTGTAGGCTTTTTCATTTCTAAAGGTTAGTGTGAAAAAAGCCTAATGTGTATTCTAGATTCTTTAACATTTATTTAATTTTTTATTGCAAATGCTTGTATGATTTTATAAGTATGTAAATGAATCTGCAAAACTCCAAAGAATACTTCCATTAGTAATCTAAAAGTAAGTACTGAATGTAAAATGTGATATTTTTGTATTTCTTCACAAGTAGGAGTCATTATATATTTTCTATTAAAAAAATAGATAACAAGTAATACAAAGTCCCAGGATTTCAGCATGCTATTTGCTTTATAAGCAATGCAATATTGGTAGTCAGACTGTGCCCTCCACAGCAAGCATCCAGACATTTCTCTTAAAGAAAGGGACATTGTGTTATGTTAGATTTTTGAACATTGTAGGAAGGGAAGGTACTCAGTGATTTTCTGTGCCTACCTTCATATTCTACTTATTTACTGACAACTCTCTTAAGATTTGGTTGAGGTTAGAGTACACTTCAAATATTTAACTGCTTTCTCAGAATTTAGCCCCAAGTATGGCTGTTAGTGCAGTGATGTGTCCTGGAGGATTTTGTGCCCATCTCCTTGCAGATGAAGTTTGGCAACATATGCTAAGAAAAGCCTTAGCATTTATGGCCTTGGCATTACTGATTTCAGTCCTAGGTTTAAAACATATCTGAAATATTGTGGAAATATAAAAAGTTAGTAAGGGGTTTTTTTCCTCTCTGCTGGGTGAAAAGACACTCAGTTTCAGCATGCATGGCCTAATAGCCTCCTCTGTGTCTAAAGTGGGTCTGAGAAAGTCAGGAGACTCCTGTGTTCTTTTTGAAGTCCTCTAAACACCTCAAGCTACATCATGGTAAAGTCTGTGGTCAACCTCAAACTGCTCTCTATAGCTCCACAAAGAAATTGTAAATTTCCAAATTGTAAATTTCCAGTTGCACTGGAGTGCAACTGCAGTGCACTCCAGTGTAGCATGGTTGAGTTTTCTCCTCTTTTATCAGGGTCTTCATGTAAAAACACAGATAATTTCCTGTGTAATTTACCATTGGTAGTTAAATTAGCCTTCCAGAACCAAAAGGGACCTACAGGAAAGCTGCAGAAGGGCTTTGCATGAGGGTATGTAGTGATAGGATAAGGGGTAATGGCTTTAAACCTAAAGAGAGTATGTTTAGATTAAATATAAGGAAGAAATTCCTTTCTCAGGAGATGTTAAGACATAAGAACACGTTGCCCAGAGAAGTGGATGCCCCATCCTTGGAAGCGTTCAAAGCCAGGCTGAATAGGGCTTTAAGGAACCAGGAAGCATGGCAAGGGGAGTTGGAAGTAGATGATCTTTAAGGTCCCTTCCAACACAAATCATTCTATGATTCTATACATTTCTATGGATTTCACAAGCTTTAGTAACCCACATGTAAAATTAGACAAAATAGTACTGCTTTTCTCTGGTGTTTGTCTGTTTTACTGATTTAAACTGAAAGCTTTCAGAGCTGGGACCATCTTTGCAATTTGTGAGTACATGGACTCTCATAAAGGGCTTCAGAATCTTGTCTGGGTTAGAGTAACATTGTTGCACTAAAAATATTTACCAATTATTGGCAATAATTATTCCTTCATGGAGATGCACTGAAACACAGCAAAGACTATTTGGGAAAAGAAAAGCTCGCTATCAGTTGGGTTTTTTTTGTACTGAATTGTTTGTACTGGCCTGTGTAGCAGTGCAGAGTGGAATTATTTTGCTTACATCATTGTTCTTGTAACTAAGGAAACATCAGAGCAGCTGCTGACTTACTGCTGATTTGTTTGCCAGTTAAATTTTCTAGAAAAAAACAAAGAAAATAAATTTGGGGAAACTAGAAGATCAAAATGGGCACATTAATTATTTCTCTCTCTTTTCTTTATAGCAGAGATACCCTGCATGTCTTAGCAAATTATTGTTGAAGTATCTGAAGTAGTAACATTAATAGCTTTAATTGAAAATATATCTCCTGAGAACTCCAATTCTTTAGCTGTGGGCTCAGACCTCCAAGATTTTCATACATATTGCTGAGCGCTAGTGCACTGGGACATACAATCTTCAGCAGTGGATGATGCAAGTAATTAATTATTATAAAAAGTACCCAGTTGTCAGATTTTCCTCCCCACTGAGCTTGGTAAGGCAGCAAAGCAGATATGTTCTTGCTCCAAAGAACCTTCTTTTTATTAGCATGAAATATGGTAAGAGAAGGCTAAGCAGAGCCATGAAACCTTAAAAAATTATTTTTAAAAAAGAATTCTCACAGTGTCTTCATTCTCATTTTCCAGTTTTGCTTTATTCTTAATTCTTGGTTATTAAAGAAGTGAGGCTTATTAAATTGTAGCAACTTTCTTTCAGTATGCCTGCCTACAGTATATAAAAGATACCACATTTCTGAAAGTTTCAGAACTGAGAAATTCTGAGAAGAGCAAAGATCTAGTTTTTGTCCTCTGTGAAGAGAAAGGCACTAAGAAGAGAGAGACAACATGTAGCTGTTGGGAAACTTACCATAAAAACATGTCTCAGAAAAGCTATGCATATTTGGACTGAGTTTTTCAGGAAAAAAATCAACAATACATCTGGACATGGACATATGAAAATTCTTATTTTTTAATAATTAAAAACCTCACTGCTCTGTGGTTTTGGCCTAATTTTATTTTATCTAAGCTCATAAAAGTTTGGATCCCATATGGATTAAAATTTCAAGGGCTGAGCCTTAACAGCTGGCCTGTACGTAGAAATGTGAGCTATTTGGTGACTGCAGGAAAGGATCACTCTAAAACCTGATTTCTTCTAGAGAATTCAAATCTTTGTAGCTAGCAACAGGAGCTGTGAGAACATTGTGGAAATTATGGAAGATCTGATAGGGAACAACTGTGCCGTGTAGAAGGCTGAAGCAGTTAATGATGGGAATGGAAGAATGAGGAGGTGTTTTTTTTGTTCTGCATGTGGCATTATTGAGACTGGTGGAAACTGAATACTCTTGGCAGTATTTTTAGCAGATCTGAAAAACTGGAAAGCTCCAGAAAGAAGCACAGGGCAATGACAAAGGGGTCCACTTATCAGCTTCAGCAAGGGACATTTTGGCAGGGCTGAATAAAACTTTTTTTTACAGTGGTAAAAATCTTGGAGGAAGTCCTTTCCCACCTTTTTGTTTTTGCATTTGATGACTGTCAGTATTCTATCAAATGTCAGGATTTAAGCATGACAGACATCTTCAGTAAAGTTCAAGGGTTGGTGCTGTGTGACCCCAGAGACAAATATGATTTAATCCTTTTTGCTTCATGCAGGTATGGGTATTTGTAACACTCAGATTTCACAGGACACTTTTTATCAATAGACCTTGGAGTATGTTGCAAATTACTTTTTTTTGTCATCTCCTCTGTTTCTCTTCCATAGAAATTGAAATGCAGAGTTTTCTATGGGCAGATGTGGGAATGGAGCCTGTACTCCCTCAACATCTCTTCTGAGCTGCTTGCCTGACTTCTGTGCCTCCTGCCTTCTCTGAGTAATACCATATCTATTGCAGCAGCTTTCAGCCTAGTTATTACCAACTCATTATTTCTGTTTTTTGAAATGAATGGAGCTCAACTGTCCATTGCAGATCAACACCGGATCATGAATGACATCCCATTGTAAAATGGGTAGAATTGCCAGTGTGTCAAAAGGATGGTTTTCTCTGAAGCCGAAAGTGAGCTGGACAGATCTTGTGATAAGGCAGTGCCCAGAATAAATGTCAAAGTTCTGATCTAAAGCAGCTGGTAGCTCACAATTATAGTCAATATCCAAATATAGTTCCAGCTACATAGGAGTATCAGATGCTAACAAGAGCAGTGAAGGTGAGAAGGCTTACACCTTAGGGAAAAGATGATGCTTGCTTTCTTTCCAGTTCTGTTTTTATCTTGTAGTGTAAATCTGAACCAGCATTTTAACCTTCCTATAACTGTATTTTCACACTGAAGAAATGTGAATAACATTTCCCAAGTTTTTAGCAGCTCCTTGAAATTCTTCATTTGTGAGGAGTCAGAGGTCAGTCATTGTGTTTGTTGCTTGGTATTATTTTTCCACAACAATCCATAGAGAAGCAGAGAATAGTACAAAGCAGTTAATTCTCTTTAATATGTAGCTCATAAATATCTCGAAAAAAGTAATAAAAGGGAAATTCAGATTTATTGAAGATGACAGGAATAATAGAACATACACATAATAATATTTGATGCATTTATTTTAAAATTAATGTGGTGGTTTAATTTGTTTGTATGAAGTATGCCCTACATTTTTTGTTAATTCAAAACTGTGTGATATAAAAGAACAATATCTCCCTTTCTACTGTTTCTGAGACTTCATTTTTCCAATTTTAGATGTGATGATCTGGGAAAACCTGAATCTATTTTCTAGAACCATTTTGTTTATCTGCTATTGTAAAACTCCTATCACAATTCACAAGTTTTGTCTAATAAGAAAATGCTATTAAAGTCTGTGAGCTTTAAAAAGCATCTGTGCTTAAGAAGAAAAAGAAATACCAAATAATAACAAGTACAACAACAAAGCACAAAATGAAAATGGTAGAGGTATGCTACTCTTTGCAGTAATGTACCATAGAGTAATGCCGTAATTTCCTGAGGATTAACTGAAGTTCAACATTTTGAAGATAACTTATAATTTTCTGTGATTTTTTCAAAGTAATATCTTGAAAAAGTACCCATCAGTCTTATAAAAAAAGTGACTTGAAAACCAGATATCTGTAAAGGTCCTTTTGCATTGTAGTCAGTGAACCAGGACAAGACTAAGAAAACAAGTTCAAGACCTGTACACAAAGTGTGTACAAAGTGTGTTTAGCTTCAGTGACTACTGGGACTCTGAACCACTGTCATCCCATTAATTGTTAACCTGGGTAAATACATTTCAGGCTGCCTCAAAATTAAAATAATAATAAAAAAATAATTAGAATGCTTATAGTGGTCTCTTGGACATGCTCTAAACATTAAAATTTATGTTTGGTGTGTAGGGATGTAAGGTGGCATCTTTCAGGATAGTCCAAGCCATGACAAAAGGACTGTCTAGTTTGCTTTGGAAGCTCTGCACTTCCAGATCACTTTGAAAGTCCCTTGACTGAGAACAGCATCTGTGCTGTAGAGTGCTTGATGCCACATATGGACAGTGTATTTCCACTGCCATCACTGCAACGTTGCACTGGTTTGGGTGGACTAATGACTGGGGTCCTCAGGAACAAATATTTTTCAATCAGTGCTTTGTGGGTGCTCTTTTCTTCTACAAAATACACAAGTGCATTTGATTGATTTTTGCATGAGTTAAAAGTGAAAACTAATGTATTCTCTAAGGCTGTGTCTTCTTTTCTTGTAATCAGTAATGCAATAGTTAATAATTATTGTGTGTTATCTGTTATGTAAGTTTTCCCTTCACTTTCCTTTATTTTGGTGCAGCCAATATTGTTCTACTAGAAGATAAAATGCAACTGTGAACAATGTTTTTCTACATTTTTTACATCATTAGTATTGATTTACTAATTGTATACTGAATATCTTCCAGTGAATTTACTACCATGGTGATTCTTGTTCCTTCTTCTTAGGAAGTGTGTTTCTTTTTAAGTTCAACTGATGAAAAAATATTCTGATTACAACCAGTCAGTGAAGAAAGATATATCTATATATCTATGTATCTATATACCTATCTACACCTGTCTCTATATGTCTATATATACATATGGTGCTGAAAAATGTTAAAAACAAGTATTTGAAGCCAAACAATGTAAGAACAATATGAATATACTATAGAAGCCCAATTTTTAAACATTTTAATTGTATCTTACCCCTGTGTATATTAGTGAAATGATCTCCCTGGTCCATGTAGAGAAGCCTGTATGTGGAATTCTTCTGTTGGCACCCCTTTGGCCTGCCTTATGTTGCCACATTTTAAAAATTTTTGCACAACAACCCTCTAAATAATAAAAAAATCAGCAGCAGCTCAGTGCATCTCAACCCCTGAAAATGGCCAGAGCTCACTGTTCAGAGGCAAAACCTGTGAGATCAACAGCTTTGAAGCAGCCTGCATAGGTGAAGTGTCTTGATGGACTGTGTTTTGAGGCTTGAGATTGTTCAAAGATGTCATATCCCTAATGTGATTCTGAATGCTTTTTTTTCCTTCAATATGTAATAAATTTTAGTTATGTAACTTTGTACGTAAAAACAAGACAGCCTCTCAGTCTTGAGAGTTTTTTTAATGCTAGATTTTCCTAGGCTCCAATTAGATAGTTCTGAATGTGAAGTGAGCTAATTTCCACCTGCTCCTGGGCAAGGTGGAAGAAGAGAAAACTAAGACATTTTAAATTTTATTGTTACTTCTCAGACATCAAAATACCAGATTAGAACTAAAGTCATAAATTTAAATCTTTTCCCTGGATACCTGAGGACCTCAAAATGTTATTTCTGTTCTTGATGGTTGCTCACCAGATCTTTTAGAAAGAATTGCTTATGAACCTTATGCTTCCAAGACAGTAGATCTAGATACTGACCAGATGTGGTTTGTCTTCTTGTCCATGCTGATCACTGTTGCTTTTCCCAGTACTCTTAAGCTTCAGGAGGCACAAGTTGAAAGTCTCACCATACCAAGGACATGGTTGCACCATGAAATGCAAGTTTATCACAACTTGCAGGCCAATTTTCAAAAGCATGTGCCATGATGAGACTAAGTGAAATCCAAAAGCATCATAAAAATGGTAACAAAAGTGGCAACGAAAGTAATAACAGGAAGCTGTTTCAACTAATGTTGAGAATTCTGGTATGCAGAGATGTCCTATTTTGCTCATATCAGTCCTGTTTCAGAATAGCTAATCATGATATGGATGAAGGATGTACACAGAACCTAGTTGAAAAGGTTTAGTTTTCTATCCTCATATATCCTCATCCCAGGGATACTGAGTACTTCTTTCTGTGAAACAGTTTTTCCAGTTGAAATCATAAAGAAATGGCAATTAGGCTTCACTATTGAAATTTCTCTTCTCCTACTCTCGGGCACATCCCAGAGTATGCAAAACAAAGAATGAGAAGTAGGAATTATCTTGCTACTAATGGAGCAGGCAGGTGGTAACCCCATTTTCAGCTCCTAATGTGTATGGGTGATGGAGAAAGGCTGTAATCAACCAAGTCAGAATAAAGTGCCTTTGCACGAAGCAATCTCTGAATGATGCAAACCCATGGTTGCCTGGCAATCTTTTTAAGCTTTTGATACTGCTAATTTGTTGCATATTTTTCACACAGCACCATCCTTAGATGATTACTGTAGCCGGTGCTGTACAAAGAAATCTTTAAATTGTCCATGTTGGATGGTTTTGCTGATAAGATTGCCTGCTAGCGATCTTCTTATTGTCCTGTCATGATTCAAAGTGATTTTTTACGGAGCATGAACATGAGCTGGAAGCCTGGGAGTTATTGGATCAGAGTTCTGACCTTGGCAACAATAAAACATATTGCATGGTGTTATGTGAATGGCAGAAATCCATTGTGTTCCCATATCACTGGCTGTTCAGTGGAGAAATGACAAAAAATGATACCTACCTCAAGTAGATGCTGGTAGACTGTGTTATTATAAGGGATGGCAAGAGTTCCTGCAGTCAAGCTGTGAGCATACGCAGATTGTTATCTGGACATTTTATTAGTTTTCCTACAGGAGGTACTGAGAGCCTTGCTCTAACAGATAATTGTCACTTTCTGCTATTGTTGCTTTGGATTTCCTCACCTTCCAGATGCTGCTGACACACACACTTCTAAAAATAAACTTCATTTTTCACTTTTCTTTCTTGTCACATGCTTCCATCTCATTTTACTTTCCATTTTGCCATCCAGATCTCATCTCCTCTTCTCCTCCTCTTTTTCCCTTTTCTCGTGCATCAGTTTTTTCTCCTTGTGTCTCTCTCCTTTATATTGTTTTCCTTTTCCTTCACAGTATTTTGTTCTCTCTTCATTTCTTGTCTTTAGTATTCTGTCTTTTTTTTTTCCTACCACTAAATTCTTTCCTCTTTTTCCTTTCTACTCAGTATGTTAATAAAACATTTGACCATTCAAACATTTTCTGTCTCTGCTCTTCAGGCTTCTGAATTATTGCTATAGTTCTACCAAAACTTAATTACCACATCAAAGAAGAGCTGTCCTCATTTAGGCAGGATTTCAGCCTTTCCAGATTTTTTTAACATGTTTGACCTAATTAGAAGTCCCATTTAAAATTACACTTCTACAGAAGCAGGAAGAAATTGTACAAGTTGTTTCCAGGATATTGAACATGTCTTACACAAAATTTGAAAAATACAAAAATATTAGATTTTTTTTTTAAGATGTTGAAATAATACTGATGGTTAGATATAATAACATCCATCTTTTATGATAATAGCACATTCCTTCTCTATCAAGTAAATATATTCATTTTAATATAATATGTAATAATCATGTGTCAAGACCTGCAGTTGCTCCACTTTACGACAACAGCCATTATTTTATGTATTATTTGCAGTAAACCCACTTTATTTCATCACATACCTTTTATAGCTTACTTGTTCCTAATGAGGTAAAGTCACTTTCCACAGAGCCCTCATAAGAACTGCATGTAATAAACTGGTGAGTGCTATGATTTTCCTTCTGTAAGTGTAAGTTGTTACATTCTCCAACTACAAAGTTTTTGTATGTAAGCCTATGCTGTAACTGCTTGTTATTTTAACTCTGAATCATTACTGGTCCCTTCAAACCCCATTTCTGAGATAGTGAGTCTGCAGTTATTAAATCTGTTAAAATTAAGATCACGCTGATTAATAAATCAGGAGAATAATTCACTTTGGAAAATGGCAAATTCAAAACTGCCTGGGAATTGTAATCAGGAGCACACGTCCTTCTGAAATGCACAGGGATACTCAGGCTGACAGATGTAGCTTGTTTAGCACAAAAAGAAATTTCTTCTGCAGGCAGGATATTCTGTGATCTGTGTCATGTAAGAGAACAGCACATTGGGATCTTGCTAACCTTAAAAACTATAGGCAGCAACTTCTGATGGCTTAGTTCTGTTGACTTGGAGGGAGTTAAAAGAGCAGAGAATTTATTACTGCATCCAGTTTCCTTAAATCCCTAGGAACATGTGGATGACTCAAAGGTGTGTCTTCAAACTCCACAGCAAAACTTTAGTGTATAAATAAGACAGGATGCTGTGAGAATGAAGTACTTTACCTATTCCCTCCTCTGCAGCTGAGCTCCACAGGGCAGTAAGGATCCTACCTTGCATATTTGCAAGTCTCTGAGATAATAACTTATAAACCCAGTGTTTTTCAGACCTGTTTTAGTCTCTGCCTAGGGTTCATTGAACACTACTATGACAAAAAGGTAAAAAGGGAGTGGGGGTTTTTTTCTTGTTTAATTTTTTGTTTTTGTTTTTTTAATGAACTGTTCTATGTCTGGAATGGCTGGGAAACATAGGCTGAATGTGGGAGAAAATTAGAACCAATTGAATAATGTTCTAACTCTGCAAACACTAACCTTGAGTAGGTTATGTTAGGGTATGGTGTCCTTTATAGTTTCTACATGTACAATAGCTATTTAATAAAGAATGTCCTGTGAAGGTCAGATTCAGAAGGGCAGCCTGTGTTGTGTATATGTTTGTAGCTAATTTAGCTGCATAGAAAATATGCACTTTGAATAGAGGGAGATTTTGATGTTGCAATTCATATTCATTTCAGTGGTCACAGTAGGGTCCCCACATCTTCCAGTGCACCAGATCAATGAATCAGAGATTGAATAAGCCTCATTGAATATGTTTCTTGGCTCTGGTTCATTTTCTCATGAAGTCCTTGGCCATCTGTTTACTGACTCCAGCTCAAGGGGGAGAAGACCAATAACATAAAACAGCACTTTCATGCCAAATAGCCTGAAACCAAATGGCTCTAGATTATGTATGGATTATGAATTTACAAGCAGAATACTGATTTCTTGAATCAGTAAAAACATGAAAGAAATGGGCCTTCATTTGACTGGAGCCTGCAGATATGACAGTAATTTAAGTGCGCAATGATACATTTGAAGATGACATTCAAGGTCTTGGGGACCTTGAAATTTGGTTCCTTTCAGTGTTTTCTAGTTCTTTTTCTGTGTGATTGCTGATGTATTGTACATTCTGCTTCAGGAAACCAGTCCAGAAATGGCTGGTTTTTGGTGGTCTCATGCTTTATCTGTGAGCACTGAGTTTGCTCCACATCTTTCAGGGTGGTGAGCAGTTAAGTTCCAGTTATTACAGTAAAGCAACCACTTTTGATTAGTGGCTGTAGCTGTTTGTCATGGGGTTAGAAGATCTTTGTTATTTTGGAATATACATTTTCATCATTTCCTCTATTCTTTGCCTTCTAGCACAAATGATGGATTTGTGAACAGCATATTCCCTTATACTAGCATATTTCTGAGCATCACACGTGGCAGCAGGAATGCTAACAAAAACCAAAAAAACCCCCCAAAAAACTGCAGCAGAATTCCACAAATTCTATAAGACCACCCTGTTCATTTGCCATATAAGATGCACATCAATAAAGGCAGGCCCTGTGCTGGATAGTAGACTGGCAGATTTCCCAAGAAGTAAAGAGCAAAACTAAATCTCTTTCATTAAATACCATTAGAATAAATAGTTTTTTGGTATAATTTTGTGCTGTAGCAGATTAGCTATGTGAAGCAACTTACGCAAGAAATGATACTGCATATTATGGGAGCCATTAAAGTAAATGTTGCTACTATTCCATTAATTTAAATGGGAAATTACAAGTGTGATAGACCATTAAGAAACTTGGCTTCCAGCAAACACAGAAGGATGCTTGTTTTAGAAACAAAGGACCTTGGACTGTTCCAAGCAGAATTCTGTTTCGGAGACTTATGGTCATACACAAAGTACATTTATTTTCCATGGCTCACCATCAGTTGGAGGTGCTCAGCATCCCCCAGTGCAACATTAGGTAGGTGTAAAATGAGGCCTTGTGCTCCAGAGATATGTTTGGGACATAAGTATTTTCATGTCTGAGTCAAGCTGTCCATGGAATTTTCCAGGAATGAGGAGTTTTTGGTAGTGTGATAATCCTAACTGTGTTCACTTTTTTGATTTTAACAAGTGCCAATTCAGCAAAATGGTGTGTGACCATCCCAGAAGAGCTTCCTTGGAAAGTCACTGTCTTAAAATATAGCCTTTCTTCCTTAATAGCCAGTATGAGGAAAAGAGATTTTTTGGTGCCATGTGAATGAACTCTGGGAGCAGGCAGTGGCTGTAACACCACAGCAGAGAGAACTCATAGGCACACAGGGCAGAATTTATCATTGCTTCCAGTTAAATCTTGAGTTTCTCTGTGGTAAATATGAGACAGTGCAGTAGTATATAAATGATTATTGCATTTGAATGCATTTCAATAACATTTCTATTGTGTCTTGATTACTTACAGTGAAATAGCATCAGTACACTAGAAGTGTACCTGTGCTAGATACTGTGCAAAAACATGAAAAAAAGGTTAATTTCTTTCATATAGGTATTATCTTTTTACTATTTGAACAGGAAAACAGATTTCTCTGTTGAGAGCAAGTAGAATATGCCTCCATGGAAGTATTCAAATCTCAAGTGGACAAGGCCCTGTGCAAATTGCTCTCAGTTTGAAGCCTTGAGCAGTAAAGCCTTGAACCTCTAGTCTAGAGGTCCCTTCCAACATAAATATTGAGTGATGCTATTCCATATTTGAGTTATAGACAATTATGCACTTTTATTGTAATCTCAAGGGTCTATGAAAAGACACTTAAAATGTATTGTATTGCACAGAAGGTGTTTGAGGTGACAGGAATAGTCAGAACCCATTTTTCTGTTTACTCAGTGATACCGATCATATTCCTTGACACCTCTCACAAACTCAGTTCCAGTCAGGCTAAACAAACTTCTACAGAATAAACTTCTTAAGGTGCAGAAAACAGTGAAAATAAAACAAAACAAAACAAAAGCAAAACAAAAACCAAAACCAAAAACCAAAACCAAAACCAAATTATCTCAATCACCTCTCAGATGCAGCTGGATTTTTTTTTTCCAATTTGTGGCTTAAATGCAACTGTAAGCTCTTTGTTTTGTCAGGTTTAGGTTTTTGTATTTATTTATTTATTTATTTTAGTGAAGTTTTCTGCTCACGGGAATTTCCAGCAAAATAAAATCAGGGTGAAGAGAAATGTGCCCTTGACCTCAGGTATGACAAGGTTCTCCTGTCATGAGGCTGTGCTGAGTCCCACAGATGCTTTTTGTGTGTGTTTGCACTAGTTGAAAGGATTTTCTCTATTTGCAGTCCCTTCAAAAGATGAGGATGGCAAGACGACAGAAATATAATATAATTAGGGATGCTCTTAGATTTGAAATTGTTGTATCTCCCAGATATGATAACAATGGTATTAGTTCTGCTTCCATACCTAGCAGATATTTAGTGCTGAATGTAGCCAAGAAAATACTGCACAATGCTTGGAGAAAATTGCACTCTGAACATTGTTAGGACTATCAGGTTAGTTTTGTGTTAATGCCAGAAATCTGATTTTCTGAATTGTTGAGGAAGAAACAGAAAATAGGAATAACATGTGAAAAAAACAATGAAAACTCTTATTTTGTTTTAGATTGCCAAAGTAGATTTGCCGTTATTTTTCTCCATTGCTTTGGGGAGTAGAAAGCCTACTTTTAAATGTAAACTAAAGATTTCATTGGATTTGTTGCAAATTAAGAAAAACTCTACAAAGTTATTATTTATAGTAATTCTCTCTAGTGGAGCAGAATTGAGAAGTCCCCCCTTTGTCAAGTGGGTCTGCAAGTCAAGCAGTTGCAACAGAAGGAGCAGAAACTTATACCCATTCACTATTACTAACTGGAGACACCAGGGCTCCCTTACATATTCCCTTTCCTCCAGTAGGTGTGTAGATTGGATGTATGATGCTGCATCTCCTAAAGGTTACTGCCAGCCACGGGTTTCACACTGTTCCTAGATCAGTCATGTAGCAGTTCACTTCATGCCCATTTTGCATCCAATGAGAACATATATTCTCACTGGGCTAGGCTATGAAGTTGTAAATATGAGACTTTTTTTAGTGCTTTTTGCTGTTTCTCAACATTTTCCTCATAATTTCTTATTTCACGTGGGGGCCAACAAGACAGCCAACACTGTGGCCACTCTCCATTGGAGGAAGAGCTCATAGGCCTTCACTTATCATGCTCCCTTGAAGGGAAGGCCTCAGTTGAGGATCTTTTTGTTATGGAGATTTGTTAACTTGCTCCCAGCATGCCTTTCCCCTATATGTACATAATTCGTTCCCCATTGGTCCTTCCCCTTTGTTCTGCCCCTGAACCCTCAGACCATTGGCCCTGGTGTTTTGCTCCACCCCCTACCTTCTCTATATAATCCCTGCTCTCTCGGAGCCTGGGGTTGTTGTCATCATCCCATGACTCCTTCGCAGAGAGGAAGAATAAAGCCCACTGTGGAACCCCACATGGTGACTCCTGTCTCTCTCTGTCATCACCCGAGGAGCAGCAGTGATTCCAACAACCCTTGTAAGGGCTGCAGCTGAATCACTGGGGCAAGGCAGGTGTGCCTGTGCATCCAGGGAGAGTCCCACAGGAGGCGCTTCCCTGGGAAGGTCAAGGCACCTTGACCAACACTGCCTGCCACAACAGTTTTGTGCTGGTAGTGAATATATTTAGTGCGTTTTATGCAACATAGAAGGGACTTTATTGTTCCCACAGCCATAAAACAGGTGGCCAAAGTTAGGTGGCCTTGACTGGAATCAAAGTTGTCTGCAAACACTGCTCCTTTGCTATTGTTGGTCACAGACACAAGGGGTTCTAAACTTTGATGCATTATTGAAAAAAAAAAGCAAACTGCAGAATATAATGAAAAACTCAAAAAAATGCACAGATTGCATTTTAATCTCCAGTAAGTTTTTCTACTGTACATCAAAACAACTAGAAGAGTTTATAGGAAATGCTTCTTGCTGTGGCTTATCTATTGAAATTAATGTGACTGTTATACAATTCAGAAACTTGAAAATGGAATTTATCTTATCATACTCTTTGGGTGTAAAGAAATGTATCAGGCAAACTATGTCTTCCAAAAGTTTCTATTGTAATGAATGTGGTATTCATAATTTTTCCTAGACAAGTTTATTTTAGAAAAAGAAAATGAATACAAATGGGTTCTTGAAAGTAATTTGTGAATTCACTCAATATTTTGAAAGAATAAGAAAAATGTCTTGGCCTTTGCTAGATAAAATGGATATCTTTAATATTACAGAGAGATGGTTATACAACACAGACTGATCTCTTTTCTGTCCCTTGCTACGGTTTCCCAAGTTGCTGGGTACCTGCATTGTGGCTTTCTAGCTCACCTAAGCCATACATTCCAACTCTTTTCCTTGGAAGTGCACTGATAAAAGACCCATCTGCATTTCAGGTTTGGCACAATATGGCTTTCATTTTCACACTCTCTCCATTTATCCAGGCAGGTCAGGAATAGAGGGAATGCAGCTTGTGTCCATCTCCTCAGTCTGAGCTTTGGTAGCTGGAAAGGGAGGATGCCCCATGGGCTGCAGGACAGCAGTTAGCTCCCCGGGAGAAGATGGCAAATAGATGCTTTCCTAAGCCTTCTGCTCTGTGCAGCTCTCACATTTGCTCACAATCGAAAATGCATCCTGCACCACACAAAACTGCAAAAATTAGTGGGGGAGGAGGGGTGCAGGGAGGGAATAGGAGGAATGAGGAAAGAGAAAGATAGTAAGTGGAAAAAGACAATCTCCTGTAGGCAGTTAACATTTTCCCATGATTTTGTGTGAGTAAATGAGCACTTGGAACCCAATTGTATAGCACAAAGAATGAAAATAAGGTCCCTGACTGTTAAAGCTTCTTCTTTATGTGGGATCTGCTCTGTGGCATTAGGGGGTGAAAAACTGTGCTGCAGCAGAGGCTTCTCCAGCTACTCTCATCTGTATGTTTCTTAACAATGCCAAAGGCAGAGCTGCATAAATCAAGCAATTTGCTGGTTCAGAGCTAAAAAGGGACAGAAGATTCATTGGTTTATATCCATCAGCAAAAAAAAAAACCCAAAACCCCACGCCATCTTTTATTCTTTTGTCACTGAACAGAATGGTTCATGTGTAACAAAATCTAAGGAATAAGTTCACAATAGTGAAGGAGCTGTGGGCCTTTGTAATGTTCCAGTCTAATGAAAAAAACCAACCCACCTTCAAAGCCCTCCAGCATTTAAAAGCATTTCTCTCACTTTTCTCCTACTAAGAGCTCCAACACAATGCTATTGCATATCCCAGGAGGGCTGCTCTGGTCCTGTCAGAGGTGTTCCATAGGTTATAACAGGTACTCACAGCTGCTGAAGTAAGATTTGGAACTCGCATATCCTTCCTTTTGTGTCTTACTGGGTCACAGGGAGTGGTAATAACTAGGTTCAACAAGGTAAGATATCTTAATGCGAGTCTCATTCTTCCTGAAAATTCAATAAAAAGCTGTTTAGAAACTGCTCAGTATTTCTGGATAAAAAGCTTCTTAGATACTGCCCTTTGGGTTCATCATCCTTTAGCCATCCCACTTTCCACTGTTGCTGTTAGTAAAGTGTTCTTAAGATAGCCAAGCAACTCTGTTTGTGTTTGAAAGAGGCCATCTTTTTAATTACATACTTCCTATTACTGATCTTCCATGACTGTGCATAGTAAAATTTGAAGTGCTATGTTCAATATGTTGCACCAGAAGAAACAGGAAAAAATTAACTTCCTGGGGATGTTGTGCTATCATCTGACACCAGCTTCCCAGAAACCCTGTTGTGACTTACACAGAATCATAAATGCCTTTCAAACCTGGCCTTGAGAACTCCCAGGGATTTGGCATCCACTACTTCCCTGGGCAACCTGTTCCAAAAAAACTTCTTCCTCATAGCCAACCTAAATCTACCATCTTCCAATTTGAAGCCATAACCCCTTGTTGCGTCACTACAGGGCCTTGTAAAATGTTTTTCTCTTTCTTATAAGACTCCTTTATAAATCAAAAGGCTGCAGTAAGGTCTTGCCAGCGACTTCTCTACTCTAGGCTGAATAACCCCAATTCTTGTAGCTTTTACTTCACAGAACAGGTGTTCCACCCCCAGTTGTTTTTCTGTGTTCCTCCTCCGGATCTGATAGTTGTCACTATGTGCTTCTCACCTCACAGGTTGCTCTGATACTTTCTTCTATCTTCTTTTAAAAGCAGTTGTCTACAGGTGTGCCTGGATTCCCTCTAGAGAGATGCTCTGCTGTTCAACCCATTCTCTTAGAGGAAAGCAATACAACAACCACTACCCACACTGAAACATGGTAATTACATTGGATCTGACTGTGCATGAACAGAACTAAAGTCAGAACATGACTCATGTCACTTCTGAGCTACAGCCCAACTTGTAGAAAACAAACTAGTTTGAAAACTAGTCCAGTTTTCACAATTGCCATTGATGGAGACCCCAGTACATACATGTTTTTAATGGATAAGTGTTCTATTATTTATTAGGTGTACTTGTCTAGATTCAGCTTGCAACACCAATTAACATTTTCTTTACAAGATCTCTGCTGGTTTGCTTTTTGTGCAGATACTTATTCTGTCATACAAATACCTTATATACCACTTCTTTTTTTCCGACCTATGTGTTCTGGAATGCTTGAGTTTTCACTGAATTTTCTTGTCTTCTCATCCATTTTAGTTTTCTCAAGCTTTTTGCCATCAGCTTCCTTCTTGGACTTCACACACCAATCTGTAGCTGGATATTCCAGGACATTTCTGGCAATGCCAAATACAGCAGAGAGCTCCCACAAGACAGGAAGTTTTCTGGACATTCTGTTGGAGCCCAGCCCACTAGACTTTTTCCTCCTTAGGTATTCTTGGGTCTCCTGGTGCTGTAACATGACCTGTTATTGTCACCTCCAGCAGCTATCACCTGTTAGCTGGGCACAGTTACTCAGGTTATTTTTTTTTTCTGTGAAGTACACCCCACCAGCTCAACCTGCTGATAAGTGTCACATCTCCAGCTGTTTATGCACAGCATTTGCCCAAATTTCTCTATGGTAAGCAATGAATTATTGCACACCTTTGGATAAGGGTAGCAAATTGTCAGCTTAGACTTTGCATGGTATTCCTAAACACATTACTCAGATGTTTGGGGCAACATACTGATTGAAGCAAAGATTTTCCCTGTTTAATTTCATTTCCTTTTCTCAGTCTGCTGATATGCTGGCTGTTCAAAATGGAAAGAAAAGTAAAAACCATTTGGAGCTAGGGCAACAATCCTTATAGCTAGAGGAGAAGCAGTGGCTATTATAGGTTTTGTGTACACAGAATATTTGACACAGACCCACATTCCTTGTAGCAAAGAAGGGAAAATGGTCTACATTAAACATCTGTGAAATAAGCACAAAAGTGTTAGGAAAATTTTATTCTCAAAGTCATGATCAGGTTTTCCCTGCCAAAGGAGGAGGAGGAGGTATTGACTGCTGCTCTGCAGAAGGGCTGCCCAGCAACTGACACTCTAATCAATGGAGCAATTGACTGGAAACCACATTTTTAATTTTTCAGATTGTATCAAGCTTGGAGGGACTGCAAGGCTACCAGTGAAGTGGCTCAGGTTTCAGAGAGGTCCTGACAACTGTGTGGAAACCACCTGACCTTTCCCTTCTATGCCAATTCAGTTCAACAGAGGCAGGCACATTTGACCAGGAACATGTGCAGGAAGGGAGATGAATGATTTGGCAGCAGCTCTCAGAAAGTATTCTGAGAATCACAGTGGACGAGAAGAACATGAATCAGCATTGTGCAAAAAAGGCAAACATCATACGGGGATGTATAAATAGGAGTCTTAAATATAGGCCAGTTAAAATAGTCCTCCTGCTCCACTTGGCACTTTAGAGAATTTGGCTGGTAAAAAGATATTCCTGAATTTGTAATTACAAAAAGATTCAATGATTGGTTTTGGTGTGGATTTTTTGTTTTGGTTTGTTTTTTTGGGGTTTTTTTTGTTGTTTTTTTTAATCAATAGCAAAGAAAAAGATAATACAAAAGTAATAGAATTAAGCAGAATCAAAGGAGTTTACTGTATTAGCTCTTGATGCATATCCTAAAGATAAGAGTAGTAAACACTGACAAGTAGCACTGGCCATGAAGTTATGGAGTCTCTATTACTGGTTGTTTTTAAAAATAGGTAGGACAAACTGATATTAGGACTCCAGCTTGTAGAGAATGTGATCTTACCTTTTGGCAAGAGGATGGACTTCAGGGAACACATGTAGCACCAAGAGCCTTCCCAACTCTACCTCAGCCTTTTCCTGATTTAGCACTGGATTAATGACATGAGGCTGGAAACTGAGGCATGTGGGAAAGAGTAACCAGAGACCTGGCTTGTTGTCAGGACTTCTCTGCTGGCCAGAAGATGAGAAGGAAATATGGAAAACACAAAAATGATTGCATATCCATGCCACACATGACATCATTTTCTTATAAATAAAGATATGTCATCTTGAAAATAAATTGCATGACATATTGTCTTTTGTACTGCATTAGTAGTGCTGTAAAAAATGGACACATTAATATCAAGACATTTTCCTCTGGGGCTTGACCTTAAACAGCTTTAGAAAAACTCATTCAACAACAGATTGTCAAGTCAAAAATTCAACAACTCTAAAAATGCCACTTGCATTTCCTAGCCTGCAGAAATCAGAACCTAAATCTTCCAAAACCTCTGTGTGTTCATATGCAGATTCACTTTTGTGCAAGGCCAGCAAGAAAATCACAAGCTCTCTTTATCCAGCCTAAGTAAAAAAGAAATGGATTTGACAGCTGGCCTTAAACACTTTCTCCTTGATGATTCAAAGAAAATGGAATCCATCTAAAGCTGTTGATTAATTCTTCAAATACAGATGGAGAGCAATACCTTGAAAATCTACCCTTTCGAAGTATAATAAATGAATGCTTGGGGGTGGGGGAAGGACTTTCTTTTACAAGATTTTCAAACAGCCCTTTTCAAGGGATCTAATACCTATTTTGTATTACAGAACAACTTTACAATTTGTGAAATGTAAGAGAAGAGCTTTATTGATTTTCATAAAGGTGATATGTACTGCAGTGTCTAGATTTTGAGGAGTTATCATGGATCCAAATTAAATCTCTTCCTCTTCATACAGTCCAAGAAATTAACAGAGGCAATAAGCTAGACAAAAGACAAAATATTATTTCAGATAAAGTATCTTCTAAAATATATTTTGACATTTTGAAAGAATAGCAATTGCCATGGATTGCAAAGCACATTTCTAGAAAGCACCAGAGTATTTCACCAAAGAATTCAAATGTATTTCAATGTATTTGAAGCTATTTCATAATTACATTATCTCTTCAGGTCTACTTTTAGCCCACAGGAAATTTTTACTGTTGCTATCAATAGTATGTAGTATTGTAGAGTTAACCAAACTAAAAGTTTGAGAATTCCTCTAAATACTCACAGCTGTATCAAAGTTATCCAAACAGTTACATGGAAGCAAAACTAAGCTTTTTATCATGACTGAACTGAAATCTGCCGCTAATTTAAAAATATTACTATAATTTTGGTGAAATGTGGTTTGTTATTCTGTGTTTATATGTACCTTTAAGAGAGATGAGAGTAATAAGAATTTTATTGAACACCCATATGTACACATTCAATGTGCTACAAAATATATGATTAAATCTAATTAAAGGAAAACATTGCAATTAGAAAATCTTCTTCTGAAATGGCATATTTTTATTAAAAGGAATGCTGTAGAAATGCATCATTTACAGGAACTAATTTATCTCTTTTTTTTTTTTATTTCTTGAAAAATCAAAGGAGACTTTTAGAAGTCATTTCCTCCCCAGAAAATAAGAAATAAAATACAGTAACTTTTATTGCATCTGGAGAATATAGTTTTCCCGACTGTGCCATTCAATGGTAGTTACATGACTCTTCTAGACACGCTGACATAAAAAAACCAAAACAATTTTTGAAGGGTGAAAAATGAAACTTCAGGAATATATTTCTTGGTTTGTCCACATTGAAGACTGCAGTACAAAACCCCAATCTTTTTATGAGCCATCATTTCTAATAGTGAAACATATTAACAAAAAAAAAGAAGCAAGTCAAATATATTCTTACAAGACAAGGCACACTGTGCATGCAAATGAGATCACATAAAATCCCAACTCCTTCCTTTTGGTGAAATATTGCATTGGAACTCTTTTAGAATATAAAATAAAGAGAAGCAGATACAGCATACATATGCCCTCTAAAAGGAGAACTCTTGTTTTCCTTTTAAAACAGGAATTTTAATCAGCAGTGATTAATCCCACACAGAAATGAAATTGATATTCTCAGTCCAGTAATTAGAACAGCACCTTAGACTACTGTTGTAGTCATTGTTCAGCTGAGAACCAGAAGTGTCTGAGAAAGTTGTTACTGGACACAACCCACACCAATACACTGAGCAGGACATTATGTGACACCTGTACAGGACCAGCAGGTGAACTGAGTTTGAGATTTGGTTCCAGTTCATTCCATCTAGCAAATTACACTGGGGATGAAATCCCAATTTGAACTGGATGTCACCTAAAAGGTCATCTACACCTTACAAACATAAGATAAGACAAAAGCACAAGCGGTTTCAAAAACATCAGCCCCCACATGCTCCAGCCACTGCAGCCTAAAAACAGCTGGCTTCACCTAACATGATCTCCTGCCACTGTGACTGTAACTGGTTGGAGGGTTTACATTAGTTATGAAGTCTCTGGGGTCACGTAAATTCCTGGGCTCAGTTCAAGATTTGTGTATCATTTAACTCCTTCCTCTAAGAGTTAAAAATCCATAATCTGTGTTTTAAATTTGTGATGTGCATTTCATTCATTAAGAAGATGCACCAGTTAAAAACAGTCAAGAAGATTGCTGTCTGATTGATAAAAGGGGATGGTAAAGAATAGAGAAATGTTATTCTTTACACTGAGTCTTAGAGGCTTGGTATAAATAATAAAAATAAATTTATAAGTGGCTAGTTAATGCTTAATGAGTAATATAAACATGGTACATAGCTACAGAAAATCAGTATGTTGTATTCTGGGTGACAGCAAACATTGTTTTCAAAGCAACCTATCAGGCCTCATGGTAGGATTTTGAGTCTAAAGTAATAATTGTAATCTATTTAAAGTAATTTGTAATTGGATTTCAAATATAAAATATAACCAGAAAAAAGATTAACATCATTATCTATAGTTATATCTGGTACAAATAATATAGTATGTCTTCAAACAACTTTCATGTATAAGGAAATGAAAGCTGGATTGGAAATATTTGAAAAGTGTTCTTGCTTTGCTTCAAAATGAACTCTGGACTTTCTACATTAATCAGACAGAAACCAAGCAGACAAAAGAATTTTATGTATTGCAGTGGGGAAGGGCTTTCAGCTATTATCAGTATGAAGACATTAATGTGAAGGTCAAGTGTTTCCACAATACAAGGTACAAAAATCACCTATCTTGACAGCTTGTAATGGGAAACAAAGCATTAAATTGGCAGAAGTCCATTCATGGCAGTATAATTGCAAAAGGTATTTTTGCAGCACAGAAAGAAAATGTGGGTGACCCTTCTCCACTATGTACGAGACTTCATTTTTTGCAATAGATTGCATGACAATTTTTGTATTTAATTACTGTCTATATGTATTTTTCAAGGGGAGTGGTTACCCTGCAAATGGATGGATGATCATTCAAAGTGTGTGACTTACAGTTTGTCATACCCTTTGCATAAGGCACATGTATACTTGGATTAAGCTATCTACTCTTGTGCCTGGCCATACGAGATAACACAGTTGTTAAGCAAGTCACATTTATTATCTTGCTACAGCATGTTCTTTTATTGCAATGGCATGCTTACTTAGCAATTCTGGATACCTGGAGAAAATCTGAAATGGCTGAACTCCTGTCAAGAGATAAGATATGTAGAGGCAAAAGCCTCTTATTTTTACAGATCACAGAGTGTTTCTCCAGAATGTATCTATGCTTTCATTGTCAGTCATTCCCTCAAAAAGATGAAATATTTTTCCCTTCTTGAATCTCTTCTCCATTTCTAGTCCTTTATATCATTGGAATAGCATGTTCTGAGGGTGTCTGCTGCCAAGCGGATTTTCTATGCATACTGTGTCTGGCTGCAGTCACAAGATGCAATTGGAACTAAAATAGGAGAAGGCAGATCACTGAATCTTCTCTGCTATTATCTGACCAGAGACATGAATGCCCTCTGGTTTCTTTTCTTGTATCTTGGTGCTATCGTCGCATTGCATCTCTGGCAATGACACTGCACCTGTGAGTCATGACCACTGGGATGCAAACCTCATTTTCTCACTCTCTTGCTTCTAGATGAAAAACAACTCATCCCAGCACAGCTGGGTGAAAGGAGTACTTTCCTTGAGGGTAGAAAACAGATCTTCAAGTCTTCAGGCAGAGTCATGCACATCCAGAAATCTCAGTCTTCCCCACAGCTAGATAAATGAGCCAAGCTAGAAGGCTGTTATGACTTAGGCTTCTCTATTTCTTTGATTTTTTGATATGAAAATTCCATCTGTATCAAAGCTGGCATGTACATTTCCATAAAAAAAGCTTTGGTTTTGATAAAGCTGCATTTTCCAACAGAAATAGTTTCTGTTGGAAAATTCCCAACATATCCTATAAAATCCCATTTGGATGACAAACTCACTAAGATAAAATCACCTTAATAATAACTTAAGGTTTAATGTACATTTACCATCAAAGGAAGGTTAATCCTCCAAAATTTTCAGCAGTCATTTAAAGAACACTGTGCCTCATCCATCTGACTTGTTTTTGAAGTAGTCTTCTGAACTTGGATATTTAATGAGATCCTTTCTGTAGCATCATTAGGGTCTTGGGCTCTGGAGACAAATCTCTGTTGGAAGCTACTGATAATCACTTCAACAACTTGTATTATTGTAGTGTCTTTCATCCCTTTTCAAAGCTTTCACATTCACGTTGATGACATCTTCACTTTCCCTTCTTCCCCTGACTGCCAAGAAAAACTTTAGGTGAAAGTCAAAATGATTATAGATTAGGGATTTTAAATTAGGAATTAAATAATATTAATGACAGACAGTACATACTAGCAGCTCAAGTACCGTCAAGTTTTGGAGGCTTAAAAACAAATTCTTTTTTGTGAGAAAGGTAGGTAAACTTTGCTAATCTAAGGCATGGGAATGAAAAAAAATTCTCTGCTGTATAATCATGATCTAAAGTTACCACCATTTAGCACCAGTTTTATCACCAGTGTTTAGAAATATGCCATGTATGTGTGTACACACTGAATTTCTTCCATCTAGTTGATGGTCATGTAACTTTCTCAGAAGTGAGAGGATTAAGAATGTTTTTGAACTTGTCTGAGACATAGTAACTACACTATTCATTTAGATCATGAATATAAAATACATTAATTGCTATAAATTTTTCTCCTTCTCTTAACATATGTGAATCAGAACTCTTGTTAACACTCCTGAGCCCTAGCAAACATTTAATGGAATCAACAATGTGCAGTTGCCCAGCTGGCCTGACAATAACTTTTCTTATATCTTCCTTCCCTCACAGTTCCAGGAACCATGAGTCTCCGTGACCTTACCTAGACCAGTCCTATCCCACCTGACAAGAAGCACACAAGATTTTCATCCTTGATGTTTGTGAATTTGGGAAATTCAGTCACTTGGTGCACTTGGAGTAGAACAGAGCAGAATAAAGGGTTTCACATCACAGCAATAACAATGGTAGGTCTGTGTGTGGGGTGTTATCCCTTAGGCAGCAGTATGAACATAGAATCATAGAACTATTTAGTTTGGCAAAGATCTTTAAGAACATTGAGTCCAGCCAGCACTGCCAAGTCCACCATTAAGCCGTGTCCCTCAGTGCCACATTGACATGTTTTTTGAATGGCTCCAGGGATGGTGACTCAATCATTTCCCTGGGCAGCCTGTTCCAGTGCTTAACTGGAATTCTTCTAGTAAAGAATTTTTTTCCTAATACCCAATCTAAATCTCCCCTGATGCAACCTGAGGCCACTGCAACTGGTAAAACAAAGTACAACAGCTGGTTAAAATATTTTTATACCAATTGTCAGAAATATGCACAGAATTTTTTGTATGTGCAGATGTGTCCTCTGATTTGGAGATGGTAGGGAAGTAGGCTAGATAAGCTATGGAGATGTTTTTCCAGTTATTTCTACATGTGTGGGTTTTTAAAACATAAAATCCTTGTACCAAACGAAAAGGGCTAATTGCACTTTTACCCATTTTCATGCTGCTGAAGAAAAGCAAATAAAAGAGACTGATTCCTGTGCCTAGGGCTAAGCAGCACCATTTGGCTCAGGTCTGCTGTGGTTATGGCTGCTCCCCTTCATAGCAGATTTGTCTTGCAGAGAGTTGTGCAAAAGCAGAGACAGAATGGCAATTAAACAGATTAGGGGATGGGCGTACATGCACAGCACAGTTCTCTTTTATTTACCAGTACCAATGGACCTGTAGATTAGTTTAGGATTGTGTTGCTCTGGAAGGACTATCCTTGTTTCATGCCTTATATGGCTGCTGGATTACTTTACTCAAACAGTGGGCCTGTGGGTGACCAAAACATTTCCCACATCCAAATAGGAATAGAAATTAAAATCCTATGCAAAAATAAGTTTGTTTCCTGCTTATGGGTTGTGTGTTGCCCCTGTGCCCCATGTCCCACTCCCTGGCTCCATTTGAGTGCCTCAGGGGAGGGGTTACTGTAAAAAGAGGGTGCATATGAGGAAGGACAGAAGTGGTTGGATTGTTAGTCACATAATTTTTATTGCCTGTGACTGAAAGAAGCAGACTGCTCTCCTGAGGCAGAAGGGCAGGGTGTTGAGGGGGAAGGGGAAGGGTTTTCTGTAGAAGTACAATGGAACAGCTTCTCCCTTGCCTTCTCCCTGTTATGTGCAAGTCCCAGTCTTCAGGGCTAGGAATTTGCTCCACAAGCCCTTATGTATGACCTCCCTGATCCTGGAAGTAGCTGCAGTACTGACTACTGGGGTCAAGCAGCTGGAGGAGGAGAAAGGGAGGAGAAGCCTTTCATTTAAGGCATGACAACCTCACAGTTGCCTGTACCAAACATGCGTGGACAGACTGTTACTGCAGATCAGGTCAGCAAAAAGAGACCTTCTCATGCGTCCATGCACCCTGTTAAAGAAGCACAAAGATGCTTCTGTTGGTGAACATAAGTCCCAATTTAGAAGAGGCACAAACTAAGCCACAATTAACATAGTTTTGTCCATAGTAGAATTTCTACTAATATTACTACTCCTATGTATATTAAAGAGATTTTGCTAAAAGGCTTCATTCTTTTTATACTGCCTTAAAGTCACAGGATGGTTTGGGTTGGAAGGGACCTTAAAGATCTTCCTTATGTCATTGTGTAGGTGAAGCTGACACTCAAAGAAAGGCAGTCCTTCCTGCTTACATATGATTCACAGTTAAGAGCCTACCTAGCTCTTCTTTAAGGACTGGCCACCTCCTCATGGGTATTTAGCTGATATTTGCTGTTGAGAGAGTTCACTCTGCAGCCCCATTTGATACTGCTCAAATATAGGTCCAACACAACACTAGCCATAGGAAGCCTGGATAGTGATTTGAGAATAAAAATGGAAATCCTTAACCCAAGCCAAAACAGTAATGTGAAAGTATAGGCAAGATGCTGCTGGGGAGTGTGATGTCCTTTCATAGCAGGAGTAGGAGAAGTGACTGTATTATACATGGTATGGTCTGGGACTTAGGTGGAGAATGGGAACAGAGCAGGATGCAGCTGAGCAATGATATGTGTGAAATGAGACACCTGACCTGTTTTGAGCACTGCAAAACAGGAGTTAGAAATCAAAACAGATTGTGTTAGTCCTGGGGAGCTACACAGACCTGTGTGAACACCTTGTTACAGGCAAACATGAAATGCCTTGCCAGGCAGATTGTGAGTTTGTAAGGGGAATGACCTGAAGACACCAAACCAGGCAGATCCTTTGTCACCAAACCAAGCCTGTCAGCATTTTTAAGAGGCAAGAGTAGTGCTGCAGTCTCTGGAGTCCAAATCCACTGACCTCGAGGTTTTCCAGGCTGACTGCATTTACAGCTGTGAGATGGATCTGGAGGTTGCCTGTAGCTTTGGGAAGCATGCTCTCCCCATGGTGTGAAATTTTGTTGAGCTTTTTTTGCAGATATCTGCCTCACTTTGAAAAATCACATTTTCCAGCTTTCATTTGTGATCCTCAGGAAACTGCTGCTGGCCTGCTGAAATAATAATAGCAAACATGCTAAGGCAAGCCCTGCACACTGCAAGCATTGATGCTCTGCCCTCACAGCACATCCTCTGTAAGGGAACTTCCAGAAAAGCCCTTGCATACACAAGAGGGACTCTTGGTTGGCAATGACAAATAAGTGAATGTATTTAGTAGATCACCTTCCTCAAATTTTCCATTTTTTTACATTAAAACCCAATTTGAACTGAAGACAGAAATAATAAAGAGAAATGGACACAGATAGTTTCCTTTCAGTGAACATGTGTTTGTCAGCTGAAAGCCAGGTCTAGAGAAGCATAAATGCTAAATTAATAAAAAGAAGACCAAATTAACTTTTCTTTGTATCTTTGACTAAGCTACGTAATTCAGACAGAAAAGTTCCATATTAGCCTTTGTGACTATAAATTGCCCAAATGGCAGCATGGCCCCAAAACTCTAGCTAACTCAGTAGCTACCCCTTGGTACCTAACAGAGAAATTGGTCTGGAAAATACTTTCTCCCCCACTTTCCTTCCAAAGTGTCCTTTCCCTGTTTCAGTCCAAAGAAGGAATTTCTTGATGATGCCTAACTGTAGTAGATTAAAAAAACCCCAAATTAATACATTAAAAGTCACTTACTGCTGCCTCCTATGTAGCGTGTTTCACAATGGTGGGTGTTTGCTTTTCTCTCTATGGGGGAACTGCCTCACTGTGTATATATAAATGATTTTTTTGCTACAAGGAAATATTTTTTTAATTTAAAAACATAAAATGGTTTGGATTCATGCATCATACTGGTAAGGGGGTACATTCTTGCAGCAATTAATGCATTTGAACATAGTTACAGGGGCTGCAAAACATTTTTTCCAAGCTGAATTTTTGCATGGGCTGTGTTCTGTGCACATGTAAAAGAACATTGTAAATCAAAGATTTACACTTGGAGAATGCTTGCTTTCGATGCAGCTCCAAACAGTAGATAACCTTCCTAGTGGCCTAACAATTCTAGAGAATAAGCTTGTTTAACTTCCTTACATACAGCTCAAATATACATATAATAAAGCTTAATGAATACGTCCTTCAGCCACAATTTGGGATGAGCAGAATATGAGCAGAAATACTAAACACTTTTTTCTTTAGAATGTCTCAGATGCTAATATTTTCTGAAGTTACCTGATGGATGAGGAGGACTGAAACACTGATGTGCCAAAATATGTTACTTCATCACTGTGGCACTTTTGTTACTCCTGACTTCAGCTACCCACATTATAATTGTGGCATAGCTCTTCCCTCCTTATTAGATTGCTCATCCTTCTTTGATTTGCAGCAGATATGCACTGTAGTGGTGAATCAGAGAGGCTGGCGGAAACCTAATCACTGACCTTGAGAATATTCAAAATAGTCTCATAAACACTTAATCTCAGAGAACTGAAGGCAGTGGTAGCACACATGGCTTCCTGTTTTGCCCTTGGTGGTTTGGTCTAAAGAAGGGGTTGTGAGTCCATCACTTAAGGGGGACAATAACATAAACAGACTGGCTCCTGCTCAGGAAGAAGTATTAAGATCCTGAAGCTGTTAAATGTTATCCTGTGTCTAATTTCACTCTAAAGAAGAGATGGACATCTTATTGCTGGAAAGAACATATGTCCTGTGATTCCAGAGGATAAAGCAAGCTGTATATTAATGATAGAAGTAGATGTGTGATTATATAAATATTATTAATTGTGTTAAGATAAAATTTTCTCTCAAAGTACCACTAGAGTGAGACTGAGATTCAGACACCCATATGCTTTCAAAAAGAGCTGGATGATGAAGAACTCACAGAGGTCTGGCAAAAGCAGATTGTGTAATTGGACAGGCAGACAACCACTGTGGTCAGGGCTCCCATCTTTACACACGACATTGGGTACTATTCTGTGTGTATGAGGGTATTCTGCTTGATTTGCAATGGCCATTATGGCTGGACATGGATCTCCCACATTTGGTTTATCACAGGAGGGTAGATGGTGTTGTTCAACAACCACTGTGTCACACCATAGAGCCATCATATAGTCTACCCAAAGCTAATGGATATAACACAAGATTTACATGTGATTTATATTGTTTTGGAATGTTAAGTGGAAGACAGGTGGAATACCTAGCCAGAAGTTATTTCAACCCTAAGCAGGCAGATGAAACAAGCCCTCTATGCAGTATCGACAACTCTGAGATGGTACCAGGCATACTTATTTGGGAAGGTGAATCTCCTTGGTGATTAGGCTGAGCTGAATCACTCCTTAGGCTGCACACATTACATTGCTTAGATTGTCTTGAACTGTCAAGGGCTTGATTCAGTTACCTGAACACAGACATCTTTTGAGATGGCCTGAGGCCCCCAGGACATTAGCATGGAATTTCCAAAGTATTGGGTTTTCATGGCAAGGTTTTGGAAGCAGGGGTGGTTTCTGTGAAAACTACCAGAAGTGTCCCGCATGTTCAACAGAGCAAATGTAGATGGCTCCAAGATGGACCTGGCACTGGCTGAACCAAGCCCATCAGTGATGGATGTAAAGCTCCTGTGATAACAGGTTTAAGAAGGAGGAAAAGTTACTATGGAGGAGAAATTACAGCTGGAGAGAAGAATAAGAATATGTAAGAGGAATATGTGAGAGGAACAGCCCTGCAGACACCAGCATCAGTGAAGAAGGAGAGGGAGGATGTTCTCCAGGCACCAGAACTGAAATTCTCCAGCAGCCTCTGGTGAAGACCATGAAGAGGGTCAGCTGTGCCCCTGCAGCCTGTGGAGGTCCATGTGAAAGCAGAGATCCCCCTGCAGCCTCTGGAGGAGCCCATCCAAAGCAAGTTTCCTGGCAGGGCCCCACAGGAGACCCATGGTGGAGCAATCTGTTCCTGGAGGATTACACCCCATGGAAGTGACTCATGTTGGAGCAATCAATGCAGAAGTACAGCCCATGGGAAGGATTCATGTTGGAGAAGTTAATGGAGGACTATCTCCCATGGGCAGGACTCCACGCTGGATTAGGGTAACCACTTGAGGAGTCCTCTCCCTCACGAGGAAGGATCAGCAGAGACAATGTGTGATGAACCGACCATGAACATCTCATTGCTTTATACTTTGGTCGCAAAGTAAGGTACAAACTTTAAATTTCATTTAATAGTAGGCTGCAAGCCTACTTACTATGGAAATTATCAGACCTTCAGTTATTGAAGCAGCACATTAGGTAGCAGCTGTGAAGAAATGCTTAATGCAAAATGGCTACTGGCCATGCATCTATGCTTTCATATCTCAGAGGTGAAATTTATTGCAATAATTGTCAAGGTTTTATTTTCTTTTATTAGAAGGGTGTACTTTTCAAGTCTGGACTGTTGCAGCATAGTCTGTCTTGGCTGGCCTAATCTGGTTCAACTCCTCAACCATATTTGAAGAGGCAGACCTTGTGTAATTGTGCATACTTACTGTTTTGGTAATAAATATCTTGACTTCCTGATGTTTTTGAGCCAGTTTTGGAAACATAAGAGTAAGCCCTTGGTAGAGTCACTAGAACTGGCTCCCGAGTACATATGTTAGTACGCAGCAGCACTAAAATACTAAATGGCTTCTTGGTTGACTATAAAGCACATTTCAGTACTGCACACTTCACAGGGAACTGAAACTAAACTTTTGCTCTTCAGTGAAAATTGATTTTGTGTAACATAATAGATGTATTTATTAAAGAACATCATATAACTGTAGCCCTGAAAGATGTTTATGCATTTGCAGAAAGCATTGCCTGTACATTTAGTGATGCAGCAGCTTAGTGCAATATATTTAAAATTACTAGTTTACAAAGTTTCATCTCAGTTCAGTTAAATGTGATATAACTCTAAACTGCAAAAGGGTCATTTAGGCAGAAAATCTTACAAAGAATTAACATACTACAGTAGTTTTTTAAACCAATCCTATTTCTTTGTGAGCAGTTTTTGCCTTGTAGTAAATGAGACCAATATTTTCATGAGCTGAAACCAACAAGTAAGTATCTGAACTGTGTTGTCATTCAAGTACTTATTGAAATACAGACTTAGCAAGTACAGGAGTAATTCTTATCAATTTACCCACAGAACCTGATCTAAAGATATGATGATAGAAGCAATTTTGCAAAACATTCTTTCCTCGCTGAATTTAATGCATAAAAATTTCAACTTTCATGTACATAAAGCTCAGCATTGCATTTTCATTTCTTAATAGTAGTGCTTTTTATTTCTTCAATTAAGTCTCTGTGGATATTTCTTTTCATAGAAGATGTGGCATTTTGGCTGAAGTTTTAAAACTACTGAGAATTTGAAGAGTGAAGGGAAATGCTTCATTGGTGGCTGAAGAGATAGGATGACTGTAAATGAAAAGTAACCATATATGTCTCCAGAGTGCTGTCAGCTCTAGACTAAGACACAGGATCCAAGTTTTTGAGCCGTCCTGTGGAGACTGGATGAAATTGGTTCCAAAATGATAACAGTGTATCACAAACAGAAACTAAAAGAGAAAGTGAGAAGAATTAAATAGTCTTTCTGGTCCTTTTTATACTGCATCAGAGACCACAGACCAGAATTTCCACAGGTGTGCAGCTCTTAGGGTTGAGATCCAGTCCCTCCAGATCCTTTGTCTAAATTGTTAACTCCACTTCACCCTTGTGAGTGGTCCAGTCACTCTGCTTTCCAGGATTTTCTACCCTAAAAGAGACAGAATTGACTAGGCAACTCCCTGTTTGGCCTGTAATTTCCTAAGACACCCACTGTCACCTGTTCATACAGGCTCAGCAGACCCTATGGAAATGCATCTATCTCTCCAGCCACTGCAGTCAGGGTTCCACTCCTGTCTAAAAACCGACAGAAACCTGTGGCTCATGAGCTGCATGGCTGGAGTCAGCAAGGGGCATTCTTTTGTCCTTTCTCTTCTCCCTCAGCACTGAACTCCTCTTGTAGACAAATCCATGTCTCCTGCCCAGGACTGGAAGAGTGAGGCTGTATCCACCTCTTCATGAACCCCCTTCTTAGGAGAGAGGCAACTTCTTTTCCATTGTGTCTTTGCCCATCCCTTCTTTCACCCATCCAGAAGGCACTTTTAAAGACAGGGAGATTATCTACAAACTAGAGTGCCCATGATTCAGGATAAGGCATTGGAAGAAAGTGGACTTGAGAGTGACTTGGTACTTACAGATAAAAGAGAGAAGCCTTCAACATTTTCCCATGCATTCCACAGTCCTGCATTTTATTACATCAGCAGGTTTATTTTGAACCTGACAACACCAGTCAGTCACTATCTGTCTCTAAGGTAATTCTGAATATACAGTGAACACATTCAAGTACTGCGGTCATGTGAGAAAGAAGGAATTGGTATGGAAGGCTGCATTTTTTCAAGGGAACTGAATTCGCAAGAGAAAGAACTTATTTGCCTTGTTGTCTGTGGTGTTCGGGCAGGGATGAAGCAGGTAAATCCAGAATGTTGTTGGACATCTTTCCACTGGAAACAGGTATTGATGAGGAAGTGGAAGTAAAATTTGACGGCTTAGCAGTTTGCATTTAACAAACAGAATAAGAAAGTAGTACTGCTATGCAGTGATGGCAGAAGCAGAGAAAACGCTCAAGTCTAAATCGGGTGGTGATTTTTTAAAGCAGTTTTTCCAAGTGTTAGCAAATACTTTTGTGTCTTGAGATGAAATGCTGAGACTGCAAATCTATTACACAAGGCTATTTTCAAGTGGCAGTATGGCTGTGTGCATTTGGAAGTATGTTTGTGAACAGAGAAGGGGCATTAAAGCAGGAGATGGTGGTTTTAGGCACTGAGATCACTTGTTCCACCCCAGATGCGACTGGTATACGGCTTCTAGCTCTTCTCTTGAGATCTTAAAATGATAAAGGGGTTTGCTGCACTGAAGCATGATATTACCTCAGGGGAAGCTGTTAAATGAATCTAAAGCAGTAATAGAGTTATTTTACCTAAAATTAAGTATCCCAGAAGATTCAGCCTCTTTGGGATAGAAATGGAAGGGCTCAGTCAGAACACTGCTGAGTTTGATTGCATGCACTGACTCTATACCTAGCAAAGAAAATCTCAGCACAGCCTGAAGGAAGATTATAATGACACAGTACTATACATTATACATATTATCAAAAGCTGAACGTTCAGTAATCACCAATACAAAGAGGCTGAAAGTCAAATCCTGATCTGCTTACCTGGGGTAGAATTGAAAGTGTGCTTGCTCAGCAACATGGACACATGGAGCCACACAAATGGAGCCACACTTTGAACTCAAGGAGCAACAAGGGAGACCTGGATGTCTGCAAGTGTTTGGCTGACCTTTCTGCATGGTTAATATTGCACAGAGTTTGTTAGGCTGCCTGCTAGGAAAAAAAAAATATATTGGCTCAGAGCAGTTGTTAATTGTGTTGTCCTAAGACACAAAAAGAGGCTTTCTAAGAAAAAAATCTAAAACAACACATGGAACTGGAGGCCACACTGCACATTTTCTGTCATTTACACACAGAAAAAAAAGAAAAAAGTTTTCATCTGGCAGACATGCAGGTAAAGTGACAGCTGAAGTGACTGTTTTGTGCCACCAGCTTATGGTGAGATTTTATCCCAGAAAAATGGGCTTCCTGCTTTGAGAGTACAGTCCACTGCATCCTTGACAGCTTTTGGATAACGTAGCCTTCTTCAGAAGTTTTCTAGACTGACTTAGAGTAACACCATGAGGCCATTTCTTTTCCTTGACTGCTGACAGGCTCTGAAAGAAACAAGCTCCCTAGTGAAGGAGCTTCAGTTCAGTGTCTACTTACTGGTACTGCCCAAGTACAGATAGGATTGATTTAGGTTTTAGTTAATAATTAGCACATGGAAAAAAAAATGTACTATGATGTATTTCAAAATCCCTTGTGTCCCTATATACTCAATGTTGTTTTTTATCCCTTAAATATTATCAATGGACTTACCATCACTAATATGCTGTTTTAGGTGGTGGTATTTCTGAGACATGCCTGTACATCCCAATTTTTAAAAAGACTTTGTCAGCAAGATCCAGTGAAGACATTATGCTTTCCTTGAAATCAGGTCTGCAGCTGAATGGGAGCCTGGCTCTCCACTCCTTGCACAGGGACAATTGCAGCAATGCCCCAGTGCACCTAACAATTAATCTCCAGCTTCTGCAAGTAACTAGCAGGTGATGCCAACAGCTTTTTCCATTGTTGTACCTGAAGTTGTCATTTACTCTGACTGTAACTGAATTTCAGCACCTTCTCAGACTGTATCCCAAACTCATTCCTGGAAGCCAAGGTCCAGCCTTGGTTCTGGGCCTGCCATCTCCTGTTCCTGCCCTACAAACTTCCTTTTTTAGGGAAGGGCTATCGATGGTTCCCTGGACTGTTCAGACCTCCATCCCCCTAACATGGCAATTAATTAATTGCCACAGTAGAAGACTAACCTCAATCCTGTCCCCTATGTCTTTGGTCTCTTTAAAAATAGCACAAAGAAATTCCCAAAACTGACTTGGATCAGTGCAGAAAATGTAGAAGTTGGAAGTTCTAGAAACAGGCATGGCAAATGTCCTGCCTGCACTTAAAAGACGTGAGAGCCCATCCTGTGAACAAAAGGAAACCTTCATTAGCTCACAACTGGCATTTGAATGTGTTGACTCTTTATTAGTGATTATCTATAATTTCTCCTTGACTACATTTATTTTCTAAAAATAAAATGAAATTATTGAAAGGCCTTCATTCTCTAGTTAAACAACAGCCTTATCTCCTGAGAACATCTCTCTGTGCCTAACAGCCTGTCTAGTAGATGTATTTTATTCTTAGGTGTCCCAAATCCTGTTAAGCGTTCACACCACTCAACACCAGGTTCTGCAATGTGTCGGGCTGTTTTTTGCTTCGAAGTCTTGGTTGAATTGTTCTGTCCAAAGGAGACGCAAACGGCAGATTGAGACCTGCTTTTAAAGAGCAGTCAGCGTCATGCCTGCTCAGTCGGTTGTGTAAGTCAGCAATCAAACTTAACTCGATTTGTTTCCTCTCCGTAAAGATCCGTAAGGCTTTTCTAACTGGAACTTGTTTTCTGCGCAGCAAGCAACCAAATATACCAACCTCCTACTCCAGGAAAGAAAAGTGTTGTTACTGGGAGGTGACAGCCCATGAATTCCCAGGAAGCGGGCGGCGAGGAGTGTACGGTGTCCTTGGACAACGAGTTTCTCTGCAACTGCTGCTACATGAGAGATCGCAGGTGCGATGTGTTTTGCTAAAGGTACCACGACGGAAACACTGAGTGAAGGGAAAAGCGTTTTTATTTTCTCGCCTTTCTCCCTTCCCCTCCCCATCCCAGCCCCGCAGTCGCTCCCCCCCTCTCGGTCCGGCGCAGGGGCCGCTGCCCCACGGACTCCCCGACGGCGGCACTGCAGCGGGGCACGGGAGGGGGCTGCGCTCAGCACCTCAGGCCGTCGAGTCTCTCTGCGGGCTCGTCCGATGGGAAGAAAGGCGGCAGGGCAGCGGCGAGGGTCCCGCCTCCGAGGGGACACCGGAGTCGCAGCGAGCGAGGTGCGGGCGCCCGGCGGGGCGAGCGAAGGGCTGCGGCACGCTGCCTCCCGCCCGCGGACCGGGCTCTCCGCCTTTGAGGGGCCCTGGGGGTACCCCTGAGGGGGCGAAAGAGTCCACCTCTCTCCGAGGAGCCCACGCCCCGCTTCCCCCCTCTCCTCCCTGCCCGCCCCGTCTCACGCCCTGGCCCCCGCCCCCGCCGGCAGCTCTCCCCGATGGAACCGGCTGGGAAGGATGCAGGCGGCAGCTCCGAGGTAATTATTAATGGCCGTGCCCACCGGGGCGGGAGGGGGGGGGCTCGAGGGGAGATAAAATGGGGCGGCGGGGAGCTGGGAGGCGGGAGCTGCCGTCGCGGAGCCCCGCCGGGAGCATGGCCCTCGCCGCGTCGCTGCTGCCACCGCTGCTGCTGCTCTTGGGGCGGCCGGGGCTAGGGGCGCCGGGACAGGGCGCGGGCACTTGGTCCCGCTTCACCCGGCTGCCCTACCCGCAGGACCAGCTTTTCCTCCACGACACCTTCCCCGACGGCTTCCTCTGGGGCGCGGGCAGCGCCGCCTACCAGACGGAGGGCGGTTGGCGCCAGGGCGGCAAGGGCGCGTCCGTCTGGGACACCTTCGCCCACCGCCCGGCCACGCCGCCGGGGGCCGCCCCGCCGGGGCCCGTGGGCGGCGACGTGGCCAGCGACAGCTACAACAACCTGTTTCGCGACGTCGAGGCGCTGCGGCGCCTGGGGGTCTCGCACTACCGCTTCTCGCTCTCCTGGGCCCGGTTGCTGCCCAACGGGACGGCGCCCCCCAACCCCGCCGGGCTGGCGCACTACGGGCGGCTGCTGGCCCGCCTGCGAGAGCTGGGCGTCGAGCCCGTGGTCACCCTCTACCACTGGGACCTGCCGCAGGCCCTGCAGGACGCCTTCGGCGGCTGGGCCAGCCCCGTCCTGCCCCGGCTCTTCCGCGACTACGCCGAGCTGTGCTTCCGGCACTTCGGCGGGCAGGTGCGCTACTGGCTGACCATGGACAACCCCTACGTGGTGGCCTGGCACGGCTACGGCACGGGGCGGCTGCCGCCCGGCGTGCGGGGAGGCCCGCGCCTGGGCTACCTGGCGGCCCACCACCTGCTGCAGGTAAATGGCGGCTGGCGAGAGGGGCCCGGCGGCTCCTCGGCCGTGTCAAGGTGCCGGGAGCGCAGGCCGCCCTCAGCCCGCCCCACTGGCACTCCTGGTGCCACACTGCCATGGACGGCAAATCCCTGTGCCGACACACTGCGGGCAGCAGACCGGTGGGCAAAGGAGACAAAACTCGTGGCGAATTCATGTTCGCCAGTGAGCTGGTGGAGAGTTGAAGAACTCTCGGTGTTTTGTAGAAATGTCCGCTTCTGCCCACAGCAGTTCAGTTGCCATTCTGGGCGAGTGAGGATCTGCAGTCCTTTGACTGTGCCAGTCCAGTGCTGCCTTTCTAAGGTGGAAATGCTTAATATGACTCTAAAGGGAATTTGCATATTGGATAAAAAAGGCTTACTGAGTTAATGAAGATGCTAGAGGTGACTGAAATGTCATACGGAGACATTTTCTTGACAAAGAATGATATTTTTGGAGTGTGAGCACTTTTTGGGAGAAAGCACCCTTAATTCCCCAGTTAGTCTTGCAAATGGCACAAGTAGTTTGCTATACTTAATTTTTATTCTGTGTATCTATATGATGTAGTTGTAATATTTGCTGGGGATTTTCAGAGAGAATTAAGCAGCAATGTGTACAAATCCTTCCAATGCCAGGAGAAAGGATTCAGCCTAACTGGAATGGGGTGGTCATTTAAGCATGATCTCTTTTACTTTAATAAACATTCCCAAATTCTGCTAATGCCTATCTGCTCAGCACACTCTTACTGGCAGGAGTTGTATCCTAATCAGTATTGTGTATTAGATGTGAGCATTAAGAAAACATCCAGTGCATGTCTTACTTGATCTTTCTTCCACTTTCCTGTATTACTTCTGCATTCTTTAATGCTACAAATAAGTCAAAGGGAAAATATAGATGGGGAAATTGTGGGTAAAGTTTCAGATTAATTTCCTTTCCCTGAAAACTTTTAAGCTCTTCATGTAGTTACCATGGTGTGTACTTGGCCATGTTTCATGCTTGAGTATATCCTGCATCACCATAGTATCAAGAGTCCCTCATAATCTCAAGCATGTGCTTGTTCTCATGACAGCTCTGTGAAGGAAGATACCTTTCTATTTAATAAATGAGAAACTGAAGCACAGTCTTACCCACACCGTGTCAAAACCAGGAAGGTCCACCAGTACTTGCTTTAGTGACAGAACGATAGTGTTTAGTTTTGTCCCAGTGACTGTCAGTTAGGATTTGCACATTGGTGAACATTTCTTTTTATGCGCATTGGAAGACAGCAAGATACCACTTTTTTCCCCTCCACATTTTATGAAAGAGGAGCTGAAACACAGATGAAGTTAAGAGCCAAAGTGGCCACTGGTTGTTAGTGCCCTTTTCCTGGCTTGTGATATTTGTAGAATATTGGTCAGTTATATTATACTTCCAGCTCTTCTACAGGTCATATCCCCAGATCTCAAATCACCTGCAGAGAAAATCAGGGACATACTTTATGTGCAGAGGAGCTCACATCCCTGACTTCTCCAGGTAAGAGTCTTTGTGGACGCAGAGAGCCTAGCTCTTCAGCATAGAGAAGTGAACAGCTTTAGCACTGAGATCCTCCTCCTTTTTCCATATCTGTAGCATATTAATATTCAATGTTAATTCAGTATTAATTAATAAAACAAATACAGACCTTTCAACTTGGACAAGCAATGAAGTAGGAGGAAGCTACATAGTATGGCTTCTTCACAGCCTGATATCCATAGAGAAAGTGTGTGCATTTGTGTAAGAAAAGATTAAAGTTCTACTGTAGATGGTAAAGAGAGAATTACATTTAATGCGTAAATTAAATTGTCTTACACAGTTCTTGAGTGATTGACTTTGCAACTTGAATAATGTTCTTCAGTCTGTGTCTGTGAGTTGTATAATTTTGTAGGTGGGTTTGGTCATTTTTTGGGAGCATGCACAGCTTTGGTTTTTATCAGGAGGGTGCACAGCAGTACTGATTGATCACATAAGCTGCAGGATGTGTGCAGAACTGGACCGTGTTGCTGGGAGATACACCTCTCTTTGACCCACTGCAAAAGATGTGCTTGAATCCTCTCATGTGAAGAAAACTCCCTTTTATTGTCTAATCTTTTCCTTCTTATATTGTAAGATCTGATCCCTGGTTTCTTCTTAATCCTTTTTCCTTCTCTTCGCCATTCTCGTATTTTATTTTTTCCCAGGGAAATTGAGTTTGCAGAACATGTTTAGTTTTTTTTGAAGTTAGAATTTGTTGTCGTAATTGTTTCTCAGCAAGTGTGCAGACTAGCTCTTAATATGCATGGTTTCTGACTTATTTCCCCGTATTTACAATATGCAGTTTTAAGTGTTTCCTCTGCATTTATTCAAAGCAAGGACTCACATAAGTGGAAAGCTAAAGCTAATGAAAGCTGATGCCTCCTAATTTATTTTACTGGATGCTAATTATGTTAAAAAGCAGAATAATTTCCTCTAAGTTCTTCAAAATGCAACTGATATGAATGTGGATTTGGGGCATTGTTTTTCTGAGCGACTTATTATCTAAAGAAATAATCAAATAAGAGTTTGACTCAATTTAGGTTGTTCAGTTCAGAGCTGATGAAAACAGGGCAATGAAGTTTGATTTAAGTAATGATGTTCAAATTCAGCTTGAATGGATTTCATCATATTGTACTGAATTTTTTAATCACCTCTCATTTTTCTGAACTTCCTTAAGTGAGTCGTAACAGATGTTAAATTGACAGAGACACTTTTTTTATAGACAGGACCAAATAAAAATAGTGTAAAAAACTTGTAAGGAAAAATTATTTTATTAATGCATCCTTGGTGTGTTCTTGAGGGTTGTTGATCAGTATTCAGTGAAAATTTCACCCTTTTATAGTGTCTCCACTGACACTTGTCGCTTTTGATATGTCTAAGCCCTTCAAATGTGGTAAGAAATGGAGCTAGTTGTTCATGTTTATTCACAAAATAAATGGAATGGATCAAGTATATTTCATAAAAGTTGGCATTCTCTCAAGTCAACGGCCAGAAAATGAAATGCCAGCAATCTGTCATGTATATGCTGCATCTCTTTTCTCCACATAGGAGTTGAGAGGTCAGTGTGTTATGTTCTGGTTTTTGCAAATGCGTTTTTTTCATTAATGGTTCACAGTATGTTTTCTGAGTTGAACATACTTGGATTTACTCAATATAAACAGCATTTGCAGAAACAGAAGAACACGTCGTTTCCCCGAAGAAGTGAGTGGAACTGCTGCCTGGAAACCAGTCACGTAGCAACAGACTGATTTCTATTCCAAAACTCTTTCCAAAACAGAAGGTAAGTACTCTTTTGTTGACCTTCAGTGCTAAACCTAATAAACTATCAGTAATTTCAGCATAGGAGAATGGCCTTTTCTTCGTGTGTATTGTTTCTTTCAAAATTGAGACAGCCCTCAAACTTCCATTCAGTGCAAATGGAATGATTTGGGATTTTCCTGAAAGTAGCATAGCTCATCATAGTTATGAAGACACACATAATTTTTAGAAAAAAGGAGGAATACTGCTAAGTAATGGTGGGTTTTTTCCTATTCTTGCTTTCTTAAGGCATAATTTAAAGAAGAACAAAGAAGAAATTGATTCTTACCTGGGTTTCAGTATTAGTTGAGTGGTATATGTTTACACTAGTGATTATTCTACTCATTAATCATTTGAATCAGGTTTCTTTCAAATACCAGATTTTACAAAAGAAGTGCAGTCAAACCATGGTGCAAGTTGAGGTCTGATGCTGCAGTTTTCTGTGCCAGTAGCTGCCAAAAGTTAGGCTGTGTTCACAAGTTATATTAACAGCTATAGCAAGTTGTTTTTAAGCTTTGATCATGGGGAAAAAAAAAAAAAAAAAAAAGCATTGTGTTTAATTTTCAAATGTGATAAACAGAGGTGTTTGAGTTTCAAGAATACTCGTTTAATTAAAACCAGCTCCAAAGGTAGATTACGTAACTTTGCTGTTGCCATTCCTACCTGATTCCATACATGTTTGCAAAAGGATTGTTGTTTTCAAATATTCCATTGTAACAAAAAAAGAAGTTTGTTATCTTTGCCCAGTACTTTGATTTTAGAAATCAAAGAAACTCATAGAAACACCAGGACTGCAGGGAGAATAAAGTGTTATCATGGAAGAGTAAGAGTGGATCTCCCTCATATGTGTGGGATCCATAACTTGAAAAGCTTTTTAGAGGTTATAGAAAATCTTAGTAAAACTCAACAGGCAGGACCTGGAAAGACCACACTGAAATGACTGAAATGGACTGGAAGCAGAATTTGTTTGCTCTCTATGTGGAAGAAAACCAGGTCAAGCCTGTAGGTGTGCTAAGTCCCACCTCATCTCTTTTGCTGTTCATTATGAGGATGAGGATTTCTTGAGAGTCTGTTCATTATGAGATTTTTAGTGCTTGGTAGTTGTGGCTCTATAGCTGTGAATCTCAGTAAATTCTATTGGCAGCCCCAAATCTGTATTTTCATGTCTCATTTTAAGTGCCATGTGTCTGATTTCTAATCGTTGTAGCTGTTGCTAGAGGCACCTAGGTGATAGTTCTGGTTCCTGTCCAAGGTAGTCTAGTACGCTTCCTTTTTGAATAGCAGTTGTTCGTGTTGGGCAGGGCTCTGCTCAGTGCTGAGAAGAGAGTGACTGCTGGTTAACAGCAGTTTGATGCAGATAGGGGCGTTTAGATTGGCAGCATAAAATTCATATCTGGTGGAATCTCACTTGGGACATGAGTGTAAAGCTCCTTGATACTGTTCCATTTTGCATTAATAGAGCCTCATAAGGTGTGAGATATTCTTTCTTTGTCCTGTCAACCTCTTTCCTGAAGCAGAAGTAGTAGTAGTAGTAGTTTTGGGGATTCCAAAATGAAGTGTGTGGTAGAACTCATGTCACTGTATTCCCTTGTATTACAAACTTACCAGTTTCCATTTCACCTTGTTTCTATGGATGGTTTCTAGTACGTAAAGGTGGTTGCTGGACATAATTCCTATAATTCTCAAGCTGAACTTGAGACCTGAGAAATAAAGCTAGAGAAACATCTCTTGTAGTTCATGATAGCTCATAATTTTTTAGTGCCTGCATTTCCCTTCTGGCTGGAAGCTAGGAGCTCTTAGAACTTTTCCCATGACAGGTCCAGTAGAAACCTCTGTTCCAGAACTATCAGCAGGTTGGAAGTGCAGTGATTATCCTTTCTTTTGAAAATGTTGTCTTCTGTAAAGAAGAAATGCTCTGTCATGTAAGAGGAGGTTGTTTCACTCATAACGTACCCGTCTTCTAGAAGGTCAGATTCTGATTTCCCTTGTTTTGGTTGAAATTGTGCTTACCTTGGGTTTGTTCCTCACACTTACTAACTCTTAACAGCATTTTCTTCCTGTGCTCTGGGGAACAAAGTACTTTTCCTTCCATCTTTCATTTTTTCTTCAACTAGTTTGAAGCAGTGAATATGTCAATACAGCTGATGGCAATGTTGTAAAGCAGTGACCATTAGGACAGGATGTAGGCATTTGGAGGCATTTAGTTTTAATTATTTTGGTTACTGTGATGCATATCCGTTTTACTTTGGGAGAAACAGGAAAGAGCAGATGTGTATGTAGACAAATCAGTAGTTTGTTTAACTCCAGTTGAAGAGTCTTGTGGCTTTCTGTTAGTAATTGGCAGAGTTCAAAGACAGTTTGATAATCCTTGCAAATGAGTGTGTGATTTGTGTGTTTGGTTGTTGCTAATGAACAGATGAAATGCTAAACTTAATCTGAAGGTGCAGGACCAATGTTAGCAAATTCTTAAAAAAGCCAAGAAGCCAGCAATCGAAGGAGTCTGCTTGTACAGAATTGTAGGTAAAGAAATGTACACAGGAGAATTTCTTCTGTTATTTTTTTTTTTCCAAGACGGTAAAAATAAAGAAGATGAAATTACGAAGACATGCCTCTGAAGAAGCAGAGAGGATGACCTGTGCTTACAGTTTATAAGGCCTAGTTGAATGGGGCTTTGGGCAACCTGGTCTAGTGTAAGGTGTCCCTCCTGCCCACAGCAGTGGGGTTGAACTAGATGACTTTTAAGGGTCATTCCAACCCAAGATATTCTATGATTCTTTGTCAGGTTTTAGCAATTAAAGGATGTGTGTTACCACTTTTAAATATTAAATAAAAACTACTCATGCTTGCATATTTGCCTCCCAAAATACATAGAAAAATATCACAGTCAAAACTGTGAATGTTGATTTTAGGTTAAATCGGAGGAATGGAACAGAAGAATATGGTTGTAGACAAAATCTCAGGATCCTTTGGAAATTACTGAAATGAAGATTGGATGGATCTCTGAAAGAGAAGGTGATGCATTGAATATAAACATGAAAGAAGAGACTGGCTTCTGGACAACAGCTGAATTACTTCACATGGGAGAAAGTGTGTCAGCAGAAGGAGAAGGTGAGTTGTCAAGAAGGAAGAATAACTAAGTACAAAAGAAAAAAAAAGGATAATCTGCCATTGCAAGAGACTGGGGCCTTTGGTAAAATGGGATGAGTAGAAGATGAACGATACCCAAGAAGGGAAGACTCACACTGTTGTTCTCTGTAAATACTCCTGGACATAAATATCAATTGCAGGAAGAAAATTCACAATTAAGAGACTATATGCATACACACACAAGAGGATATAAATACAGTTAGACTGACCCTTAGAAGTCATGGATAGCTTTGGAAGAAAGAACTGCTGAAATGGCCTTTCAGTATTAATGGTAGGAACAAAAATCTTTTAAGACAGCTAGAGAGCAGTTTGGGAAAATAGACTTGATGCATTTGGTGGCACTGGTGGTGACAGTAGCAGTAAATGTGAAATCTTCCTCTTTGTTTTGCAAAATTCTTAACAGAATGATACAATCATGATCTAAGTCTGAGAACATCATTCAGTGTAAAAGCAAAATACAAAAACTTCCAAAATACAGTCTACATTAACAGTGAACAGTTTTAGTCTATTAGTGATGGTAAGTTCTGGCTTGCTGTAGCTTCAGCTCTAATTTGAGAGCAGAAAACACTCATAAAAGGCCTGGCCTGTTAAGTTTGTGGTTTGTCTCCCTAGAGGTTTGTCAGGGAGGGTCCTTGGAGATGCACACTGGAGTAAGAAGAAGGACTTCAAGGATATCTAGATTTGGCCATATTGAAGCCCATTTGTGTTGCTTCATCTTTATGTATGTCTAGTTTGAGAAGAGATAGACTTCTGTATTGTGAAGAATTGCAGAAGTTTAAAGCTTAGTTTTGTTTTGATTCTGAAAAAAAAACATTCTAAATTCTCCCAGTTACTGAAATCTTTACAGATGGTGTTTACGACAGTTGATACAGGAACTGAGGGGCTGGGGCCACAGGTGGTTCCAGTGCCACCTGACAGCTGGATCTCTGTGACATCTGCACAATGAGAAGCACAGGGGCTTTTGCCCATCTCAGGATCTGGCCAGCCTCAGGGGCTGAAAGTCTGGGGAGTGCTCCAAGACACCCTGCATCACGTTCTTCAGCAGTGGAGGGAGCTGACAGGGGGCCATGCACGTTGCCAGGCCATGCACATTGTCACTTCAGTCTGCGCATGATCAATTTACTTGCACATTAGTTCGCATGCTGACAGCTGAGATTTGATTTTTGTTTTCAGTCACAGCTCTAAAGTCAGCTGAATTGGCTGGGAGGGACTATCCTATGGAAATACCTTGCAATTTTGTGAGTCCAAAAGTCAACACAGGAATCCTTTTGTAGATTTATCAGTTTAATGCTCTTACTAAGAGCTAGAAAATGTTTGTACCACCGGGATTATATTTTACAAGGTACTTGCTTTACGACTGGGAAGACAGTAGCATCTGGTTTGATCCTGCTCCTAGAAAAGACTTCAAATGGTTGGGTGAGAAAGGGGACAGACTTGTAGCTGCTGGTCACACATTCTGGTGAGAGTTCACAGTGATTTTCCAATGCCTTTTCTCAGTCAGCTTTTTTCTTGTTCTCTTGAATATGTAGTAGCTCTGCTGGATCAGTTGTTTTTCAGAGCTGAGGGCAAAGTTTACTCAGTTTGTTTATTTAACTTCCAGCATTTTAAGAAATGAAATATTTTTTTTTCTGCAGGCATGGAACTGTTGAACATAGTTATTGATTAATTATTCAAATTATGGTTCCTTAGATATATATGGAAGTGGTAGAATTATGCAGCATGTCTTTTCTTTTGGAAAAGTAGGTTGGAAAAATACTGTGTTGTCAGCTCTGTGGTTTTTTTTGAAAATTTATTTTGTAAGTAATAACATACTTATTAAAAATAATTTGAATAAATCTGACTTTATGGTTGAAAAGAAAATTCAGCTGACACTTGGCTGTACAATGATGATACGCTCTTTGTAACACACTTACTTTTAATTCCTCATTTCTTTTCCTGTTATAGGACAGTGTTAACCTGGGTAAAAACGATGCTTGCAGAGAGAATGATTACCACACCAGAATGCCCATGACCAGTTATGTATGCCCTCAGGAGGCAAAATCCAGGCCAAAAAAGAGTTGTAACAAAACATGAGGTAGTAAGGAGGAGTAGTATTGGGGAGACACATAATGCATGAGGGTCTAGTGAGATGTGGAAGTGACTGGCCAGGAGTGGGAATGCAGGAGCTGAGTTTGAGGCAATGCTCCGTTTTCATGTGTATATTTAGCATTAAAAACTAAACTCAGTGTTATCTCATCTCAGAATGAGATGACCTGGAATCCTGAAGGATAAATTGTTTGCTCCCTGTTTAATTTTTTTTATAAATGTCATATGAATTATTTTTTAATTGAAGAAGCTAACTGGTAGTTTATGGAAATCACAGACCATGCTTCCAAAGGATGGGGCCTGCTTAAAGTTTGTCTTGGATTATGATGTTCACCTTCTGTACCCACATTGCCACCAGCACTGGGAGTGGGGGACACTGTGGGTAGCCTGCTAAAGAAAGGAGGGATGATACATTAGGTTTGGGTTTCTCAAAGGAGCTTAAGGAAAGTAAGTGAAAATTGATTTTCCCTTTAGCTTTTTGGGGAGCCCTGTCACTTTCAAGCAATTGAGTAAATTAGCAAATTGAACAGATTTGTTCCTCTTATCTTGAGAAAAATGTGCATTTCCATTCCACAGAGACAACATCTCTGTGTATGAAATGCAAGACCTTGGAAATACACTGAAGGAGCTCTTGAACTCAGTTTATCGTTGCCAGCTATGAACATGCCTCTTGTTTTGAGAGAATATTGGGGTATATCACGCAGAGCAGGGAACAGAGCTGCAGGAATATGATTCAGCCGCAGTTTTGCATCTTAATTATATGCCTGGTGGGGGAAAAAAATTCCTTTTTCTTCTCCCCCCCCCGTCATATCCAGTAGCTCATTCTAATCTTCCTAATTCCTCCCGAATTCACGGAGTAATATAATGTCATTAGAGCAAGTCAGAAAGATCTAAAACCTTTGAAACTGGAATTTGCTGATTCATTGAAATGAAAGTATTTGAGACACTTCAGTTTTCCAGAAAAAGTTAAGAACTAGGGGAAATAAATATCAATCATTTTATTTTGCTGTAGAAGTTCTTGGTTTTCCATTTTAATATGATACTGAGAAATTTTGTTTTGATGTAGTGAGTCAGTCAGTCATTTCACACTTTGTGTTCTGTATTCTTTCATTGGATGAGTGCCCACTGCTTCAAATTGGGTCAGTTTACCCTTGTGAAATTGCTGTTTAACCTGCTGCAATGTGACTGACTTATTGAAGCTGCAGATTGATGCTTTTTATTCTTTGATGAAAGAAATAAAATGGAGCTGTCATGACAGAATTCTTGCACTGTAGAGGTTACTCTGTGTCTCATATTTGTAGCTGGGCTGCTTATGCCACTTCTGTGTGAAACTGTAATTATTCAGTCATTTATCCAACTCCTCTTTCCTATTTCTGGTAAAAAGAAAAGTGGTACTTGAAGGAGGCAGTCGCTTAAAAGGGGGAAAATTTTTCATAAAAGCAGCATTAAATTGGCACAGTCATTCAGATTCTGAGTATTAGAGCCAGCAAACTGTAGCACAGGGAAGTTCAGAAACAGCCTTTTTCCATAGCTCAGCTTAGGACAGTGAAATAGAGACCACTTCAGAATTGATTGGTGGTGAAATGGTTATAGCAAGAGCATTGTAACAGTAAGTCATGAAAGGTGGGAACTCTAAACCACACCAGTCAGATCTCACTTTACCCAGGCTGGACTCTCCTGGAGAGTAATGTTTCCTGTGTTATTGGTAATTTGGAATAGGTTTGTAGAAACCAGAGGGGGTGAGCATTGATCTAGATTAAATACTGATGCTGCCCTGTGAGAGCTAATTTTTTTTACCTGTGGTCAAGGAAAGAATTAAAATTGTCAAGGAACAGTGTTGTTTTTTGTTAGGCCTCTTTTTTCCCTTTCTCTGTGCCATGGCCAGGCTCCCAGAGTCACTAAGGCATTTTATGTAAATAATTTGCCTTCTGTTACAAGGGTTTGGGATTGTGATGATATATTTGCTTTTCCTGGTTTATTCCAATGGCTCACTATGACATCTGGAGTATTTGGCATGATTGTTTTTTGTGGGTTTTTTTTTTTTGTTTGTTTGGTGGTTTTTTGTTTTTTTTTTTTGTGTTAAATATCTTGGAATTGGCTTTTTGGCTCAGAGTGCCGTGAACATAGACTAATAGAATCATGGGATGGTTTGTGTTGGAAAGAACTATAAAGATCATCTAGATCCAAACCCCTGCCATGATCCAACCCTCAAGGGGGAGGGAACACCCAAGATTCATGGATACTCATGGTTGAAAAGGAGTGAAGGCAATCAGAGGGTCCACAGCTTATCTTCTAGACTTGCACCTTCTGCTAGATCAGGTTGCTCAGAGCCCTGCCCAGCCTGACTTTGATCTAAGGAGTAGCACATCCACAGCTTCTCTGGGCATCCTGTTCCACTGCCTCACCACCTTTGAATTTCTCCCGAATATCTAATCTAAATCTTCCCTCTTTCAGGTTAAAGCCATTCCCCTTTGTCTAATGCCTTTGTTAAAAGTCCCTCTCCAGCTTTCCTGTAGGCTCCCTTTAAGCACTGGAATTTGCTGTGCAGGGAGCCTTCACTTCTCCAGGAGGGAGCATAGAAGAGCCATTATTGTGTAGTGTTCAGTGCTAGAGTCTTGCTACAATATTGCAGCAGCTAAGTTTGATTCTTGTATCTCTTTTGCATTTTTTGCTTTGGAAGTGTTCACTTTGAGTGAGTGCTCATGGGAAGTATGTTTTTAGGGGTGAAGTGAGTATGGAAGACTGAAATACAAAGAGAGCGAGAACTAAGAAAGGGTCAAGCATACATTGGAGCAGTACGTTCCCAGTGTGGGAAAGGACCTGGAGGTTCTGGAATGCCCTGTGGGACACTAGCATTTTGTAGAGCCAAGGTCACATAGAAATGCCTGAGTGAGCTATTTGAGTGTCTGGGAGGTATACAGAGACAGGACAGTTAATTGGTGTGTGAAAAGCAGAGTAATTTACCAAAATAAACTGTTAACTGTCAGAGAGGGAGCCTTGCTGTGACACAAACACTGACATTGGACATAAAATAGAAACAGTAGCAATGACAAGCTGCCAGGCAGACTCAGTTTTTTTGTTACATAATGAAGCAGTTCCAGATTTTTGACTGACTGGTGCCAGAAGCTGGAAGATTTTTCTCCGAAGCACCTTATTCTGGAACTGCTTGAATGATAATGAGATGGGTTGGACACCCGTTGTAGTTACTCTTCTATTATTCTCCTACAAGTGTAAGAAAATAGTACATTCTCAGGCCCCACATTATGTTTCTGATGAGATAAATTATTGACCCCAACCCTGAATAATTCAGTATTGTTTTGTGCAGTTATTATGCAGAGGGTTTGGAAGCACCATCCCAGAGCATCTTGTGTCTCAAAATCTTCAAAGACTAGAATATGTAGAGAAGACATTATATGTGTATATATAGGCAGTGGGTGCCATTCTGGAGTGTGGCCAATGAAAGCACTGCAGTTCTACACTGGAGGAATGGCACTGCTGATGTGAATGCTGAAAAAAATGTACATTATTGCAACCGTGGCATAACATGGTAGTTCAGATACAGCTAAATACCTAAATGAAAAAAATTGGGTTTTGTTTTGTTGACAATAAAATGGATGATTTAACTTAAGAGTAGTCTGGCAAGTATGCAAGTAATTTTTTTATCACCTTGTGTCATCCACATTGAGAACACAGGAGAATATGCAAGGAAAACCAGTCTGCCTAACCAAGGGTGGATATGGCCCATACAGAATGATCTGTTTTGGTATCAGTTGGCCACCAGCTCTTGAGCTGGTTTCATGGGGCTCAATTGCTGGTTGGAGATCAGAGACTGCAGAGTCCCCACACTCACCTTTGTGCGTCCTTTGTTTCTGTGCGGCACAGAAATAACTTGTGGGTATAGCTGGGGCAGTCTTCAACGTGCAAAGATTATCAATAGCAAATGGTCCTTACCCAATGAAGATAAAACTATGTTTGAGTACCCAGAGTTCACTTCCACCCCCAGCTACAGCTGTCAGCAGCAGGACATTTTGCTACTTTGGGGCTGTAGTATGGAAAATTACTCCTATCCCACGATTTAGAAGTATCATCATTGTGCTGGTCTTCCAGGCAGCGTTTGCATCAGCTCTGAGGCAGAGTTTGGCATCTGCTTGGCCTTGCAATAGCTGGCTTTCCAGTAACCATTATAAAATGTTGTTCAGCATAAAGATACTTCTTTTAAAGTGGTTTGGCAGCATTCCTAGTGATCCCAGAGGGAAGAGCAGCTAGGACTTGTTCTCCAGTTCTGAGGCAGCTGTCCACTGGGCTGATGAGGGTGGAGCTGTACGTAGTTTGGCTCTACACCACAGCTAGTGAGTAAAGACATGGATTAAGTTGTCCTTGGCTGCCTGCAGTCCTTCAGTGTAAGGCTACGTAATGTGGTGGGCCAGCAGCTGCAGGGTTGTGCAGTGGCTCTGTGTGAGGGCTTGTGATGGCTGGGTGGGGAGGGAGGAGTGCAATGCATGGGCTTTGCTATTACATGCAGTAGAGACATCTCCCTTGAAGACGGTGGAAGTAAATGCAGGGAACAGCAATCATGCTTGAGCTAATTTTAGGATGTGTTCACCAGAGAAACCTACATTTGAGCTTGCCATCCTAGCTTTCTTTACTGGTTAATGGAAAGCAGAGTGGTATCTCTTGTTCTGTGACTGAAAAATACAATAATTGTTCTATTTCTGTCTGTGGGGTATAGGTAAATCTGTGAAGAACTCAAGCCCAGACTTTTTGTAGATATACTCTTAGTCTAGTCAGAGTTTGGAGAGGTTAAATAGATTACAGAGGAGGGGAATACTGAGGGGCTAGTTCAAAGATTGGCTTGAGGTGCTTTCTCTTACTGTGACTACTCAGAGGGTGAGCTCTGACATATGGTCTGGATCAAATGGAAATTTTGCCCAAGTCTCCCCTGTTTCAGGGATGTGGTGTCTTCTGCATGTCTGTGGACAAGACCTGGATCACATACTTTCCCTTGGTTTTCCTGGGCAGTGAGCTGAGTCTTCCGACCCAGGACAGCAGCTGATGTTTCCCCCTGCAAGGGTGGTCGGTAGCACCTGTTTGATCCTCTAAAGCCAGAGCAGGCAAGTAGCCATGGTGTCCTATGTAAGCTATCATGGACATTGAGTGGCTCTATCCTACAGCTCTTCATTCCTTTTTCCCACTCATCTGCTGCTGACCCACTGTGGCTGCTGGAGTATGCTAAAGGTATTTTGTGCTTTTTTCCAAAATATAAAGAGAGCAATTCTTGTAAAATATTGTTTAAAGCATAAAAAACCAAAACAAACCCCAACCCTCCCCCCCCCAAAAAAAAAAAAAAACCACAAAAAAAACCAACCAAAAAACATTTATAATAACACAGTTTTTTATCACTAGTTTGAGCTGATATGCAAATGCAAACATATACTAGTTGCCACAGTCGCCTTCTGTCTGGAAACAAAAGATGTCTCTCCTTTAGGGGCCTCATTATTTTCTGCAAGGAAGTTATGGAACCTCATACCAAGTAATGGAATAGGTATTTACTAGCTATGCTAAGCAGAAAATTTAAAAATGCATTCAGTCTTAAAAATACATAAAGCCTCATTATTTTAAAACAAAACACAGATATCTTCCAGTCTCCTAAGAAAAAGTAGCACAAGGAAAGACATATGGCCATCAGATAGAGGGGAAAAAGAAAATTAAAAAATTGTACTCCCAAAATGCTTTTTGTCAGATCTATGAAGAAAAGCGATCATGTTGAGCACTGGGATTCATAGACAGGAAAGGTTAATGAGGATGAGGATTAGATAAATGGTAGTAACTGCAGGTGCAATGAACATAAAAAGCTATGAATTTACAGTATCAAAGTCAAGCCAGGCCCATCTGATAGCTTTCTGTGATAACTGATTGTCTAGAAAAAGAAAATATGATAAATGTAATCCATCTGTATTTTCAGTAAGACCCCTTAAATGGTGGCACATGGGGAGTTACTGTTTCAGTGCAGAAGGAGGGGAATGTTTCGCAGTAGCTAGGAAATTGCTAAAGCAAATGTCATAGTGAGTTGTGCTGAAAGTAGAAGCATCGGTCTCAAAGGGCAGTTCACAGCTGAACTTCTTAATGTATTTTAACTCCCATGCCTTGGCACAGGCTAGGATTGCACTACTTAGAGCATGAGCTAAAATTAAGGAAACAGTGCCAGTGCAAAGGATGATCAAAAATAAGCAGATGGAACAGAAAGACTCAAATTTTTTTTCCATTAGAAGACAACTTGCTGATCACAGCATGACCATCAGATGCGAATATAATCCAACTGTGACAAAGACACATTTGTTTCTAGTCTGTATCAGGTGATTTTTCCAGCAGAGATGAGGCATTGCCTCACTAGAACATGGCTTATTTACCTGAGCAAGAACACTAGGAGAGCATATACTTCTTGTCTATAAATAGATCAGCGGTAAAAACAAATGAAGGAAAATAACTAAGTGCAGGGAAAGTTTTGATGCAAGAACAAGTGTTTAGACTGAGCATGATTAAATTTGACCTGAAAGTTGGGGGAATAAGAAAACTGTTTGTGAAGTGTGATTTTTCTAGTCATCTTCCAGATAGAGTAGTATGAACAAAATACCTAGCCTATGTTAAAGTGAATCTGGATCAGGTTATAAATAGGATTCTGTCATATATTGCCCATTGAAGCACTGGATTGAATCTGATTCCCCTGATGCTCTTCCTAATTTTATAATCCAGTTTTCCTAGTTTCTGGCAGATAGTAGACACAGGATCATAAATATGGTAATGACTTCTTTTTTTCAATAAGATACTTTTTGTATTTCTGTTAAGATTTCTTGCAAATCCAAAATTTTCTAACATGGTAATATCACTCCTCATTGTCTCCTCTTTACTGTATCATTCAAAAAAGCATTTGCAGTGTCTTACTCAGAGTGTTTCATGCTTTTTTGTTGCATCCATTGTTGGGTCCACAATGAAAATACTGTTTTGTAGAAATTTAGGAAGAGTGACAATTAACAGGAATAACTCCTGGTCTGCAGTAGATTTAGCTTGTGAAAGGCCTCTACTTTCATTCCTGCTTTTCTCCTGCAGCACAGAGTTATCCCTGAAAGGAGGGATTGTGGAGGCAGTACCCTCATAGTAGCAATAACCTTTATATATATAAATATATATTTTATATATATACTTGTAGAGTATATACATATATATATAAAGTATAGCAAATATGTCCAGTGGCTCATTTGATAATAAACATCTGATGCATCCAATGTACTTGACTATAAATCGTATCCCAATATTCTTGAATTATTTTGTTTCAAATTACGTACATAAAATCCCTGATGTTTCTTCAGTATTTCCAACATCTCATTACTTTCTTCCATCTCAAGAGTATGAAGAAAGTGGGTTTTGACTGCTATAGGTGGAACCTTGCTTTTTTTCCAGGGGCTCATTTCTGCAGAGATTATTTTTCCTCCCCATAAGGCAGTAAGGACTTGTGTATGTGTCTCCTGCAGAATATCTTAGCTCTTTTCTAAGAGTGTTCATGTATAAAAGAGCTTCCAGTGAAAAGTCCAGTTAATGCAATACAATTTCTTCAAATTACTCCCTTCCTTCTGCCTTCCTGCCTTTCTTACCCCCTGGCTGCAATCCTCCCTTGTCTCAGCAAAAACACCTGGCTCTTTAAGCCGTTCACACCCTAATTCTGGCTAACAGTTTGCTTTTTATTAGTGTTTGGGCAACTAGTTATTTGCTGCACTGCCCCCTGCTCTGCTTTCTCTAGCATCATTGATTGAACCATGCTTCCAGATAAAATGTATAATCTATGAATTTCTTAATATCTAAAGTGTCATTCTGATTTAATGCCTGATTTAATGTATTCTTAGACCCATTTTTTCAATATCCTTTGTATTGCATACTCACTGAAAGTTGTGTTGGTATAGCTGTGGCTACTGAAAGCTTTTTTCTCTAGGATAAAATGGCAGGCCAGCTCTTGCTGCACTATATGGGATCTCTCCAAGTTGAATATTATTTTCCTATTCTATTTTGATAAAAAAATGCAAATTTCTATACTATGGTTCATAGCCTGAAGTAGTTTGGGTTGGTTTTGAATAAAGTTTACTGGGAAGCTGTTCTGCAGGAGCACACCTGGTGTAATCTGGAGCTGCCCATCACCTCCTGGTCCATGGGTTACTGTAGATTTTGAGTCCTTAGTTCTGCTCTTTGCTAAAGTACATTTAAGTGCTGTGTCTTCAAATTCACTGGCTACATATTGTATTTTTGGTACACTTAATCTCCTTTTCCATCTAACAAGTCTGGAGTATCTGTAAGTCATCTGGTTGCTTACATGACCTTGGACTGGTCTAAATATTAAAGAGACTATTTAAAAAAAAATCAAGGTGCTGTATTTATGTCTCCTCCTGTCCTTCTGCATTTAAGCCTGAGGTGTTGCTGTTCATTCTGTTGTCTGGGAGTGGGGCTGTAGCAAACACTTCATTTACAAAAACCTTTGTGGCTCTGGAAGTGTTTCAGTGGATGTCTTTGTGGAAATCTGTTGGATGTTTGTGCTCTACCTGCATAACTCTTTTGTTTACTTAGAAACAAGGCATCTATACAAATTCTTTCCTTTGAACTGCCTTCCTTTAAAACAGGCAATATTTAAATGACAGACATCAGTCTCACAGTTAGATATAAACCTAATTACCACATTGTACATGGCCTCCTGAAAACTGCTGAGATACCTGCCCTCATGCTAACCGTGAAGCAGAGCAGTGCTACTTTCTGGCATTTCTATACCTGGACAAAGGAGGATGAATGATGCTGCTACAAGATTTATGTGAACTCTCATTTCTGTTGTTCTGGTGTGGTTTAATACCAAAACTGGGATTTCTCCCAAAATATGTTTTCTTTAAGTAATTGAAAATATTATTTTACTTTTATATAGTATACTTGCATACTGCAGTATACTGACAGAATTGCCAAGGACATGGTTGTACTGAAATAAAGGACAACTTTCTACAAATTGCTTAAAAAGCGTACCTGAAGCTCTGAGTTAATTGATGAGTTAATGTTTTAATGTGTCCTTACATTTTTGTACCTATATTTAAAATAGCTGGGGGGTGAAAAAATTATTTAGTCATATGTGAAATCAGTAGAAAAAGAAATAGGTAGGTATATGTGCATTTCATTTTTTATGTTCATAGCCCGGTGATGATTTTCATTGATGTATACAAGTGTCTTGTCATCACTGGCTTTATACTTTGTTCTAGAGCAATTTGAAGTTTAGTATTGCACTTTGATGTAGTTGGTTTCCCCTTGTGCCCATTCCTTCAACTGGGTATTTTTTTTAACACTGTCAGTGTTAGCCAAAGGGAAAATAATATTTTGTAGGTTTCTTCTGTAAAGAAACCCCAATATCAAAGAGAGACATCCGCTTTATCTCCAAAAGACAATGAGAACAGTGCACTGTCAGAGAGTAGTGAAATATGTTAAGTTGCACTTTAAAAAAGAACACATGCTAGGCCCCCAGGAATGCTCATTGTGCTGCTAGAGTAAAGTCTAACTGTGCGAAGTATGTTTAAAATTTGTCGAGTTGACAGAATATTTATGAATATATATTACCTCAGTCAGTTAGTTCTGGTTAGAAAGCGTCTAGTACTGTGGTGTTGAGAGCGCAGAAACTGAAACAAGGATTGCTGGAAGAAGAGTGGCTAGTTAGCATTTTCAACTGTATGTATTAATCAGCACACAGCCTTTTCTGTATGGCTTAGACTAAACAATCACTCTAACAACACACCTCCTTTTCTTTTGCTGTATTCTAGTTTCTTTTAAAATTTATTTTCATTTTTCTGTGGACTGGATAAAAACAGCTTTAGGTATTTCACTGTGATTTTTTCTTAATTGCAAAGGCTGAGATTGCAGTACATTGATGTAGGAAACCCCCCTATACTGTATTGTTTCATGTAAAAATGTGGGATATTGTTTGAAAGAGGAAACAACTGCAGCTGGTATTTTTATATCAATTTTTAACGTTCAGCTTCTTGTCAACAACATTAAACATTTCCTCACTACTGTGTCATCCCAACAAGTTAGATTCTTTGTATACCAGCAGGCAAAACAGCTTAATTTCAACAGGTAATCAACAATATGAATATTTTGTTTATAAAGTAAAAATTGGATACTTAATTTTAAATACTTTTAGTTTGATGCAGTTATCTGTTCTACAAGAGTCCAGCTTTTACTAGAAGTGGTGATTCTTAATCTGTTTGCTGGCTCCAAGGAGAAAGTAAGAAAACTTTTATGTGTACACTTTTGAGTTAACACTCATCTCTGCAGTAAAGCAATTTTATATCTACCATTAAACATACATTTAGAAACAGACATAAAGGGACTTATTCATACCTCAAAAGTGTATTTTCAGGGATTCAGCATGCTTGGATAAGGTTCTAAATGTATTTTCTAAATCAAAGGAGGTATAAATTAAATCCAGTTTAATCTGTGACTGCAGTATAGTCAAAAGCTTGTAGAAAAAACTGGATAAATACACATAAATCATCCTTGCTGCTGAAGAAATGCAAAGATTCAGAGTTTGTTTCTACTCTAAAAGTGGATGCCCTGTTTTGTCTTCCATGTCTTGACTCATGTTGTTGCTCTAATTTAAAAAAGTGGTACCCCAAGGGTTTCACTTCTCCCAGTGAATCATTTCTCTCCCATCTTTCCTTGCGCTGAAATTTCTTTTTCCCCTTCTGAATTTTGATTTTAATAGCTGCTCTTTATCTTCTTGGTGGCTGTTGAGGAGTGTGGTGATTCCTTAAAATAAATGTCTGATGGAAGTCTGCCTCCTCCAGTGACTGTATCCTCACTGACAAGATGTGAGTTTGTTGAGTACCCAGCTTGAATTCCTCCTGTAGTTTCCCAGATATTCCTTTCATAGCCTTGCTTAGTGGAAGCAATAACATTACGGAAGAATTACAGCTAGTAATAACCATTGTATTAATTAAAACTTGTCAGTTAGCCCTGTGGTTCACTGTGCTGGTGCAAAGACGAACACATCGTTGAGACATCCGGACCACTAATTATGAGTCATTCAGTTCTGCTTGACTTGTCCATCTGCAGGGTCCTGTGATTCATCTTGTCAGCCTTTCAGGGGTTGGTGCTGGTGTATAACTTCTGGAGTGAAAAAGTCTTACTTAGATCCTCTTGGTTTTCCCGAATCCTTTCAGAATTTTGATTCATTCTTATATAGTGTTCAAGAGTATATGTCCTTCTCACATTAAGAACTTCATGCAGTCAAAAGGCTACCTCTTAAGAAGCCACTAGGGCTACAGAAGTGGCACACATAATAAACATGTACCATTAGAGAAGCCTAGAGTATCCTGTCTTGCCATCAGTTGCCAATCCAAAAGACACAGGTTTTCCAGAGGTCATGTGTTCTGCAGGTCTCTTGATGGTCCAGAACTTCCCAAATGGTACTGGGATGACTCTCATTGTGCAACTGAATCTTAGGTCACACAAGGTCACACAAGGACATTAACCCTTCTGACTACTAATGCCATCTGTCAAGGTCGGGAGCTGCTTTCTGCTGCTGGAGGACAGATATCTGCTGCCATTTATTTGTGTTGTGGAATTCCCATGACATCTGCGCTGGCTCACAAGTTTGACAAAGATCTGCAGGTGACCCATACACTTTTGTATCAGCAGGTCCTGGTTAGGTGGGTTCTCTCTGGGATGTGAATTGACACAAAAGCTACTCCAAAAGTTACTAGATTAAAGTTAATTTACTGTACAGTTTCAGTGAGTTTTGCAATTGTGAGCATTCCTTTTAAAAGAGAGTATTACTTTTAAAAGTGAGCATTCCTTTTTAAAGTGTATAATTGAAATCACACACTTCAGTCATTTCTATTACATGTGCCCAAGCCGGAACATTTCGGGCAGGTTACTCACAATGAGATAAGCCTGTAGTGGTTGTTTTTTATTGTATGCATGTAAACGCATTTGGATCTGACATAAACAGTTGCAGACTGACTGGAAAAAGAAGGAAGAATTGCATATTCACATCTAATCAGATTGTAATCTAAACAGTTGTCTGAAAATTGAAAACTGGTACCTTCAGTTTATATTGCTTATCCTGATATGCTGCATTCTACATCCATCTAGAGGGGTGAATGGGACATTCCATCTTATTCCATGGCCTGTTGTCATTGATGCATAGTTCTAATCTCAGAATGGTTAAACTTAGTGGCCATACTTACACCAGAGTAAACACAGGTTATCATGTAAGTGAGTGAACTAGATTTGGGCACGAACAATCCAAATGTTTGGCTTAAAAAGATTTTTTCAGCAATTGCTTCAAGCAAGTCTCCTTCATTCTGGTTTTCATTTGCCTATATTATAGCACAGAGCTCTGTTCTAATATATTGGTTCCATATATGATGACTACATTTGTAATTCCTATGACAACTGTTGTACTGAATGCCTTCATATTGGTACCCTCCACTGATGGAGACTCTTCCAGTTCTTTTACTGTTGATGTCCAGTTGTTGTTTTTTCTCGCAGAGGAGCTCACAATAGGAAGAGCTATCCACCGGCACAGGGAAATACCTTCTGAAGCTATCTGATTTACCTGGGCACTGCAGTACTGTTTTGTTGTTGTTCAGTTGAGACTGATGAAGGATTTTTCATTTTATATTTGCAACCATGGAACTGATATCTCTGAGTGATGAAAAGAAAAAGGTTCTATTTTACCTTCTAGAAACATATATTGTAATACACATTAAATAATTCTGTAGCAGTTGCTTAATATCTTCTCCCAGAGGGAGCTATCTTTCTCTTGTTCTAGCCTCTTTGAAGTGACTTTTCTTGTGAATAAATTGGATGAGATTCCCCATGATATGCTCTGGAGAGCACCTATTCTTGTAGTTCACTCTTCTGCTCAGCCCACATTCTTCATACACTTAAAATATGCCGAACTTGGTAATTGCACCTTTCACCCACTCTGTAATTTGTGAGTCACTGCGTTAAGTCTCCCAGGAGCACCATGTGCTCCTTTTTGTACAGTGAACTGACTGACTTCCTTTGATTTTGCAATAACATAACCTCTATTGCCTCTGTGGGGGGGGGTTGCAAAGTGCAAATGAAGTGGCCATGCTGGAACAACATCCACAGTGTGGCTATCTATGCCAGTCTTTTTGAATGCTGCTGAGGTCAGGTTTTGTCTTGATCTCCACTCCCATTCCTGTACCTTCTTTAAAAACTTGGTTAAAGGCTTGTCTGAAAACACTGATACAGAATTCTAGGGAAGAATTAAACTTGTAAAAGATTGCAGCTTATGTGAACTTGTAGAGCAAGGAACTTCTTACTAATTTTTCTCATTCACCTTTCTAAGGTGGTTAGTCTATTCCTAAATATTTTTGTCTTTCATGTACCACTTGACCTGTTCATCAGTTCAGTTAGAAATGAACAGCTCCTAGAGTTATGGCTATAACTCACTCTTTCAGTGGTGTTTGAATCTGACTGTAGGTTAATGCATCATCTGTTCATGAAATTACAAGGATTTGATCAGCCTCTGATTATTTTTTCCATGTTTGGTTGATATGAATATTGCATAAAGCTAGAGCACAGTGAAAGCATGGGGCAGTAGATCCTTGTAAAATGGTATTGCTGCCCTGCAAATGTAGGGTGAAGTTCTTCCCATCCTTGCCCTCGTAACCAAATCCCAAAGACAGCATATGCTAAATCTGTTCTGCCAGTCTCTGGCATTTTTTTCTGCAACAGGTGTGGTTTATGGTATAACAGAATTAATTGCTCAAAATCCAACCATTACCCAGTAAATCCTGCTGTCTGCTTTTATGGTAGGCCAGATTGGAGTGTCAGAAATGCCCCATCTTTGTGCAATTATTTGTTACTCCAGTAAGCTTTTTTCTGTGGTTTGGGAATATTTCTACTGCTTCTGTGGTTGATGGACTCAAACACTTTGCCATACATTTGCAGTCTAACTTCTTTTGAGACTCTTATTGGAGAAAAGCCTCTACCCATTCATCTCTAGCTGAAGTTCTGGAGCTTTTAGGGGCAGCACATTCATGCACCTCAAGAGTAATTTCTGACTGCCAGTCTGTCAGCCTTTCCCAACTCTATGAACAGGGATTTTCCAAATCCAATATCATTTGATGTTCTTGTAATAATAGCATGACAGGGATTTCTTTTTCTCTGTCTTTTGGGAGCATTAAGTCCCACTCAAAATGTTCCAGTACCTCTCCAGGAGCAGTTGGGTCAATTTATTTTTAATCTACTGGTGTGTCCAGGATAAGATTCAGGGTTAATTATTAACATCAGAGCATCAGAGCATCTGTTCTGGGTTCTTTAAATGCAAGGATGGTGGTAATGGGTAATCTGGGTTCTGTATTCTACAATATTCCTGCCCAACTGTAGGCTTTCTTCCAAACTGAGCTTTTGGTTTAGCACTATAGTTAGATGAGGTCCAGCAAGCTGAAATCTTTTTGTCACTTCCTTATTTGGTGGGTACGCATATTGATAATGGATTTTAGTCATATTTGTGTTCACCTCTATCTCTTGCTAAGAAAGTTTGTCTAACACACTATCTTGTTTGTTTAGCTTCTGCTCAGACTTTTCAAATCAATTTTCTTCATGTGCTTCCACTGAAGTATCAGAAATGTATTATTTCTCCCAGTGAAACACCTGGCTTAGCAAACTTAGAGAGGTATGTTGAGGGGCTGAATATGAACAGATGAATATTTGGTTTCCCTATATGCATCTACCAGAAAACCAGGTGATGAATCAAACATAGAAACATGCTTGACATTAGGCACCTCTTCCAGATTTTTTACCCTTAAAGGTATTGGAGATGTTTGGCTTCTACATTTATTTTGTTATTTTGATTCTGCATTTATCCAAAAGTAGTTCCTTTTTTTAAAGACTGATGGCACTAAAGATTATGTGTGCTATTTTGGTTGTTCTCTTCACTATTGCTTTAGAGGGCAACCATCTTCTCATTTGGCTTCTGCCGTTAGCACCAGGTAGAGTCGTGAATCCTGGAGCTTTGGCTTCTAAAGCTGTGTTCTGTAGTTTGAGAGCTTCTGTGGGCAGTCCTCATCTTCCTCCTCTGCTGGTTTTTACTCTTTCCATCCAGTTTGTACAAACCTTCATGAAACCACAGGTTTGAAGTCTTAATGGAGGCCTTCTCTATGACAGTACTGTGAAAAGACTCGGAGTTGCAGTTTTTAATATTAATTTACACTCAGTGCTCTGACTGGGCATTACTTTGTCACTTTTATATGTTCTATATATGTTTTTGATACATGGTTTTATGTGAGTTTTGTGAGAGTTTTACATGCTTAACGTTTTTGCTCACGGCTGATTCTAGCATCATTCTTTGCAATCAGATTGTGTTTCAGAATCCACTGCTGTTCCATTTGTTTTCCTGGCTAAGGGTGTACTCAGTTGTCAAAACTGTTATCATCATTCCCATTATGAGTTTCTCCAAAGTCATGGTGCTTTTTTTATCCTCCTTGTTCATGTGTCTGACAAATACCAGCTCCTGCAAAGTGGTGTCTTGGTTTGTGCTACAGCTTGTGCTTGTTCTTCTGGATTACAACTTGTTCTGTGTGCTTGCTTTTCTGGATTACAACTAAGTTCCTAATGTGTTTTCCCTTGTATGTCTATTTTGTGTACATGAGTATGATCATGATGATTGGAGCCTGGCCTGTCTTCCAAGAGGTTCATATTTTGGTAGAGGACTTCACAGGTCATTCTCAGTACTGGAGCTTTTGTAGGTTTATGTATCTCCAGCACACCCAAAGCAATTTTGATGGCAATGATTTTATCTTGGTTTTCCCCTAAATACTGCCTGAGCATCGTGTCCCAGATTTCAAGTCTTTTATCAGTGACTATTTTAGTTCACTCCAAGACTGCAAGACTGTCTCTAAATCACTCAAGAGTACTGCTCTGTACTTTTATCTTCTTTTTGTACTCTGTTTAAGAATCTCTCATATCTTTAATATTCACATGGGTCACAACATTCCTTGAACTATTTTGGTGCAGTTCCGTAATTAATCTTTTTTGTCAGAGGTAACGGAAAATGATTAAACACATCAAGTGTCTCAGAAGCACTTGTTGTCAGAAATAAAGCTATTTTTATCTTGTCTCCCATTGCTTCACAAAGTCAAATACTGCTTAATTCTTTTCCAGATGACCTTTATATTTTCAGAGACTGTTTGCATCTCAGGAGACTTGAAACTGCTTTCCCAGCCCACTTGTTTCTCAGTGCTTTAGTTTATTTGGACAGGATGTCAACTCTAGTGGTTGTGCCAGCCTGTCTTTATGGTGAATGTAGTGGAACAGGCACTTTTTCATCTCACTCTCTTCTGGGCATTAAAAATGGCTTGAGTGAGTTGTGGCCCAGAGGTGTCCCTGCCTGCGCTGCATGAGAAGCTTCAAATTCATGCTTAAAATGCGGGTGATGGCAAAAATGGGGTGAGATGAGTTCCTGCCAAAGGGTGTGTCCTGTGTTTGCCTCTGATGGTGCCAGTGGGGTTTGCAGAGTGCTCTGTGCAGTCTAGCTACCTTCTCTCTGGTTGCCATGCCAGCACTTGGTGCTGGCCCAGTGGGTGGCCTTTCAAAGCAAGGTGAGCCTGAGAGAGGTCTCGGCTTTCTGTACTTCAAAGGAGAGGTTTACTGCAGCAGCCACCTGACTCAGTGGGATCAAGGGGTTTTTGTTTCGTTCCATCACACTGTGGTCACTGTGTCTCCCTGCTGCTTATCTAACTCTGATAATGTTCATTATGGCTGTACATACAGTGTGTGAAAGTGAAAGCCTTCCAAGACTTTAATCTGTTCTAAAATTCAATAGCAAAGTGTAAAAATACTTCTTACCTGCTTTCTTATCTTTTGGGTTTGTTTTTTTCCACTTCTGATGATATTTTTGGAGTACCTGCAAATCATCCTGATGCCTGTGGCTTAGCTTCATGCTTTCAGGCTGCCTTCTCCCTTTTATTCTCATGCTAGCAAAGTTCTGTGTTGCCTATGATGAGGAAAAATGGTGTTCTATCTAGCCGCTGTGCCTTGAGACAAATACTTAATGCTTTTTTTGATATTTTTTCTCTAGAGGTGAGTATCACATTAAACAGAGGCACTTATTCTGAAGCTAATATACTGGTCTGCAATTTGGGGTATCTGGTTTAATTTTTCTTTTTCTGTGCATATTGTAATATCTCTGTTCCCAGTTCTTAAAATAGGAATGATATTGCTTTGTGCCTAATATGTGGCTGCCATAAATTCATTCATGTTCATGAGGCATAAGAATGCTCCAATGACCAGCACAGTGTGAAAAACAGTGAGTAATGTGTATTGAGAAAGGAACTGGAAGAAAGAGTGTAAAAAGAAATACACATCACAAAGAGTGATGTTTGATCAATATTTAGAGCTGTAATTCTAGCAAATTTTACATGGAGTGGTTGTAGACTGAAAAATGTTCACTTGGTGTTCTATGTGGCATTTACATAGCTGAATTCTATTGCAAGATTGTTGAGACTGCTCAAAAATACTAAATTAATTGAAATGATCCTCAGCGGTAATGTTGGTTAGCACGCTGTAAAAATAAAACTGGAACACTACATATTTGGGAAGGAGTAATTGGGGAAAACCAGAGTAACTATATAACTAATATCTATAAAAGTCCTGTGCTGCTTTGTATATGAAGATGTTATTTTAGTAATTTTGAAATATGAGAAAAACCTTAAGTAATTTCTACATACCTGTATCTGTTATTCAGTATTAAGAACATAACTTGATTGTGAAAGGGGATGTTTGTCTAAAGACTGTGGGTAAAACCGACTTAGGATCTAAGGGTGAAACATTAAATGTGTCATCCTTTTGTTGCAGCTTTTGATTAAAATACTTATTTTTGATGATACGGGTGAAAAAACACATTTTCCCCTTCCTTGTACAAGGCACATTGTGAGTAATACATACTAGGCTTTCCCATGTCATTCAAATATTTATTTACATTTCAGAAGGGCTTTTGATGTGGAACTGAATAATGTTTTTGTTGGAAGTATATCAGCCCAGTTTCTACTAATCAAAACCCTTTTGTATTCCTTTCCCAATTCACTCTTCTTTTCGTATTGCTAAATCATAGAATCATAGAATCATTTAACTTGGAAAAAATCATCCTCTCTGGGCAGCCTGGGGTAAGGCTTGACAACCCTTTCTTTCAGTTACAAGATTTCCCCCACTATCCAACCTAAACCTTCCCTGGTGCAACTTGAGGCCATTTCCTCTGGTTCTAACACTTGTTACATGGGAGGAGAGACTGACCCCCACCTGGCTACAGCCTTGTTTTAGGCGGTTGTAATGAATGATGTGGTTCTCCCTGTGCCTCAGTTTCTCCAGGCTAAACAGCTCCCTCAGTTGCTCCTCATCAGATTTGTGCTCCAGACCCTCTGCAAACTCCTTTGCCCTTCTCTGGACGCTGTCCAGCACCTCAATGTCCTTCTTGTGGTGAGTGACCCAGAATTGTGACACAGGATTTGAGGTGTGGCCTCACCAATGCCAAGTGCAGTAACACTTCCCAATTCAGTTTCATTAATATGCAAATAGGCAGTTAAAAAACAAGACCATTTATCTGGCATGGAGAGCAAGGTATTACTGCAATTTATTTGTAAAATGAGTGGTATTATTACTGGTTTAGAAAACAGAGAACAAAATTGAGAAAACTTGTTCTGGAGGACTGAACACAAATTATGGAATTGTGATGTTCCCAATTAAAATTCTTGATTTGCTCTTGTGAAGGCTGTGCATCATGTTAGATGTAAATACTGAGAACTTGCAGAATGATCCATATCAGTGCCAGACTCAGGAAGATCTTAATGATCATGGAGTTTAGAGGAGTAGTCAGGCAAACAAATGTCTCTGTATTACTACATTGTCTTCACATAGTGATTCTTGGGCTATATAGATCTGCCCTGCCATAGAGTAGATAATCTCTGACACTGCAGGACTTTGTCAGATTATGAGGCTTGTGTGCCTGTGTTGAATTATTTCTGCTTCAGGACTTTGGTTGGACCTAGCCAATGCTATGACATTGCAGGGGTTTTTTTTTCTGCCTTGGAAATAGGTTTAACCCTTCCCAGGCTATTCAGGTCTCCTGCATGGAAATGGCAAGTGTGACCTGAGTCTTTGTTACTCTGGAGTGGCAACTGGTTTCCTGTGTTAAGGCAGCTGGTAGAGCCAGAGGTCACCACTGGTTGTAGTGGGAGCTTGGGTTCACATGTGGACGGTGAAATATAAGGAGCATGCCTTCAGGTCGAAAGGATTCCCACCCTAGAAATAGGATTAATTTGCCTGAAGGTAGCTATAGGTGCAAATTATCATTTGATGCATTCTGTAGTATCTCAGGTGTCTCTGTGGAGCTAAGAGATGTGATTTAGGGTTTATTGGGAGACTCACAGCTTTCTGAAACTGAATGGAATTTGGGCTGGAAGTCCAGTTTGCTCTGAAGTCTGTAAAGCTGGATTAAACACCTGGTTTTAGGTAAATTAATTCTTTTCCAAATTTCCCTGTAGGTTCTCTACTTTGTCACTGGCTTCTTCATCTTTATTTCTATGCAGTTTTGACTTCTTCATTAATCTATATCCACAGAGCCTGGGAACTTTAATGCACTGTTTTCTATGTTTAGCATTTTTTTAATGGAAATTATGTAATTCTGCTTCATGCACACTCCAGAGGGCAGACATTTAAGTGGCCTTCTTCTTGCCAGCTTTCATCTGCCTATAGAATATGCCATGTCTAAACTGGGTATCAGGTTTTGTCTGTCACCAGTGGAGAGAGATGGACTCAAAAAAAATAACTCACACATAATAAGGCAGACCAGGTGACTTTGAAAGTAAAGGTGAGTGAGATGATCCCACATTGCTACACTTTAACTTTTTTCATTGCAGTGAGAGACTAAACAGCACCTCATTATCAGAGGGATAATCTGTAAAATTCTCTTTCTCCTTTCTTCATGGTAGATCCAAAGCTCCTAAAATGCTGGAAGATCTCTCTCCACTGGCAAGAAACAGGGAGGGCCAAGAGTTCAGGGGGCCACAGTCCTCAAGGTGTTCTCTAGCTGGGAAGCATACTTAAAAATTAAGATGTGTTTGAGAATGTGCATGGTGGTATCTTTTTGAGATAGTAAACCGGAGATGAGTCATGTCCAACAGCGGAAAAATATACAGCCCCTTTATAAGAGAAAATTTGGGTGTGTAAATTTGAGTTGCAAGTAGTGACAAATTTGTTCCCGGTGGCATTTTAAAAATCATATTTTAAGTGTTGGATGTTGGTCCTGATGCATAACATCTTTTGTTCTTTCCTGAGTGTAACAGAGCTTCAGTGTGAAGTAAAATAAAGTCTGTACTTAGATCAGCTCTCATTTTTGGCATGAGATTTTGAAGTCGTTACTATAGTTTCTCATGAGCATCAAAACCCATTTTATTAATACAGGCAGATGGTCAGGCTGCATCATGTTTATTGGAGCTACTGATGTATTATAAATGAGAGCATCTACACTGAAGTCTGCAATGGAGAGCTTGATTCAGATACATGCACATAGGTGTGGACTGTGATTGACAGTTTCTGAGAGTGTTGTCTTAAGGTTTTGGTGACCACTATGAAAGAGGATGTAGGTCTAGTCTCCAGTAGGGCCTGTGTTAGATCTGTGCAGATGTTTATATACCCAACAATGACTCCAGGTTAGCAGGTTTCTGTATGGGGGCTGCTGAATTGAGCCTTGATTACGGGTCTTGCCTTTAGTTGCCCTTTCCAATGATTTTTCTCCCAGCAATGATAATTAAAATTCTGCTAGAGTAGTAAAATGGTAGAATTTGCTATTTCCCTGGGTAATTAACAATGTTGATGTCAAAAATTATATTGCTAGTAATGCTGGCAACTGGAAGTGATTGTGTTTTAAAGCTTAAATGGTAAGAGTGTATGAAAATAAAACTCTAAACAGCAGCTATCAATAATTAATGATAATGTTTGCCAACATGCGGACTGCATGGACTGGAATTATAAGGCTTTCTGTGTGATTTTTATTTCAGGGAGGGCTAAAAATGCATATGACATTTTGATATATGTTCATTTGGTTGATGACTCTGGTGAGAGTGGAGGTTCATGTCATCACAGCACATACGAACAAATACTGAGTGATGAGTCTCAAAATGCAAATGTAAACTGTTAGAGTTATTAGGTAGGTTTTTATTCTAATGAGGGGATCTCAGAATTACAGAATCACAGGTTGGGTCAGGCAAGGAAGTACCACAGTGGTTCATCTGGTCCAGCCTCTCTGCTCAAGCAGGGTCATGCTGGATCACATTGCACGGAATTGCATCCAGACAGTTCTTGAATATCTTTGATGAGAGAAACTCCACAACCCCTCTGGGCAGCCTATTCCAGTGCTTGGTGATCTGTAAAAGAAAAAAAAAAAAAATCTGTAAAGAAGTTCTTTCTTATATTCAGGTGGAACTTCCTTGTGCATCAGTTTCTGCCTGTTGCTTCTTCTATAGCTCAACTCTATGCTTCCAGCTGAGCAGAGCCTGGATTCATCCTCTAGGCACTCTCCTTTAGATACTCACAGACACTGATGAGGTCCCCGCTCAGTCATCTCCTCACGGCTGAACAGGCCCAGCTCCTTCAGCCTTTCCTTGTAAGAGATGCTCCAGTCCCCCAGGCATCCTTGCTCTTCTCCAGTGGACCTCTCCAGGAGCTCCATGTCTCTCTTGTCCTGAGGAGCCCAGAACTGGACACAGCACTCCACACGTGCCTCACCAGGGCAGAGTAGAGGGGCAGGATCACCCTCCCCGAATGGCTGGCACTGCTTTTCCATCCTAATCCACCCCAGGACACCAATGGCCTTGGCCACAAGGGCACTGCTGGCTCAGGGACAGCTTGTTGTCCACCAGGACCCCCAGGTCCTTTTCTGCAGAGCTCTTTCCAGACGATTTTCCCCTGCCTGTCCTGGGACATAGGGTTATTTGGTGCAGGACCCTGCATTTGCCTTTCTGGAACTTCAGACCATTCTCTGCACATTTCTCCAGCCTCTTGAGGTCCTTCTGGAGGGTTGCACAGAACTCTGTTGTATTGGCCACTCTCCTACCTTTGTTGTGTCAAATCTCATATTTTTACCTTTTTACAAATGACCTAGGAAAAAAACATGACAAGACGTATACTAATGTATAAATTACAAAAGATGGGATATTATTTCACAGAACAGTCAAAATTCTTTGATAAACTAGGTTCAAAGAGAAGATGTGTTTTAGATGTTACAGAGCTCTGGAGATGTGGTAGTTTAGATGTGCATATGCTCACAGTGTAATTCTGTGGCCACATAAGCAGAAATAGTATGGCAAATTATCTCTGGTTTTACTGCCGGCAAGACTGCCACTGGCATATTATGTCCAATTCTGCTTCTGCAGTTAAAGGCAGATGATGACAAATTGGAAGAGAATCAGAGGAGAGCAGTGAGAGTGGTTAAAGAGCTTGAAGGTAATGCCTGAAGATAATGCAAGGCTTCAGGAGGTTAATCTATTTAACTTTCAAAGGGACCATCAAGAGGCTGTTAAAACTGACTCTCTAAGATCTCAGGAAAGAAATTTGGTACAAAATATGTTACCACAGTAAAAGAAAAAATTATACCAAGACGAGTGCTTAAATTCTGATGCTATATGTAAATACTAAATTTTAACAGATTAAATTGAATTATTGGAATAATTTTTCAGGACCTGTGGCAATTTTTTTTTCATCAGACTTTCTGAAGTCTAGATAGGTAGTTCTATATTCCTATATTGTGTGTTCTGATTCTAAGAGGATTAAGTTCAAATTATTTGTTTTGTATTGTTTTAGTTTGGGCAGTTCAATATCTGTGAATCTGCAGATAAAGTGATATTCCTATAATGAAAACCATTAAGGAAACATGTTTGGTTAAATGCATTTTCATTTTTGTAAAGACTGGCAGTATGTCTGAACTCAGTAACAGAAGTTTAAAAAGCCAGAAGTATGTTCAGTGCCTGTAATAGTATGTCATGGAAAAGAGATGCTCTTTTGCCCAACCAGCTAGCAATTTGTGGTTGATACATGGTATTAATATGGCATTAGAAGATAATTTAGGTATTGTAAACTATTGATGAATGAACAACATTGAGGCCCAGTACTTGAGAATAATTTTGTTACTTAAAATGGGTTTTTGAGTCCATTAATTACAGCCTTTCTTTTCAACAGGCCCATGCTAAGGTCTGGCATCTCTACAATGACCATTTCCGTCCAGCTCAAGGAGGAAAAGTGTCCATTGCCCTTAGCTCCCACTGGATAAAACCCCAGCGTATGACTGAAAAGAACATAAAAGAATGCCAAAAATCCCTTGATTTTGTGCTTGGCTGGTTTGCTAAGCCCATATTTATTGATGGTGACTATCCAGAGAGCATGAGGAGCAACCTCTCATCTCTGCTGCCTGCATTCAGTGAGGCGGAGAAGAAGTATCTCAAGGGAACAGCAGACTTTTTTGCTCTTTCTTTTGGAGCTACCCTGAGTTTCCAGCTTTTGGACTCACACATGAAATTCCAGCAGTTGGAATCAATAAGCCTGAGGCAGCTCCTTTACTGGATAAACAGTGAATATAACAACCCCCACATATTCATTGTGGAGAACAGCTGGTTTGTTTCTGGTACCACCAAGAAAGATGATGCTAAATATATTTACTATCTCAAAAAGTTCATTATGGAAACTTTAAAAGGTAGGACTTACTTTTTAATACATGCTTGAAAAAATCATAATGCAATATAGCCTACAGAGGTGTGTTAAGGCACCAGCCAGGCTGAAAACTGATTTTAGTCTTTAGCATTCATCTTGGCACTTATGAAATAAAACTTCAAATCCCTTTCCTGGATTTGTTCCTTCCTTGAAGAACTCTCATTTCTGCAGATAGCATTTGGTGAGCTTGATGCTGCTGTCCTTGAAGTCAGTAGGAAAATTTCTACTGTCTTTGGTAAGAGAAAGTGCAAGACGTGTAAACTATATTCTCAGTGGCCTTAGGAGAATTTACTGTGTTACATATTAATACCTGCTTTCCTTATCTGAATGCATATGTATAAGACATAAGAATATATATGGGAAGGTTAATACTCTGCAGTAGGAATTCCCCTGAAAAGAAACCATAAGGCTGAAATAGTACGTTTAAAATGAAATATTTGAACCTTTTCATTCTGCATCTTGCCCTTGCACAAATTTTACATTTGTGCAGCTGTGAGCATCAATCGCAGTAATTTGAATTTACATCAGTTAAAGAGGAACTGAGTGGTTGAGGACATATAATCAAAATAATTTAATTCATTAACCTATTATTTTTTCCAAACAGTAAGAAAAATACACCACCTTAGATGGGACTTACTTGCTGTTTTCCCATTTCCTTCTGGAAAAACATTTTTTCAATCCTAGTAGTCACCAAGAAATTGTTGGGTTTCCCAGTTCTACTTTCATTGTCTTTTAATTTCTAAATTTACAATTTGTTAAGTGACTTGCTTGTCTACAGTTTACTGTTCTTGGTTTAAAGAGTGTTATTGTATCTATTAGCTCAGATGAGACAGACATTGTGTTACATTGCAATTTCTATATGGTAAATGAGAAAAAATTGCCTTCATTTTATTCTCAGCATTAATGAAGATGCAGAAGACTCCCAAATTAGTTTCATCTGCTTTTCCAGAAACCTAATTATTGCACATAAAATAAAAGGTGAATAAATACCTGAGCCAGTGGATCCAAAATAAAAGTATGGAAGCAAAACAGTAACTTGCAAGTACAGTATCACTAGTTTGCATAAAGTTAGATGAAGAGCTCATCTTCATGATGGGGTCATAGTCCAGTTACCCCTATTTCAGCTTAGATTTTAAATTGCTGGAAATACATACATGGATCTGTCTTTTAATCGCACCTGGCTGGAAGCAATCTCAATATACAAAGTGTCTTTCCATTTATTGTATCACTCAATAAATAATAATAGCAGCAGCAACAGTATGACAGACTTGCTGTAAGAAACTGGCACTTGCCTAAACCTTTTAGAAAAAAAAAAAAAAGAAAAAAAGAAGGAAAATAGAGACAGACTGGGTCTGCAGAAGGGACTTTGGTATCTTTAAAATGGAATCTATTGCACCCAAATCTTCTGTTGTTAGAATCTGCAAAATCCAGTGTAAATACCAAAGTTCTCTATACAATACCTTGGGGAATTTAGTTGAGAAAGATCCAAAAAAAGGCATCATGCTGGCTGTGAGCAGAGTTGGTGGACAGTATTAAAAACCAAACACAAAGGCACAAGCTTTCTCTCTGAGAGATGTAGATATGCCTATCCAGTGCAGTAAAGCACTGTAATATAAAGATTTTTGAAGTATTTACCATGAAATTCACTCCAGTGGTGAAGGGATAGTAAATTGACAGTGGAGCTGTAGCACTGAGAAGCAAGGATGATTAATTTAGACACTGGGTCGCATAACTGGCGTTTTGCTACTTGCTAGATCTTGCCAGTCCAGTGTCTGTGCCTGGTTGTATGCATGCACTGGTTCAGACAGAACTGCTTATTCCTGCATCTACTTTAACAAGTAAGTGCAGCCCAGTTGGAACAAGCCTGTAGAATAAAAAAGAATTGGTATTGAGGGCCAGATGTCCACACTGACATCCTGAAGCCCATTTCTGGATTAATTTCAACCCAAAAGGAGCCAAATGAACCTTGCATTTTGAGTCCACTGTGTGATGTGAACTGAAGCACAGTGAGGGGGATTAGTTCAAAAGTGTGCTCCTGATTTCACTTGAAGTGCTGATGTAAGTGTCCATTCTGATACTGCATACTGTAGACAACTCTGTACATTTTTTAGATTTATTTTTAAATTTTCCTTTGGGAAAGGATATTTATTTGGGATTCACAGCCCTGTTTACTATTTTTGGTATTTTATTTTTCCAGGCACCATTTGGGGTTGATTAGAGTAAATAGAGCTGTAATATAAAGTTGTTTAATATTAATTAGAGCTGTTAATTGGTTTGAGATGTCTTCTCCCATGTATCTCACCACTTACTCTGGGGTCCTACTCCCCTTCTCTGTCTCTGGTGCAACAAACAAATGGATTGTGCCTTGTAAATCAGAGCACGCCCAAGCTCCTCTGGGCCATGTTGACTAGTGGAGGTCAGGTCATTGTCTGGGGAGTAACCAGGTCTGAATTCAGAGTCTTAGGCAGAAAAGGAACAGCCAGGCCCATGACAGGTAGGACCAAGCTATTCCCAGTTATGTCCAGAGGCAAAATTAAGACATTGAGCACCTTCCAGGTGGAAGCATGGGCTGAAGGCTTCACACACCTCCCCTTCAGGCACTGGGGTTTGGAGAGCAGCTGAGCAGGAGAGTTTTAAAGATCTGTATTTGATATTTACAGGTCTGCCATGTTTCCTTGCACAGCTTCTATACTATTGAGCCAAACAGGGCATGAGCTGAACTGCTGTGTAATTTTTAACCCAGTTCTGGCAGAGTTCTGGTCTGTACAGTATCACACTTTTAGGCATACTCTGGGGCATTGCTCAGATCAGGAGTCACTTGCAGTGGTAGTATGGACAAGGCTACTCAGTTTCAGAAGCAAGGACAGTCTAGGTTTCAGTCAGTCCCGTTTAGTCACAAACAGACATAAAGGAAAAAGGAGAAGCATACACAGATAGAGGAAAGAAATGAAAAGAGAAGAAAACGAAAGAGAAAAGAAAAAAAGAAAAAAGAAAAGAAAAAAGAAAAGGAGAAAAGAGAAAAGAAGAGATACATTAATTTTCATTGTGGTTTCCCAGTAATATACAATCCTTGAGGGGTATGGTGTTTGAGACTTTCAGACTTCTTGGAACTTTCAAAGATTTTTCGAGTTCTTCTTTCCTAGGTGACACTTAAAAGTTAATACATTTTTTAAAAAGGATTTGAAGAGGATTTTTACAAGGTGCTCAGGAAGTGTGGGAGTGCTGTGTGATGACTTACAGAAGGGTGAGATGCTGTTCAAAGAAGTTCTTCCTGAGACTGGTTCACACTGTGGACCTGTACTGGCTTTTACTCTGCTGTATGGCAGATGTCATCATGGGTGCACACAGAGGTTAGAAAAACAGTGGCATTTGCCAAACACAAAAGAATGGTGCCTTTAGGAGGAGACATATTCCATTTCCTTAGACATTTTCTCATGACCTCTGACAAAGACTGGGCCAAATTTGTTGCTTATTTAACTGCATTGTTCCTTTAATTGATTCAAACAGGGTTACAATCAAGAATCCATGTGGTCCCTCATAACTGATTGTAATGAGGTACATTAGTAAAGCCAGGAAATTAGGGCCTTGTTATTCTGCTTGCCTGAAATAACGCTTTCAATGTTACTAGGCTGGTAAATATTATGTTCAGTCAGTATCTAGTTTGGGCTGACAGAAAATGGTGAGTAATAAAGATAAACTTTGCTGGCTACAGAGCCAAACACCAGTTCAAAAGAATGCTTAAGAATGTGTTTAAATGCATTGCTGAATTAGGGTGGGTCTAATTATGTAATTAGAATAAGCACACTCCTTTGTGCTTTCCTGGAGCTCAGCCTTGCCCAGGAACATTTTGCTGAATCTCAGTGTTTAATACAGCTAAAAGTGAGTATCATTTGGAATCTGGTAATAATGCTGGTAAAACTAGCAGATACCAGTAGATCCCGACATTAACCTTCAAAGCATGTGGTGATTTTAAAAGTCAAACACTTGAACTAGAACATGCAGATATTTTTAGAAACCCTTAAATATTTGAACTGGAAAATGCTGTGCCATAAAAGATGTAAAGAGACAGAATTACCAAATAAACAGAGTCTTTCTGTATTATCACTTCTGCTTGGAATCTCTGGTAATAAAAATTCATGTGCACTCCAAATGCACTGTCAGTTTTTCCTCAATATGTATTTGGAGTGGAGGAGGAGGAGATGAAAAGGAGTATAACTTTGTTTGCATACAGGGTAGTGCTGCAGTAACACCTGCCCTGAGTGAGTGAGCTGCAGTGTGAACAGAGCAGAGGGCAGTGTAGGGCAGTCACTGACTCTGTGCAGATGGGTCAGGCTCTACTCCAAGGCTGAGGTTTGGCACGTCTGATGAGCAGCACTGCTCAAACCACTGCTGCATGGCTTCTCTTTCTAAATCTTGCTGCTTTAAAGCCAAGCCAGTTTCTTCTGCTGCCTTCTAGCCTAATCTGGCAGCTCCCCAAGTGCAGCTGAAATATGTTCCCTGAATAGGCTTTGAGGAAGGCCCCGAGATACTTATCTGACCTGTCGCATTGTTCTTACACAGTAATGCTGCAAGCACTGCAGATAGGGTGTAATTTACTGAGGAAAAATGAGCACTGTGATAAATTTGGGTTTGTTCTTTCCTCAGCTATCCGGTACGATGGAGTTAACGTGTTTGGCTACACAGTCTGGTCCCTCCTGGATGGCTTTGAGTGGCATAGGGGCTACAACATTCGACGTGGACTGTTCTATGTTGATTTTCAAAGCCATGACAAGAAGCTGATGCCCAAATCTTCTGTCTTGTTCTATCAAAAGCTGATAGAAAAAAATGGCTTCCCACCTTTGCCTGAAAACCAGCCCATAGAAGGTATTTTTCCCTGTGGCTTTGCTTGGGGAATTGTTGACAACTACATTCAGGTGAGTCTGATAATGAAGCCGACAGGCTGTCCAGCCAGATCAATGCACAAGTTCACAGTGACGTATTTGCTGAATAGAGTGTCTTTGCCACACTGTGTGTGTCTACTACCACAGTGCTGCAAGGAGACAGATACAAGGGTTTTGTGCCAAACATCATGTCTTTCATTCTTCACCAGACTTTCTGTGTGTGACCAAGGAGAACCAGTCAGATTGAGACACTATAAATAACATTTTAGAGAAGTGTATGGAAATGGAAAGGAGTCTGATGCTTGTCTTCCTTGAACATCTGTGATCAGTTATGGGAAATCAGTTCTTTTCAAAGGGAAGTCAATTAAATCTGCTAAACGGTAAAATACATGTTTTAGCAAACTTCCTAAAAACTCCCAAAACTCCATTGGCATGTTTCAACATCTTACGCATATACATCCTGGTACTGTTCTTAGAGAGATTTTATAAAAAAAGGAAGCGAACAATACTAGATTTAAATGAAATTTCTGTATTCCTTGTATTTAATTTTATGTCATACTGTGTCTGATAAGGGCCTGCAGTGCCCCTGCATGGAACCTAGCTAGTTCATGGCCCTCAGTCTTTATTTGAACTGATTTGATACTTTGGGAGAATTTTTCAAATGATAAGACTTTTTAACATGAGTAAAAATTGTACCTGAATTATGATCAATTTAACTGTTGGGCTCTGCAGTTTTTGGATGCTAATTTGGGTTGCAGAGCTTCTCTAAACACAGTAAAGAGGTGTAAATTCAAAGCCAAGGCTTCATTCAAGAACAGAATTTTTAATTTCTATTAAAATCTTTCTTAAGGCTGGAATGTGAGGAGCTTGTATGTTTTTTCTCAATCCAAAACTAAGATTTGGCTTTGCTCTCTTGAGAAATACTGCAGCCTCCTTACCTCATGCACTGATTTCCAAGAAAATTCAAGTCATCCTCCTAGCTCTCAGATAGATTAAGAATTGGAAATGGAATTGCTGCTTTTGGAGTCAATAACAACTACAACGTTGTGGAATCAGTCAGCCTACAACAGCTAAAAAATCCCTCCCATACCCAAACCCTTCAAAGCTGAATATTTTAGTTTCAAAAGGCCATTCAAACATTTTGTGCTGTAAGGCTTAGGTAGTTTGATTTGTAGATGCATCACAGTGGAAAAACTGTTTTGACAGCATTCCCACAGTATTAGTGGCAATGCATGCTTTAGTAATCTACAAGGGACAATTCTCCAGAAAAGCAATTTCCCTCAGACATGCTGTTTTTTATTACTTTCTTCTATAAGCACAGTACTGACCTCTCCGGAGAAAATAGCAACTGATTTTCAGCAACTGATTTTATACAGTCTGCAGAGCCTCAGCTACAAGTTGAACACTGGTTGTAGGCTGACACCTGCTTTTCAAACAGAAGGCAGGACAAGGAATCTGAACTCAGGGGGAAACCACACACCAAAGATTAAAAAGAAAGAGAAAAGGGCAAATAAAGACCATGGCACCACTATCCTATGGTTTGGATCTAGAAAGAATTATGCAGAGTATGAATGAGGAAATTTCACACTGTGCAGTATTATAAGTAGTTCAATTTTTCATTTTCTAGTCCTTACTGTGCTGGTGATTTTCATTAAAAAGTCAAAGTATAGTTCTGAGCAACCCTGAGAAGCTCATCTTTTACTGTGTTACTGTGTGTCATACCGGCAGTTCTGACATCTGAAACCCTAAAGCCTTCTGGGAAATGCATTTTCTGTTGGAGTAACATATAGTGGGTTTACTCAGAGGCCCAAAAAAATTGATTCAGACATCAACAGCCTGCTGAAATAACTTTGAAATGACTTCAGTATGAACTAAATAAAAAAGGATGTCTTCAGCAAGAAGGAAAAATTTTGCTTGTCAACTGAATTTTTGCTAAAAATCAAGTGCAGGGCATTACTCATCTTTCATCATAGTTAGGAATAGAACAGAACACAGAAATTATATTGTATTCATTATTTCTTTTCCTGCATTCAGGGAGTGGTTTTGAAACTGACTGTACTGGGTAATTTACAACAGACAGTATCTCTGTAGACCATCCTTAATCTTGAAATAAAAACATTTAAAAACTACTGTAGTCTTCACTGAACATGTCCTTCTCTGGAGATCTGTTGCAGGTTTAGTGCCTTATCCCTGAGCAATCCCTTATTTCTTTTGGAAACTGGAACAGCTTAGAGAAGACATAAACACAATGACCATTAGCCTAAGCTTGTTTGAAAAGTGGGGTGAAAATGATTCATAGATTTGGTACTTTTCTGACATCACTTGTTAACAGAAAAGTCATTCATTCATATGGGCCTGAGATACCAGTACAGAGATGCAGAATGCATAGTTTTGACTTAGGATATTCTTTTACTCGGCTGTGCCTGATGGTTATGATGTTCCCACCTACCTAGAACAAACAGCTTGAATCTGGTGTGCTTCCTGTTCTCCCTAGGTAGACACGACACCCGCCCAGTTCCTTGACTCCAGTGTTTATGTGTGGGATGTTCACCAGACAAAGAAGCTCATTAAAGTGGATGGAGTTTATGCCACGAAGCGCAAGCGTCACTGTGTTGACTTCGCTGCTATCAGGCTTCAGATCTCTCTTCTGCAAGAGATGCATGTCACACACTTCCATTTTTCATTGAAATGGTCTTTAATTCTTCCTTTAGGTAACCTTTCTCTAATCAACCACACACTTGTACATTACTATCAGTGTTTTGCTAGTGAACTTCTCAGAGTTAACATAACTCCTGTTGTTGCTTTATGGCAACCTATGGTTGAAAATCAAGAGCTTCCAGTTTCTCTTGCCAAATATGGAGCTTGGGAAAACACAGGAACTGTTCAGGCTTTTGTTGAGTATGCCAGATTCTGCTTTACAAGTCTTGGGGACCATGTCAAATTCTGGATCACCATGAATGAACCGTCTGTGAAAAACCTGACATACACAGCAGGGCACAACCTATTGAAAGCCCATGCAAAAGTCTGGCATGTTTATGACAAAGAATTCAGGAGATCTCAGAAGGGCAAAATATCTATAGCTTTGCAAGCTGACTGGGTAGAACCAGCTTGTCCCTTTTCCAGGAATGACCAAGAAGTTGCTGACAGGATTTTAGAGTTCGACATTGGTTGGCTTGCAGAGCCCATCTTTGGGAATGGAGACTACCCAGAGGTGATGAGAGCGTGGCTTCACCGAATAAATGGTGCTGACCTGTATAATTTCCACTTGCCTTACTTCTCAGAAGATGAAAAGAAATTAATACGGGGCTCATTTGATTTTTTTGCCTTGAGTCACTACACTACAACCCTTGTGGGCTCAGAGAAAGAAGATGCAGTAAAATATGACCACTACCTTGAAGTTCAAATGATCAATGACATCACATGGCTTCACTCTCCCAGCAGAGCTGCAGTAGTGCCCTGGGGACTGCGTAAATTGCTCAAGTGGGTGAAATCAAAGTATGGTGATGTCCCAATTTACATTATGGCTAATGGGATTGATGATGACCAGAATATGGTGCACGATAAGCTGAGAGTGTATTACATCCAGAATTACATCAATGAAGCTTTAAAAGGTAAGGAACCACAGATGGTTTATGTCACAAATCCCCCTATGAGTATACACTGTATGATAGAGTATGTTTAGCTTTAAAAGACATGTCCTCTGTAGAATACTCCATAAATGAGATGTTACTACAGTGTAACAGGTAATTTTCCCCTTGATTTATGATTCATTGGTGTTACTAAATGTCAGGAAGACTGACCTTGCTTGTATTCTGCCCAAGACAGCAGATGAAGTTATTTATGGATTCAGTAAATTTAAATAGAAGTTATGTGAGTAGCTCCACATGTATTTAGTCAGATTTTCATCTTATAGTACTTCTACTGTTGTTTTGCTTTGTTGCTTCTCTCCACTGATGTGCCTCAGGGCTGAGTATGAGTTCTGTTCCTCAGTTGTCTCTGTATCTTATCCAACAGTGATCTTATCCAACAGTGATCATCATAATAATTCAGCTGTCTACCTCATTATGCCATTTCCTGGACTGTTTCCTGCTATTCAGAACACATACCAGTCTTTTTCTTTGTCTCAGAGATTCATAAATTGTAAGGCAAAAAGGAGGCATTTTGAGTCATCCTGTCATACAGCACATGCTGTTTTTTCAGAAAAGTACAAGACCCAAATGAGATAATTTTTACTGATGAAGAATCTTTGGCACCTCACAGTGTGTATGTGTATATATATATCAATCACACTATTAATTGCTCTAACTTCAGCTTTAAGCAATTTTGTTGTGTATTTCCACATGTATTTTACCTATGTAGGTGTTAGCAGACACAAGACAAGCCATCTCTCATTTGTCTTTTTGATAGATAACACAGACAAAGTTCTTTGTGTCCCTTGCAATAAAGCATCATTTCAAAGCTCTGAGTTACTCAGTTTTTTCCCTGTGTGCTGGTATTCCTGATGAGAGGGGTAAACCCAGACCTATGCATGCTGTTCCTGTCGCCACACTTAGGCAGGTATAACATAACCTCTTACCCTCTTCGTTTCTACATGCAAGCAGGCTGTTGGCCTTCTTGGCCACAACAGCAGGTTATTTACACAGATTCTGTGGTGATTTACTGACATTTTAAACTCAGTTACAGATTCCTGCCCCCCACTCCAAGCAGGACTGTCTCTTCAAAAGTAGGTCTGCTTGTTCTTTGACATCTTCACATTTGGTCATGTTCAAATGCCTGCTGCTTGTTTATGCAAACCTTGCTACACTAGCTAGGGTATGTTTCTAATCTTTGTGATACTTGCAGACTGTGAGAAATAGTTTTACATTTATTTCAGGTTGCTGATATATTTAAGATCATGAATAACTTAGTGCTAAAAGCTGAGCTCCATGACTATGGTAGAAATACATACACTGTGACACTTACTTGCCTGAAATTACATTTCAAGACTTCTAGTTCTGTTACTTCTTAATTCTACTTGAGACCAGTTGAAATCTGTTTATTATGTGCTTCCCTTGACCTCATAACATTCTGTTTTCTTGATTCAAATGCCATATAGCACCAAGTCATTTGCCTTGTAAAGCCCTAAGTATATAACATCAAACATCATTACTTTTATTGATCTGCTGGTCTCGGAAAAAAAGATGTCAGGATATTTTGACAAGATTTATTTTTCATAAAGCTAAGCTGATTGGCATTCATCCTGTATTATCTCCTAAATTTCATATTTATCAAGCTTTATATAATCTGTTCCACTCTTTTGATAGGTAGTGAAGGATGGCTGGCAATTCCTGTCCACTTTGTTAACCACTGGCTTTAACTTCCTCCTCAGTAATTTCCACCTCTTTCGCAAATTACTGAACATCAATATTAAGTGCCCAAGAGTTCATTCTCCAGCATTTTGTAGCACTGGATGCATGTTTTATAAATCTATAGTTAAAAAATATATTTGGCTATATTTGGGCTTGTAGTTTCAAACTGGGTTTTTTCTGTATTGCTTGTTTCCTTGGCACATCTGTTTGCAAAGTGTCTGTGGATATGGGCTTTTCTCCCAGTTCTCATTAGCAAGAACACCTACGCATGCCTCTGTTTTGTATGGAACTTTGCCCTTTGGACTGTTCTGGTACCACTGTTCCCCAGTCACTTCTTTCTCCCTCTTCTGTCCAGCCTGTAAATAGCTCCTGTGTTTTTCAGCTTAACCTATTTTCTTGTCTTTTCACCACCTTTGTGATGGATAAATATGTCTCTGCTAACTAGCCATAATACTTTTCCTAAAGCTTTATCTCCACCTTTAGACACCATACACCCCTCTGTAGTGTTTGATCCATCAGCTTTTCCGTTTTTCTTCTCCCTCTCTGGTATTGCACTTTTGTCCATTTTGTCATTACATAACCTTGGTATCATGACTGATTCAGGTTTCTCCAAGACTTGAATTTCTTTTTTGCAAGACCTTGTGCAGTAACTAAGATGAATTAAAAATCTTGTGTCCTTACCTCAGTGTCACAGTGTATAGGGGGATTGGTATGTGTATGCTCTGGCCTTAAAGTCCCTATTCTGCCTTCTTCCTCCAGCTGGTTTCAGGCACTGCATGTGGAAATTTTTGTGCATGTAATATTGCTCACCTGCATTGTTCCAGGGGAGCCAGCAGGTTTGTGCAGATAAATGATTCTAGGATACAGTACGGGACCCTTTGGACTGAGGCCATATTTTGAAGTGCTTTATACTCTGTTTAAGTACATCTTTGCCAGTTGAAAACAAAGAACAGCAGTTACCATTTATGTAACACCATTAAATCCACCTGCAGTTCTGCAAACACAACTACTTAATTATCCTGGGCAGCAGCTCTGTAGAAGGGCAGGTAAATATTCTTTCATTTTGCATGTGAAAAGTGGGTTAGAGGTGCTAAAGTCTTGCATGTGGCTTCAGAAAGAATTGTTTCCAGAAGCATATGAAAATTCTGTTCTGTGTTCATCTGCTTTAATTTGTTCATTTTTTTTTGAGAGATAAAGTATTACAGTTTGTGTTTACTACCTTGGATTGATTTTTTTTGTCAAGCAGGATGGATGGCTCAAGGTTAGCACTGCAGCTGCTGGGCCTCTTCCAGTAGCTGAGTTAGCAGTACGGATTGTGGACATGTTCTCAGTAAAGACAAATACAGGTCATCTTAGATCAGAAATGTGGGTTAATAACAAGAGAGGGCTGTGGTTTGCATAAACTTTCCCCTTGCACCGGCGATATCCCAGTACACAACCTCAGCATGGCTGTGCAATTTTTCTGGTGTCACTGTGCCTTTGTAGTGAGAAGTGCAGCCTGACGTCCTCTGTTCCTTGACTGTCCCCATCAGGACGTGCCCTGCAAGGGAGAAGGAGCAATCGGAGAAGCGGGCTGCAGAAAACTAGAGGCAGGAAACCCAAAACCTGTATTCTTCCATATAAAGAGAGCCATCTTTTCATGATAGGCTCCATGCTGATCATTGAACACAGTCAGGCTCAAGCTGTGTTTACCAAGCATAAGGAAATAAATTGCAGGATCCTCACAGATCACACTGTCTGGCAGTGGCTGACAGATTCTTACTTTTTATGAGAAACACTTCACAGATGTACATATACGTGTACCTTACCTAATTTTGGAGAGGAGAAGTGCAGATGTGGGTTTAACTTTTCCCTGCCCCTCCTTTACTCAGGGGCATATGGTACTGCTCTTGAATGCAAAGTGACATTGATTCATTTCTTCAACCCTTTGTTTTCTTTTGCAGCTTACACCTTGGATGATGTTAACCTTCAAGGATATTTTGTCTATTCTTTTAACGACAAGACTGCTCCTAAGTATGGTCTCTACAGCTATGTTGCAAATCAGTACGAACCAAAGCCTTCTCTGAAACATTACAGGGAAATAATTGGCAATAATGGTTTTCCTGGTCCTGAAACTCCAGAGTTGCTGTGTCCAGAAGAGGTTGCCTCATGTTCCGAATGCCACTTCTTCCGAACGAGAAAATCATTATTAGCCTTTATCTCTTTCGTATTTGTTGCTTTTGTTGTTACTATATTCTTCATTACTTACTACTCCAAGAGGGTAGAAAGAAGGTATAAATAGAGTTTCTCCTTTGAATACATCACTCACTATCCTTTTTGTTACATCCCCTTGGGAAATCTGAAATAAGAATGCTTCAGCATTAGGAAGGGATTTACATTGCCTGATACTGCAGGATAATGACATTGAAAAGCTATTGCTTGCATATGGCTTCCAGAAATCATTTACTCTGTTATAGTACCTTTGGTTTATAACCAGTCCTTGATTCCTGTGGTTGGAGTTGTCTCACAGCTTTGCCTGGGACCTTTTGTTGAGCAGATGCTTTCCCCTTCTTGGATTTGCCTCACTGAACTGGTGAAAAGTTTTGAAAACATGGTGTGATGGAAGAGCCTAAATGTCAAATTCTCCAAGACTGGGGTGAAACAAGAGTTTAGTTTTCCAAATTAGGGTTTAACACTGATGTTTCTTAACCAGAGATAGACCCTAACTGGAGCAGAGACTATGACTGAGAAGAAAGATGGAGGAGAGTTGCAAAAAGCATTGCCGAGGAAAGATTAACTCCTTTCTTAAAGCAGATGCAGGAGAAAGAACAGGGGGAAATGAATCTGTACTGCTGGGAGCTCTTGGTAAATCAGTTATCTAGTACTGAGACTATGTCTGATTCAGGCTGCCATTGGGGAGCTTCAGTTAAAGGAACTGTGTCTTTCTGTGTCTTTCTCAGGGGGGTAAGAAGTAGGGGTATATCCAGGGATTGCAGCGGTCATGCCATCAACTGGGAAGAGATGGGAAAGATGAAAGGGCTTCCCTTTGATTTGCTCAGAAAAAAAGGGCAAGGAGCAGGAACTGGGATGTCTTCACTGTCTGAGTTGGCAGAAAGCTGTGTTTCTGACCCTGTGCTCTCTTGCCCTGTACCCAGGGACATGTCACAGCTGGGACACCCTGTTTCTACACTTATCACAGCCAGTTGAATTCAGCTGCCACTGCTGCTGCTCTGCTACTTACCTGCTGGAAACTTGTGGTAACTTGTCAGGGATGGTCTCTGCATGCTCTTTGTGTTGAGTGCAGAGACTTTAAAAGCCAGCATTTTGGTGTAATAGTGCAGCATTTTTTGCTGCCAGGGTCTGAGACTGGAGCTGTTTGGGCCCAGCCTCTCGCAGGTTGGCTGGAGGTTCTCCTTTGGGCAACTGGACCTGGCAGCATTTCATCCCGAAGTATTTCTGGATGTCTGAGGGCTTCTTGTTCTTCTCTCAACAAGATAAAATAGCAAAATGTTAGTGCCATTGCTTATTAGTAGAAATAGAGAGAGAATGGGAGAAAAAACCCTGTGTCATTTTGCCTGCCTTGTGAATTGCTGCATTAAGAGGGGCCTCAATGTAAAGCAGTATGGTCATTTTTCTCTGCTCTCTAACCCTAGGCCTGCATTGCCTTCAGCTGTAATTGTATTTTTATTGTTACGTGAACAATGTCACTCACTGGAAAGAACATTTTAGAAGAAATGTGCTCTGTGTTAATCAAGAATTACTTATCTACTAAAGCTGATTATGCTGTATTAAATGTGATGTTTATCTACTAGATTACTAGAAGATGACTAAATAGCCTCCCAGGGTTCCTTTCATCCTGAACACTCTGTGACTCTATACTGTAAATTGAAACTTACATATGAGATATGAGTTTAATTTTTTACTTAAGATTATATTTTTTCTTAAATAATGTATAGAAGAAAAAGAGAATTAGTATCTTCTCATAATGATTAATATATTTTTCCTCCAATTCCAGTCTTTAAATGGTCTCTCTCTACAATTATGTATATTTTGGTATCAAGATTAAGTTGCACATCTCAGGGTAAGTGATGAAGTATTAAAAATATGTATAAAAATTATTTATAGACTGATAGGACTTGCTGTGGAAGAGAACATTTCAAACTGCTGTATATTTATACGTTGGTGCCTGGTGCACTGAGGATTATGAAGAAATAGCTCTCCCTGAGTGTATGAAATGTGGAATGGCTTTTCCCTGGCACGACAGTGAATCACCGTGCAATATGTTATGCCAGCTGCCAGCTGCCTTTGCAGTACGTAACAAAAAGTGACGTTCATTTAGCACGAGCTGTACCTGGGTCATGCCCGCTTTGTGTGTTTTGTACGCGCGTGTGTGTGTGTGTGTGTGTGTGTGTGTGGTGTGTATTTTGCTGTTGGCCAAATGCCGGGGCCTGATGTTTCTGAGGAGCCAGCTGTACCTGGGTTGTACCTGCCTCCCCAGGGAGGTTTGAGGGGATTCGGGGAGTCTGGCCAGGGCAAATCCAGAAGAGCACAGGTGCCATGGGCACAGAGCTGATGGACACTGGCCTGAGTTGATGCTTCACGAGCAGTTCCATCCATGCAGCTGCTGCTGGGAGCTGTGGCATGGCCCAGGCGCAGCACAACGTGTGAAACAGCAGTCCCAGCACGGAGGAGACACAGCACGCTCTTCCCATGGAGGCTGGGTGATATGTAACCACCGACAGGCAGATGGCACCAGCTGGATAGCTAATTTGTAGGTATACTGGGATTTGTTGCTGTGTGATCATATTCTCTCATGGAGCTATGACCCATGGAACTAACACAGCCTTTGGCATAGTTTGCCTTCAGAAGAGGTTTTAAATATCACTGCAGAACACAGCTGGCTTGAGCAGGGCACAGTGGTTGCCAAAGCCTTCTCCCAGGCATCCTGCCTGTGGTGCTGCCTGGGCCAGTGAATTGCACAATGATGGGCCGTTCTGATGGAGATAATGGTATGGTTTTGCCTCTGGAATCTGCCTTATTTTATGTAATCAGGGGACAGTGCAAGTTTCCTGTCAATTGTCTTGAAAAAAACACTCTTCACTAACAAGTCTTTGAATAGGCAAAGATTGGGTACCTGTCCAAGGTGTGCTTATGCAAACCGGTGTGGCAATCACCTGCTTTGGTCCTGCTGTGGGGCACTTGCTGCCTTCAATGCCCACATGAGAGCAGTGATCTGACTCCACCTGTGCATCCTGAGCAGAAATGCAGGCAGCAGCAAGGACTTGAGCACAGGGGGCTCCCTACTCGGGCTGCAAAGTCAGCTTGGTGGTGGCTGGTGGTTTGTTTTCTGAAGAACAAGACTCAGCATGCTCAACTTGCAGTTTTTTTAGGTAGACTGCTTTCTTGATTTTTAACTTGTTTATAGAGTGAAATGTTGTTGCCAGTTTTCTCAATGCTCCAGATTAAACATTGTATCTGTTCAAAATATTTTTGTGACATGTGTGCAAAGCTTCTGGTTTATTTCTTGAAAAGATTGTGCAGAGTGACTGTGGGAGGGATATCTTTGCTAAATGACAGGATGAATGTTATATTGTTTTTATAACAATAACAGAAGTGAAATAAAGATACTGAATGTAACAAATTGTAACGTGATCTTACTGTTTAATCTGTCCAGTTTCTTTGCCTGCAGCATGAAGTACAGAGTATCTCAGGAGAGGCTATTGTGATAACTCTGCAAGGACTTTGTGTTGCTGTTTGTTTTTCCAGTGACACAGAAATAACTCTAACTTTTGTTGGAGATTTCTGGGGCCTGTGGCTAAACAGATGTTTTTCCAACAGACCTATGAGTTTGGAGGGTTTTTGTTATTTGAGAGGTTTTTTTTAATTTATTTTTTAAAGTGACTATTTAGAAAGTCTGTGGAAGTAACCATACCAATTTAAGAGTGCTTTGGTGCAATAGTTTATTCCACAGTAACACTGCAGTAAATCTGAAAACTCTTCTATTCCAGTAGAGTTACTCCCAGGCCTCAGGGATTTTTGTCAGCATAGTTCAGCACTAAGCAGTCTGTTTGTGGCATCGTTGTTAAACATCCTAAGGAAAGTAAATGTCAAGATTAAGGGAAGTGGGAACAGGACAAACCCAATGAACAGAATGGGGACCATACAAGTCTCAGCATGTTTAAACACACAACTTGCCCTTTTCTCCTTGCGTTATATGTGTTGCTTTAATGTCACTTAGAAAACTTGATCTGTTCATTCTGCTTGCAGAGACCACTGAGGTGAAAATTCCCTTATTCAGGGTGAAGAAGTTAATTCTAGGTGCCAGGCTTTAACTTAGGCAAGGAAAGTTCAATCCTGTTCCTTCTTTGCTCAGGCAAAGCCAAGAAAAAGAGGAATGGAAAAGAAAAGGGAAAGCTCTTCCTGTCTTTGATGTGCCACTTGTGATTGCCAAACCATCCCTCCTCAGCCCCCTCAAGGCTATGGCTGGGGCAGGCTTGTTAAGCCCACCCTTCTTGTAAAGCCCACCCTTAATAAGAGATTGGAAAAAAGGAATAATGAGGTGAGAAGAAAGTGTCAGGGCCCAATGTATCAGAGCCTTTTACTTTGCTTCATGTGTTGAACAGAAACACCACTGTCAGGCAGTTCTGAGAAAAATTAAGATTTTTAAGAAATCAGAAAGTTGAAATAACAGCAGCCTGCAACCAGGATGCTTGTGGGTGCTGACATTTTGCTGGCTATTATTTTGTGATGCTTTCTCTGTTTCTGAGGAACAGCAAAGGCACCAGTGAGGCAGAGAGAAGCCAGGGAAAATACTAATGAAACAAGGCAGAAAAGCACAAGCACAAGTCCAGGCTTCTCATCCTGGGGGCAGAGTGAGCAGCCCACTTCAGTGGGGATGGACCATGGGACTTGGAATATTCTTTGTTAAAAAATATTTTTTCCCCTGTATTTCCCATATTTGTCCCTCAATGATACACCTCTTTAAATGATACACCTTCTACATGAGGAATTTAACTGTCAAAAGCCATCTTTTGTGTCACAAGAATTACTCACAACATGGTGAAGCCCCATTATCTGATCCCAGCTCTCCTGAGGTCATCCAAATGTGGCCCAAATTGTAGGAGACCCATGGGAGTCTGAGGTGCAGGAGGGGTGGTCAGTCTCCAGCACTGAGCAAAGCAGTGGGAATTACAGCAGTGATGTTTTCTAAATGCTGCAAATTCACAGCCAGTGGGATTCGTTTCAATTTTTAGTTCTTTTCTGTTAGTGGAAATTGTTTGTTCTTTACTTAAGAGTAACACACAAAGCTCTAGGTTTTGGGGGGATTTTGGTTTTGTTGTTTTTTTTTCATGGGGAAGGGTGAGTTTTAACATTTCCCCTGTAATCTGGGATGTATGATGGACTTCTCCCTGATGTTTTTCATGGCATCATTCCTTGCAGGGGAGGAGAGCACCTTGGTCATGACTTCTCAGTTCCACCTGCTTGGTTCTCAGGAGCTTCCAAACCAGAGCTTCCCCTGGGGCTGTGCCTTAGGAGGTGCATTTCCAAGCTGGAGCAACACCTCCCAAGGGGGACATGTGCTGGGACCTGGAGGAAAAGCATGTCCTGGTGAGATCCAGGCTGAAATGGTGGTTTGGCTCTCAGCACTGAGCTGGCCAGTGCATCACTGCCTTCTGCATTCAGGGCTCTGTAAAAGGCCCTCAGCAGCTCTCTAAACCAGCGGGGCTACACAAACACAGCACCTGACCCAAGAAATCTGGTTTTCCTCTCGCCAGAGGAAACCGTGAATTGGCTGATGTTCAGTTCAAGAGGTGTAATGGTATAAACTACCTGCGCTGTAAAGTTTTACGAGGTGGCAAAGTTTTGTAGTCTGGCAATAGTGCAGTTGAGCTGGAGGCCATCAGGTGCCCTGCCAGGAAAGGGAGGGGAGCAAGAGGGTGAGGAGGGCTTCCCAGCAGGCTGCAGCCTCTCTCTGGGCAGCCTGGAGGATGACTTGAGGGGTGCAAGGCTGCTGCTTCTCCAGTCTGGGACATGCGCGGCCCTGGCACTTGGTGCTGCGTGAAGGATGAAGCAGAGCGAGCTCCATCTCTCTCATCACCCCTTCTTCCTCCTTCAGGCTCTTATTTATAAACACTTGGGCTATGAAGTGGGGAGCTGAATAGCAAGGTATGACCCAGGTATGTCAAGGTGTATAGATTTCTTAGAAGGCGAAATACTGTTTACAGGCCTTACAGATTCTTTGTTGATAGTTTTCACTTGGTAGCAACCCTTCTGCCTCCCCCTCTCCACCAGGATTAGATGGATCTTATTTCCAAAAGCTAAGAAAATAAGTGCTCATAAAGGAAACTGCCAATGTTGCAGCTGCCTCTCCAGTACTTGCTGAGCTTTTAAGTCCACTTCTGATGCAAGTTTGTGAATTTTATAGACATTTGTAACTCATTTATCTGCCACATTGCTGCGGGATCCATGAGCGGATATTGCCTTTCCTTGCACCTCACAGCAGGAGGCGGCGGGGTCCTGCTCTTGGCGCATGTGGTTGCTCCTGCTTGGTATTCACGGGCACATTCCTCTGGCTGATGATATATTATTATTGGGCTGGAAGAAAAATAACGCAACCAAGGTCTTATTATTTTCTCCTTTTATCTGTTTAGTCATATTAATGTGGGATCATCGTTACATAAATGAACAGGAGATGCAGTCAAGGACATGTTCATTTTTAAAGTCCTCCGATGCTCTTGTACTTCAGTCATTCATCTTCTGTCTTTAATTACAGCAAGTGATCTCAGAGGCACTTAAAAGATTAAATTACTCAATTATTTGAAAAACCCAAATGCAATAACTGTATCTTTTTGCTGATAAATACCAGCCATTGCTGGAAAAGGTTGCCCAAGGCAAAACATATTGGGAGGCTAAGGAGGCCATATTGTAACATTTTTACTTAACCCAGTGATACACTTTTAATTTTTTATCATTCGCAACCTTTATTTTTATTTGTATGAATAATAACCACAAACTTTTCCATTGCTGTCCTGGTGGCTTCAGCAGTGCAATGAATGTCACTGCCCAGCACTTTACAAGTGTCTTGGCATCTCCTTGGCTGTAGAGAGAAGGACATGAGGACAGCCATGGGTTAAAAAGGCTGGACATCAGCATGGCCAGGCAGTGAACCCCATCCAAGGTGGTGCTTGTGTGTGAGGGATGCTTCAGTGTTTGGGAAGTGGATGTAGTTAAAACACAGGTGGTGGCTCTCTCCATGATGAGGTGGGTAGGTTCCCTGTTGTCAAAGGTGAGCATCCATGCTGTGCTAGTGGGCAGGCTGGCTTGGGCTCCTCAGCCTTGTAGGAAAGAGGAAAGAGGGACAAAAACTGGCTCTGAAATGTTCTGGATGTCCCATTGCCACAGAGGGAGCTGTTGGTGTGCCCTGCAAGTGGGCATTGCTGCCAGTACTGCATCACTGCATCTGCAGCAGCAAAGTTTGTCCTTCCTGACCAGCTGCCCTATTGCTCACTGGGGATCCCAGCCACTGAACAATGGGAAGTTTTCCCTAAACAATTTTTTTTTTTTTTGGTCTCTTTTGCAAAGCAACAGATGGGGTTGAGCCCAGTTCAGTGAGCCTGGCTAAGGCACTTGTGTGATTCCTCCTCTCTGGGCTGTGAGAAATGGGAGGTGACTCTCCAGGGAAAGAGAAAGCCAGGCTAAAAACTTAAAATCCTGTACTTCCTCTTCATAGGTTCAATATCCTATGAACTATGTGTTCCTGTCCTGCTGGGCACCAGACAACACTAGGCAAAATACCAGAGTAGCCATGAACCCAGAGTGCTCTACACTTTGGCCATGGTGGGCTCCTTTCTCCTGCTGGTTGGCCAGCAGTGAGGCACAGGGATGGGTTTTTGGTGTTGATAAAAAGTTCCTGCTTTGGACTACCCCCATGGTAAATCTCTAAACTGAAAGAGTCTGGGTGCAGAAGAAGGACTCGCTGTTTTTTGTCAAGCCAGACCAGCTGTGGTACTTCATGTCCTACTGCCATGAAGAGCAAGCCTGGCATTAGCATGGAGCAGTGGGGTGGCCACGTGGGCTGGCAGACCCTGGGTGGGTCTGGGGTCAGGCTGCCCTCAGTCCCACACACGTGGTGGGGCACTGCTGGCCCACAGATGCTGCTGCTGAGAGGGTTACTGTCCTCTGCTCCACCACCTGTGGTTCCCACGTTTATTTAATTAAAAACAAAACAACAAAAAGAGTAAGTAATTTGATACACATCCTCTCAAGGATCGGCAAGGAGCAGGCCATTGGTCTGGGGAAGGACAGATGGCCCTGCAGCTAATTTGCTCCCATAAATTGCAAGCTGTTGCAAATCCTCACTTCAGTAAGTGCTGGCTCTGTGTTTGCAGCCATGTGTCTATCTTGGGGCTGCTATGAGCAGGAGATAGAGCAGAATATGTAGTTTTAAGCTGCATTTCCCTTATGTTATTTGCAGAATTGAGCATTTTGATTAAGAAATAAGCTGCAATCCTGTAGCTGGCTGCCAGCAGAGCTCCATGCAACTGCTCTTACAGCAGAACCAGGTATTCTCTTGTTGAAGCACCTGCACAGCCAGAAACTCATCCTGTCCCCTTGCAAACTGCTGCTAAGGACCTGCACATTGCAGTTGAAGTCTCTGCTCAAGGCACAGAACAGTTCACTGCCTCTCCATCTTGTGGGATTTGCATCCCTGGGAGAGGATCAAAAGCCTCAGCTTGTCATTGCAGTGGGACTGAGGCTTATGGTTATTTCAGTGCTCTGGCCTTCCTGAAGAGAAGCAGAAATGATCTCTCCTCACCCTGGAGTTTTGTCCTCATTGTGGGACACAGGATATTTTGTACTCAAGCTCTGGCATGCTGGCCATGCCTCACTCCCTTGTTGCAGCTGGAGCTGGGACCACTGACGACCTGGCCATGGTCACCCTGCCCTAAAGGCTGTGTCCTCCTGTGCATCCTGGGCTGGGTTAGCAGGTGCAGGCTGGAGCCCAGCCTGCAGGCAGGCATGTAGGGACTGAGTGAGACAGAGGGCATGCTGGGCTCAAGGTCTGGCAGTGGAAAATAACTACCTGTGGGAGGTCAGTATTAAGGTTTTGGGATAGAGATCCTTGTTTCAGAGTCGAAGGAGTGGAAGGAACTAAGTGTCCAGGTTATTTTTTCTGCAAGAGATGCTGACCATTATCAGAGGCAAGAGGCTCTGGTGTCTGGGACCTGCTGTGGGGTTAGGGAGGGTATCTCAAGCGTGTGAGACCTCCCCAACATCAGCCTATGTGGGACAGGCAAACAGATCTCTGCAGTGTTGTGACATTGTCGTTTACTCATTAACCCAGACCCACTGCTCTGGCCTGTGTTTGCCCTTGAGTTCCACACGTCCTTGTGTTTGCTGAGCAGTCTTGCACAATGAAGCAGGGCAGTCTGCAGTTGCACAGTGGGCTCTACTCTGGGGGACTTGTTGGCTTTCTACATTGTATTGCTGAGTGGCCCAGGATATTGAGGGTCCCAATTTGAAATGTACATTTTAGGAAAATCCAAACACCTTGTTATGAATCTGTGGTTTGATACCCTGTGTTCCTGGTCCTGTCACACCCTGATGTGTAACTGCATTGTAACAAGTCTGCCTGGCCTAGCACCCATCCAGATGAAGCCCATGTGCAGCTGTGGCTGACACACATTTGGCAAGGAGATGTGCTGTCATGATGTTCATCATGACATGATCATACTGAATTCCCATGGGATTGTGAGTGGGTCATGCTGCTTTCCGTCAGGCAAGGTCTGTGTTCACTCCCCTGCATTTTCACATCACGACTGAGCTGGAGCAGCAGTATGTGTTTTCATCCTCTCCTATCTGACTGGCAGGCTCCAGCAGTCTTCTGGATATTTATTCTGATATTTTCACCTCACAGTCATCTCAGGGTGCTCAGCCTGTGCTCTCGTCTAACAATTACTGGAGAGCAGTGCCTCTTAGGCCTGCCAAAATCCTCTGAGGGTGATACTGGTTCTGCAGTGTATATGCATCAAGCAGAGGGATTTCCCTGCTGGTGACTCCTGCAAGGTGTTGTAGAGAGGATGGGTGTCCAAGAATTCAACGCTCTAAAGTCTGTGCATACCAGGAGCTGAAATACCAGTGTTTTAGGGTTAACACAACCTCACTGTCTTGACATTGCTGCAGGTGGGTGTGAGGGAGAAATAAGAATGGGGAGTGCATGACATACAGTGTTTTTTTTTGCAAGAAAGGATGGACTTCCACAGCTGACCATCTCTGCCATGGCAGACAATTGGAAAAAATTGCTTTCTTTCAATCTAAATTTTAATACAAAGCTTTCTCTGAATGGTGGGACATAAAAGTTTATCCCCTCCTAGGTGGTCTCTCACAGCTGACTCTGTTTTCTGAGCCTCTGCTTCTTTTAGCAAGTCAAGAGAGAGTTGGAGGGACATAGGCACATGACCTGCTTACAGCTGCAACACAGTTAATTTTATTTTTAAAAGCTGGTACAGTGCTGTGCTTTGGATTCAGTATGGGAATAATGTTGGTAATGCAGTGATGTTTTGGTGGTTGTTGTTAAGCAGCTCTCACCCTAAGTCAAGGACTTCTCAGTTTCCCGTGCTCTGCCAGTGAGGAGCTGCACAAGAATCTGGGAGGGAGCATGGCCAGGAGAGCTGACCCAAACTGGCCAAAGGGATATTCCATACCATAGAACATCATGTCCAGTATATAAACTGGGGGAGTTGTCTGGGGGGACAGCTGCTGCTCAGGAATGGGCTGGGCATCAGTCAGTGGGTGGTGAGCAACTGTATTGTGCATCATTTGAGTTTCTTGGGTTTTATTCTTCTCTTTTTTATTCCCTCGTTGTTGTTAATAATAGCAATAATAACAATAATAACAATATTTATTAGTAACAACAACAATAATAATTTTGCTTTATTTCAATTATGAAACTATTCTTATCTCAATTCATAGGTTTTACCTTTTTCTGATTCTTTTCCCTATCCCTCCAGGTGGTGGAATAGAGAGTGGCACTTAATTGCCAGCTGGGGTTATACCACAACACCCATCCAAAGGAACATTTAATCCATCTGCAGAATGTGTAAGACAAAAACCAATCACTATCATGCCACTGCACCTTTTACTCTTTTTCAATGGCTTGATGGATTTGAGAAGGCTGATGTCCATGTGAACCCAGCACTCACCCTCCCAGCTCCAGTCACTCTGTGAACCTAGACCTAAATTATTGACAAGAATTTAGATGCAGAAACATGGCTGAATTTGGAAAACAATCTTTGCCTTGATTGTGAAGGTCATGTAAAAATAAGGATACTACAGGCTAAGTATAATGGACAACAATATAATTTTGAGCCTGCAGTCCTTACTGAAGTCCCACACCAGAACAGTTTAGTGTATAGCAGGTTGCAATAAAGAAATAAAGGGCTTAAATGCAGCATTTCTTGAGCCAATGGATGAAAAAAGAGCACAAAGAAACACAATTCTTTAGTGTATGCAAATTTATTCAACTCTGAAATTACTTATTTACAACTAATGACTGATACCAACAGATGAGGTAAAAATATGAGGTATTGATATGAGTATAACATTTAAAAATGCAATTATCATAATGTATCAATGTAACAATACAAAATACTGTGGTAACTGAATGGTAGACATGGCATAATGTGCATTTTGAAGAAATCTTATTTCAACAATAAATGGCTTGGAGATGCCAGAAGCTCATGACAGAGCTTCTGCAAGGGCAGGACAACAACCCTACCTTGCTAAGGGTGGCAGGTGGCACAGGGCCTCTTCTAGCTGAGCAATGACTTGTGAGACAGGATAAAACTGCCCAGGTTTTCCCTGCTTTTCCTTAAGACATTATTTATTGCCAGACACTGCCATTCCCAGGGCTAGAAATTCTGTGCCTGTTAATGCTGTGGCACTGTTATATTTATTTATGTAAACTAATGTAGCAGAAGTACTCTAATTGCTCATGTTTTGGAAAACAGCCGGCATGAAATCTGCTGCCATGGCCACAGGCATCTGGGAGGAGGTGGTGCTTCCTGGAATGGCATTCCCAGCTGGGGAGGCACTGTTTGCTCCTGGGAAGTCTGAGCCTGGGCAGTGGTGGTGCCCTGCAGCCAGCCTGTGACTGCCAGACCCCACTACGGCCATGTAAGGGCCCTGTGAGTGCTCCCCTGTCTGCAGACTTAAAGCTCGTGACAGCTGCACATTGCAACTATTGTTGGCCATGAACTCGAGGCAGGAGCTCACAGGCAGCCAACATCCCTGATCCTGGGTCTTGCACAAAAAAACATGAGTGACACAGCTCATGGGGAAAAGGACAGTGACTTTTTTGGGTCCTGCTCCTTCACAAGGAAATGCTGGAGCACAGTGGGTCACCTTGGGTTACCCTGTCCATCCTGAACTCCCACAGGTCTGCTTCCTCAGCTCACAGGGCTGTCCCCTGCCGGCACAGCCCCCACGTGTGTGCAGGATGGCACGTGGGGTCATGCTCTAGCAGCTGTCAGCAAACACAGTCCCACACCTGGGGAATGTTCAGAGCTTTGGCCTTGGAGAGACTTCCTCATTCACTGAGTCAGGGCACAAAGCTGTAGCTTTACATAGGAAATGCATCCTGCTTAATCGACCTCATACTAATCTTTCTGGATTTTGTTGGAAGGACTGAGCTGAAACATTGGCTGTGAGTGACTCCGCTGGTTTATGCAGCAATAAATAAAGTCTAAGTGAACAAATGTGATTAATGAAGAACAGTATTAACAGGCTTGTACATTCTTACTGAGTCATAGATGTAATAACATTTTGGTCGTAGGTTAGTTAAAAACAAAATAGAGCCCTGCCTCAAAGGCAATGTCGACAAATTATTATTATTATTACTTTTAAAGCATTCTTCCATTAGCAAAATAATAGGTCCCTGAAAATGAAATTATATAATAGGCTTAAATGGCTCCTACTCCTCATAGTCCTAATCCTGCTCCCACCAATGCCTAGAGAGGTGGGATCATGCAGATCAGTGCAATATAAGATGAAAATGCTTGCTGTTACTATAAAAGCAATCTTTCCAAGAATAGCATTTATTTAGTCTTTTAAATCTCCAGGATGTGTTGAAAATTTTAAAAAAGCATAGTTATTTGTATAGTAAGAGTATTAAAAGGCATGGTGTTCATCTGCACGTCTTTGTGTCCACTGGATGTGGAAAACCTGCTTTGGACTAGCCATCTCTACGGGGAAAGGAAAGAACACAGAAACACTCAGAACCTAGACAAAATGCTTACAAAAAAGAATTAATTTACAGCTTAATAAGTTACCAGTCTGGGTTCAGCCATCTCAGGACACACAGCATTACCTCGGGCTGTCTGAGGATGAGCAGTTACCTGGAGCACTGCACACAGTGAGGTTCTCTACTGACAGACACCAGTCATTAAGGCAACAGGTAAGTGTTCAACACCTTCTACTAAAAGTCACAGTTCTGCAGCTGAACATAAATGGCCTCCACAGCGTCTGTCTCAGATGCATCTCCATGTATTTTATTTGGTGAGACTGAGTCCTTCCTCATTATTTTTAAATGCACTGTAACCTCCTTCTTCCTTAGTTCCTGTAATTCTTCCTACATCTATTTCTAGGTACCTTCTCATAGCACACACAAACACAAAACATATTTGAGAACAGGTGTTTGTTATCACACGAATTATGCCTGGTAGCCCTGTGATAACCGCACACACAGCTTATGTAGGAGTGACACACTAAGAAACAAGTGACAGATCCACTTAAGGTCCAACTGATGCAAGTGATTTGCACTGAGTTATATACAAAATAATTAATTTATACATATACATATATATAGATAGAATATAGATAAATATATACATACTGTACATTATTTATTTACAATTAAAATATGCTTCTTAGAAGCCTTTAAATACCAGAGTTATGTAACATACAAGCAATGGCAATAATCTGTTTTTAAAGTAATAAAAGCTCTCTGAAGAAATGTTTAGTTCAATAATCAAAATTAATACAGAGTGGATGGGGGGAGGGGGGAAGGTGAATTCTCCAGAATAAAAGAACTTTCCTATAAAATTCCTTTTTCAGCTTTGTATAGACCCAGGGCTGGTCAGATTTCTGCAGTTTAAATAAGACCTTTGCTTTCAGTATTCCTGTTCCCTGCCAGACCCTGATTTACGCTCACATGCTCCCAGGAACACTTCCTCAGATTTTTGTTTCTGGTCCCTCAGCAATCAGAGGTTGAAATGAGTTTCTGATCCTGGCAACTTCTGCTGCACACAGATGTCCAAAACCTTTGTTGTACCACTCTGGGGAATGTCCTCTAAAGAAATGAAAAGAGAATTATTGAGAAACTCAAGTACTCAAGAAACATGCCCCACAGAAACGTGCTTGCCATGCTGCTTGCTCCGCACTGCCCACAGTGGTGGTGGAGATTCAGATACTTGTCTTTTTAAGTGTACTCTGAAGTGCTCCCTTGCAGTAATCAAATAAGCAGATTCTATTTCTGAGCTCATGTCCTAACATTGGTAGGCACTGAGCGGAGAGAAAACACTGCAGGAAAACTCCAAAGCAGCAAAGCTACCCAAACCATGCCCTCTGTTCCCAACATCTCCCCTCCCTGAGCTTGAGGGTTTTGTCCTGCTGAGTGGGCATTAGGTGGTGCAGGTGGGACACTTACTTTAGGTCAATCCTGCAGATGTGGGTCAGCCTGGCTTTTCCTGAGCCACAGGGCTCTATCAGGTACTGGGAGTCCATTACGATGGCTCGCACAGCTCCCATGAGAGGAGCCTCTTCGTGCTCCACGGAGATGGCAACCAGCATGCACATCCCCTTGGGCAAATCCGTCCTCCATGTCCTGCAGGAACGGATGCAAGACAGAATCACATCAGTGATGAAACTTTTGGGCACATGAGTAAGAATCAGAATTAAAGTTACAGTTTGCTGTCTGCCTGTCCTTGTTGCCTGCAAAGCCAGTGCACTGTCCTAGGAGTCCCTGGCGGAGTTTTGTGCTCCCCAGCTGGTAGTCTGAGCGTGGTGTGGAATGGCAACCCATCTGTGTGGCTCCAGGTGGAGAAGTTTTGCTTCTCCATAGGAGTGTTTTGTAACTATTAGCATTCCAGAGCCTTTTTCAGTAAGATAAAAGGTTTGGAAAGGAGAAAGACCGAGGGTAAGCCATCTAGCAAAAGCTGAAACTGGGCACTGCACCCATGCAGGCTTACAGAACAAGAAGTGCAGTTTAGTGCAGTTTAGAATAGCAGAAATCCTCCCTGGTACCCAGAATATGTTTCAAGGGTTTCTAAATGAAAAAAAAAAAAAAAAAAATGTACTTTCATTCATTTTCTCTCCCAAGTTTCTGGTCTCTCTTACATGGAGAAGTTTTCCACCAAGTTCAAGATACCTAGACTTTAATACTTAACATTTTTTTGTTGTTCTGTAAGCATTCTTTATATACCCTTGTGTCTCACATCTTTCTCATCTGCACTGAATCTCAGAGGATAGGTCTGTCCTCTTTCCTATGCTGTGGGAAGAAATGAGAAATTCCCACTGTGCTGTGCAACATGCATCATCTTGCTGTGGATTGTCTGAGCCAGGGATTATGCTTCCTTGGGAAGTATCATATTTTAGCAGGTAAGCTGCTTTCAAGGACTGTTCAAGTTTGGACTTCAGCAGATAATTTTAACATTATGCATTTTTCTTACATGAAACTGAGCTGTTATTCAAGACACTGCAGGAAGATACTGACCAGAAGGTTTTACTGTGCCTGGGCATTAATAAAATTGATGAGCTATCTTGGCAGATGAAACACTTGGGAGAAGGAAACCACAGCTGAGATCCAGTAAGAGAAATGCTGAACCTCCTGCAAGCGCTCACACAGTTTTTAGAAGTTCCCACAGCATTTTGGTAACTACCCAGCACTACCTGGGCCATTTGGGAAGTGGAAAGTTCTCTATCCCAGAGATTTCAGAAGACTTATGTCTCCTGTTCCCAGTCATATGGATTTAGGCCAGTTTCAGTAGTTCTTAAAATGCCTTACAGTAGTAAAATCAGGCATGGCACCTACCTCACCAAAATGCTGTCATACTTAATGAACATTAAGCACTTGTGGATTCTTTAATAAAAGTGATGCCTGTGCAGGGCAGCTGAGGGCTGTGTCGTATCCGAGGCATATGAAACATTTCCCCTCTCCTCTTACCACCAGAGTCTTCTCTAGGGAGCCTAATCCCCTTGTTATGACTGTCACATTGAAAAAAAAAGGGAACAACTAAGTTGATCCTTTCACAGCCCAAAGTTTGACTGAGAAGGAGAAAATTGCCATCTGTTAAAATATATTTATTCAGGTCCCCAGAGGTGTATTATAATTTCACTGTTCACTTCCCACCAATCATAAGGTATCAAATTGACTGTGGTATTGCTGGCTAACCTTGCTCTAGACTTAATAATATCAATCAAAAGAGATAAACAACAGAATCTGACAGATCTGCCTGATGGCTGTTTTCAGCCCTTAAGAACCCACCAGGATTCATTTTTATGATATGTATTTCAGTCCTTGGGGGTCATTCTGCCTGGGTTAGTGAAAAGAATGAGAACTCGATAGCAGGATTTTCCTTTAACTGATGTGACTGCACAGCAGGTCCTTAAAGAACACAAACCACCACGAAACCTAATAGTGAACTAAGTGGCAAATGAGAGGACCAAATTACGGTCATCAAAACCTCCCCGCCGCTCACAGACGATCTTCTCGGTGCCATGCAGAGGGCCAAATTTATCACTGGTTCAAGCTAATGACATTATATAAAAAGATTATTTATAAAACAATGATAGATACATAATTATATAAAATATATAACATATATTTGATTATAAAATAGTTAATTTAGCCCAGTATACCATGGGAAGGCAAAGGAAACAGAGTAATGGGAGCATTGGTTACAGAAAGCATTTTTTAAATCTTCCCCTAAGAGTTCCAATAATTCTTCCCTTATACCAACAATATCTGCATGTTGTCATCCTTTAAGAGACTGCTAAGGTTCATAAAAGGGATGTACTTTCATAATTATATTTTATTTGGGTCATCTTTTTCCTTCAATCTTCATTCCCTTTAATACAATTCTGACTCCCTGGACTACTTCCTTTGTCAAAACTGCTTTGTATTTCTCTGGCACATCATTTCAATCAAAGAAAGCAGGGACCAAAAATGGGAATGCTCAGAATCATCCTGAAATAAATAACTGTAGGACTGACCCTGTAAGTGAAATATGTCAGCAGCTCCACAGTAGCTCCTAGCAAGCAAAAGCCAGGATTTCAAAGGCAGAAGGTGCATAAGAGGGGCTTTTTTTGACTGTTCTGTGTGGGCAGATAGACAATGGCACAACTGGGATTGAATGTGGAATATTGATACACAACTATACATTTATTTGAGAGAAGTCATCCCTTGGAAGAGAGAATACAAATCTACTGCCTCTTCCAGTTAATTTCCACACTAGGATTTTTATGGATCAGCATTTCTTCATTTACAAAGGTATGAACTGAAAATTTAAGATAATAACTTATATAGACACTGTATAACAGCCTTAGCTTAAAAGCACCACTTTCTTCTCTTCTAAACATTTGGCTCTTAAACATCAAACATTCCCCAGAGAACAGCAAAAGCAGCGTAAAAAACAATTGGGTTCTATTTGCACTGTTTTGACAACAAACAAAGCTAAGAGAGAAGAGCAGCTATTATCAGACATCTGTTCTGAGGAAGAAATGATATTTATGGCCTCAGGAGTATGTGCTACTCAAATTACATCAGAGAAAAGGTCAGCATGCTCTAGGTGTATGACTAATTCAGTTTGAGAAATCAACACTGCTGCCCAGAAGTAGTGTTCCTGGAGAGCAATTACACAGATGTGAATGCTGAGTCCAGATCTTCCTTTCTGCACTGCAGGAGGCAAAGGTACCAGAGAACTGCCCTGAGCTTACCTGAGAACGACAAAGTCTCGGACGGGGTGAGGAGCCATGCTGTTCAACACATACTGGTAAACTTCTGTCTGCTTGTCCAGGCTCTCCACCACCTTCCACTGCAAGAAGTCCTCGTCCCAGAGGTGGCGTTCTCTCAGCACTCGGTTCAGGACAACTGATGGGGGAGCTTCAACTTCAACTGAGGCTTTCCAAAGCCTTAGTGGGTTCCCATCTCCAACCTGGAGTGACCAAGAACACAAACCCTGATAACTTATATGCCTATGTTCAGCAGATGATAACTGAGGACTAAATCTCAATGTGTGTGTCTGACTTCAGATTAAGAGCATTCACATTTCCCATTACTATTATTGCTATTGCAGCTGCTCTACTGGTCCTGGATGGAAATCTGAAATGATTCATTTTTCTGTTCTCACAACACAATATATCTGGACTAGCTCCCATAGTGCCAGTGAGGTTCTGCATTACTTCTGGTGTGACAGACACTTTTCCAAGTCCAAACATCCTAAGTGTAATGACAAATATGTGTCTGCAGAAGTAAACAGAGATGAGAGACTGAAACCCTGGACTGAAATAAAGCAACTACCTTAGGCAATCTTTTACACTACCTGGGACTGAGGGTCCATTAACTCTCCTGCTTAATTCTGGGGGAGCAGAACATACATTGATTCAGTTATATGTCAGGAGCACAGATGTTTGCTCCTCAAAATAGCTGCAAGAGAGTTATTGGGAAACACCTTTCAAAGAGCACAGACTGATTGCTAACTCCTCCTTGCTCAGAGATCCTGTTTCTTGAAGTACCTCCTCAGTTTACAGTAAGGGGAGTGAAAGTGCTGGGCTATGCTCAAGGTGAATATCCTAGATTGCACACATACAGCTTTTCTGTATGGTTCTAGGGGTCCTGTTTCAGGTAGTAAATAAGTTAACTGTAATCACTGGATCTTGCAAGCCCTGCTTTTCTAACCCTCCCCTACCCTACCATTCCCATATACAAATGTGAGAACTTCAGAAGCCTCCAGTACCTCCCAAACATCCAGGATTATTTCCCCAGAAACTCACCTCCCACACCTCCCACCTTAAATTATTTCATGTTGTTGTAATTCTTTCTCCCCAAAGCTTTCAGTTCCCCACTTCCCCTGCCCTGGAGCCCCGGACTCCCAATCCCCTCTGTAGTCTCACAGGTCTTTGTCCACTGGCTGTACAGGCCTCTGTTCCCTCTCTCCCTTCTCCCACATCCTGCTCCCACCTGGCCCTGCTGGTCTGTCCCAACCTCCCACAGTAGCTCCCTGGAGAGATCACTCACAGAAGCTGGCTACAAACCACAGTAACTGCAATTTCTTTGCCCTGACAGAAGGGATGCACTTTCCCATGCTGGGGTAATGCTGCCTCCTGCCCCTTTACCATCCAGATCTCACATTCCTCCCAGATCTCACATTCCTTCTCCTGCCTAATTAGTGTCACCCACCCCTAATCCATCCCCTCCTCTTGCTAGCTGCTGCTGCTGGTTTGGAGACCTAGGCTTTGCTGTTGCATTTCCAGCACCCCTGAACTCCACTCTCTGCAGGGACCCTGCAGCACCCTCTGCCTCACTGCAGTGGTCTGGCTTTCCCTGAAGAAGTGATGGAGCCTAGAACAAATTCAAAAATTTTAATAAAAGCTGCAGTATCAAAAATCCACATGAAAAAAAGGACAAAAGGATCAGGGATAAAACTGGCCTGCTAAAAAAAACCTTAAAAAAAGCCTGAAGAAGTTTTTAAATTACCTGTGTTCTAGCTGTGTTCTCCAAACTGCTAGCAAACATCAAGAACTGGTCAGAAACTTTTCATGTCCCCCAGTCAAAGATGGTATTGCCCAGGTAATGTTCTCTGTTGTTTAACATCTCAGCTCACTCTCTGGTTGTGCTGTTTGCTGTATCTTGATCTATTTTGGAGACCCCAGCTTGCTTTGTGTGCCTTTTTCTGGAATCTCATACTTGAATCACTATTATGTCACATTTTTAACTGCTTTTAGTAATCTTTTTAGAAAATAATAAATAAAAAAATAGTGCCTTGCCAGAAAGAAGGGTATGAGTTTTGCCATGCAACATACCAGGGTGCCCCATAGCTGAGACGCATTTTGCTTTGATTTCTTTACTACTTCTTTCATGTCTCCTCAAATTACCTTTTTGTAGGCGAGTTCTGTGTTCTCTACACTGGAACATGTGACCCATCCTTTGAATTTCTCTTTTGCCTCTTTCTGGAGATTCTGCATGAGAGTTTCCAGGTACGTCTGATAGTTCCCTCCTTCCTCATCCACTTGTTTCCCAAGCTCGTCCAGAGTAGGAGAATGCACTTCTGCATCAACATAGGAGTTTCGGGATTGGGTGATCATCTCGTGTGGGACCTGTGCCACAGAAGGGAGGGAAAACAGGGAAAAAAAATCTCCTGCTGAGAACTTTTCCTTAAGACAATGTGTTTCTAGGTTGATGGACCATTCAGCATCCAATTGCATGAACCTGTGATCTGTAAAATGCACAGCAATTTCTGTCTTTATGCAAAATGAAACATCAAAGTAGTCTAATGAAACAGCCCATGGCTCAGTACAACACTACTCATGCAGAACCATGTTAGACTGATCAAATGGATGTCAATACACCACTGTTACTCTTTTAGCCCTGAGAAATATTGCCTTGTGCTGGTGGGGAAAGAAGATATGAGCATTTGCTCTCTGCCAGCTGCAGGAATGACTGCAGCTCTCTACATGATTTTTAGTTTATTGCACGACACACAGAAATAAAGTGTATAAGCAATTATTTTTAAGATTAATAAGTTTTAATTGAGGCCTTAAAAGCATTGTAATAAAATTTTACACTAACAGATTTTGATTTGAATTAGACTAAAATTTCCTAATCCAGTGGTTTGGGTTGAAAACTGTCACAGAATAATTACCCTGCATCTTTTGAATACTTAAAAGGAACCGCCATAAAGAAATGAGATAAATAAACTTTGGATGAAGCAAGTTTACAAATAAGTGAGGCACCAATCTTTGAGCTAACACAAGACAGAAAATATAAGCATAAACATAAATACTTCAAAGGGAGCTGCATTATGTGGCCATGAATAATGCTGTTTGAGTCTCTCACTCACCTCAAAAAGTTTGTTGCATTCCATTATCATGTGAGCAAGTCCCTGAGTAGCTGCCAGGTTTTCACTGAGGTCCTTCTGATCTGGCTTCCCTGTTGCATATTTTTTCTGTATTACTCTGTAATTGAATTCAGTATCTCAGGTAAAGAGCTGAATATTTTTTAAATGAAAGCAAAAAGCAGCAGGATACTCCCAGCATCAGAGAGGAAACCCCCCTACCTTTTTTAGTTTCTATTTATCACCATGACTATTCAAACTCCCAGGCCTTTTTTAAAGGAAAAATGTTTACCTAAAATATTGTTCAGCCAAAGGTAAAAGCAGGAAAGGTTATGCATATCCTGCATGATGTGTTGTACATTTTGAAACGGATTTTTAAGAGACATGATATAAAGTGGTTTACATTGCTACTGCTTAGAGCCCTTGCTCAGATGCGGGTTATACATGTACTTGACCAAAAATCTCAGTGTATTCTGAACCAGATGGGAGGGAAAAAAGTCAAGAGGGACCACTAATGTTTAGCTGGGCTATGCCCTGTTTAGTCTACGCTCACCACATTACAATTTTAATGTGGCCTGAATTAAACCCTGCTTCCCGAATGGCAGAATGTAGACAGTAAACTGAAAGTGAAAAAAACACACATTGAAAATCTACATATCAAAATCCTTTAAAACATGGTTAATCTTTGACTTCAACCAGAGCAAAATCAACCCATTTTCCTTTACAGAAGTCAACATTACTCATATAAAACTCACTAGTGCCCCATTGAAAATTCCACATGGAAAGCAGGCACCGCATATTCACAACACAACCAGAAATGCCTGCTGGGCTTGTGAAAACAAGTGTGCTTCTGGCTCTGCAGCAGGGGTTTTCCCCTCTTACTCAAGCCATGCCCTGTTTAATGTGTGCTGGAAAGCAGATGGTTTGGAAAATATTGTCCTGCATACCACTGGTAGCATTATTCCGTATTCAGGATGTGACTATTTATAATGCTGACAAGAAACATACCTTGGTGAGCTTTCTTTCTTCACTATATTGAGATGGAAGAGGGAAGGGGCCAGACAAACAGCGATGTTCATGGGGGTCATCTGATTTTCCTCCACGGAGGTGACGTCGCTGAGGAAGCAGAGCAGGGTCTGCAGAACCTCCCTGTTCTCGTCAGCCATGAGCATGATGGCCGCCTGCACCGCCTGCAGCCGCTGCTCCTTGGGGACATCTGGGAAAGAGCAAGTCACGTTCGGGGGGTCAGAGGTGAGATCAGACAAGGAGCCAGAAAGACAAAGTTACCACAGACATTCACAGTCCTCTCAAGTGTTCAAAATCCGTGCAGGTGTGGTGCTTAGGGACGTGTTCCAGTGGCGGACCTGGCAATGTTAGGTTAATGGTTGACTCAGAGGTCTTTCCCGACCTCAGTGATGGCTTTGTGAGGAAGCAGATGACAGGAGACCAAGGGGAAAAGATCAGCTGGCTTCTGGAGAGCTGGGTTTTGCTCCTGCACAAAGCACAGCTTCCCTCACCAGTGTTTGGCATTTCTCTGTTTGAAGGGCTGCTCCCAAGAAAGACTTCATCTGAAGTTTATGAAGGGAGAATAGTACTCAGTACTCATAGCTTTAAATGGTATTTTTCAGGTTTTCTTTATCCCCTGGCAAGACAGAAGTTTAAAAGTCTTAAGGAAGCTTTTGGGAGCACTTAAATTTGTGTCCTAAACTGTAGAAGAGTTGAATGAAAGAAGTAATGGATATGCTTAAATAGCACCTCAGACAGATTAATTTCTAAAACTACCCTAAGTTTTCTCAGTTTGGACTTTGAGTCTTCCTCTGGGTATTACATACTCGCTATAATCGAATGGAAGAAGAACAAAAGCAGATTTACAGTAGAGGGAACAGCCAGCTTTTAAGATTTGACTGCTAGCCTTGTACAAGCACTTTATTTTAAAAGCTTTCAGACACGAATGGCAAAACGAACACAGCTCAATACTTCTAAAGTTTCTGAAAGCAGCAAGGCCAGATTTTTCTGAGATGACAGAGGAGCCTTTGCTAAACCCATGCAATGTGTTTTTTCTTCCCACAACACCTCCTGGTAATCCCTCCCTCCCCTTTACTGTTGCTCTGATGGGTCTGGTACATGAAACAGAAGATCAGCCAGTGCTTTAAGTCAAAGGTAAGCATTAAACACCTGGGAGTTTTAGGAAAATGGAGAAAGTTTCATCAATGCTATGCTATATAGACTACTACATTAATCATCTCATCCCAAATCCTACATGTTACAGCAATTCAAGCCATTCTGGGTATATGGAAAAGGTCTTGGATATATGAAAAATATCTTCAGTGAGTCCCAGAAAATCAGAAATCCCCTGCCAATACACCAAGAGAGGAAAAATCCTCTCTAACTTCACATTAGCAATTTGTTAAACAGAACAAAGGACAAGATAAAGGTCTCTGCTACAGATTAGTTAAATTGCAGATGTTATGAAATACATCTGGTATCCCAGAAATTTTCAACATTTTTCTTTCTGTGAAAGGAGTTTTGTCAGTACTGTCTGAAACAGAAAAATATTTTTGTTGTTGGTGACATGGAAAAAAAAGCCTGCTACTAATTCTTAATCCAAACAATATTTTCCAGTGTCTACAGAGCCCATCTGTTCCTACCTTGGTTTGAAGAGACTCATCCTCAAGTCTTTCTGAAATCTTTTAACTCCTGGTGCATTTTGAGAACATCTTTCCTAGCTCATTCTTTTCCCTTCTGACCAGTGTAAAGAGAAGTTCTTCAGACTTCCCACTGCAGCACCACGCAGACATTACAGAGCCAACCCATGCCTCTCTTTACATTTTTTGTTGGCTGGTATCAATGTTTCCCTGTTCAACCTCATGTCTTGGAAAAGGGGAGCCCTTCTGGCTACAGACCTGCTTATGCTGATGCCACTGGGATCTGCCAGGTCTCTCTTCCCTTAGTAAGGGGGTAATTTACTTGCAGTGTCTTTCGTGCAAAGATGTGACATCTCCAATTTTCACCATGCAATAGTTTAAAGGTGATTTGTTTCCAAGGACATGTAGAACATGTCCTTGTAGTGGATAATCTTCTCCTTGGCCACCTCCCCATGGAAATGTTTGTGACTACCATTTTATTAGCAGCCAGAATTCCTGTTGCTTTTCTGAACAAGCTTATTAATGCATGTGCAGGCAGACAACTTGTGAGCAGGAAAGAAGAAGGGGAAAATGATGGTCCAGGGCTAGGCACCAACTCCTGCAGTTAACTTATGTCCCAAGACATCATGTACAGCCAAACCCACTGAATTTATTTGCAGTGCTGTCTCTCACATGCAGAATCTCAGCGTTCTCTACCAGCTACAGACACTGTGATGGTAAATTCATCAGTGCTGTGACTGTGCACCACAGACAGACTTTTACAGTAAAGGGAAGCAACGGAAGTATCTGAGATTCTTAAACACTGGGATTATACAGTGTTTTAAAATGGCTTTCTATTGTTTTGGCAGCTGAAATGTCTGTAAGTGAAAAGACTAGACACACTTCTCTTTAGTGCTTCCAATTATTTGGCTTAGGCTGGTTGCATCTGCCAGAGTGCTGGCTGACTGGCCCTCATAATGGACACTGTCAGGAAAAAAGCTCTAATTCCTCTGGCTGTTCAATGTTTTCCTCACTGTTTGTTTTCCCCTCAGTCTGGAGAAGAAATACACAGTCATTTCCTGATTCACAGGGACTTTCATTATTCTGATGCATCTGAGTCTCAGATTTTTCTGAAGATTGCTTATGCTGGAAAGAAAAGAAGAAATCCCCTTGTTTCTTTCTTTGTTGATGAGTTCTTTATATAGGGCTTATGATCTACATGAAGGCAGCTTGTTTTTAGCATGTACATTTTATTGACTATAATGAAAAAACAAATAATCCAAAGTCATAGCAAAGAAGGGGATTACAGAGGGGACACTCTCATGGTCAAGTACCACTTCTCCATGCCCACAAAACTCACTTCTGTTGGGATATAAGTGCATTAAATGGGCCCACAGTTTAAAGAACTCCGACAAAAATATGAGTCTTCATGCTTTTTATGTCCAGCAGCCTGTTCTTCTGTCTTCTTACTGATTGTGAGGCTGATATGAACATTGTCTTTCCATTTTGCATTGAATTTCCATTGAAATTTGACACTGAAATGTTTAGTTGGTTCTAAAGACCTCTTAGTGAAAGATTTTGAGGCCAGAGTGGTCTTTTGTATCTCAAAGGCCAGCAGAAAGAAACCTATGCAGTGTTAGCATGCCAAAATTATTTACAGTGTATTACTATATATAACAATATAACTACAATATATAACAATTTCTAATAGTTTATAATGAAATATCAACTTACACTGATAGATGTGCAGAAAAGTCTCTCCTAGTTTACTTGTGAGGAGAGGTTCTGGCAAGTCCCTGAAGAATTGCTTGACCATGTCAGCCACATCATATGCTGACTGGTCTTCATAGCTGACGTTTTCTGGGGAGCTCTCGTTCATCTGGCGCAGGGCCTGGATTCGGGATTTCACTCCAGATTTCCGAAACAGACCCACCTAAAAACACACAGTATTGAGTTGGGTAAAAGGGAAAATAGCACTTGAGGAATATATATGTGTTATATACATTTATACATGGGGACTTGGATAATTGCCAAAGCTTGGGTTGCTTATTTCACTCTAGGCAAGTAGGAGGAAAATGTGCAAATGCAATTGATGGTCTCACAAGTCTCACAAGCAAGCACAGGCAGGACTGCAGGGGTTAATAATGCTGCTGCTCTCTGTCTCTTCCTAGACAGAGAGAGGGTTCAGAGAGCCTTGTGGTTTCTCAGATGCCTGAGAAGTTTAAGCAAGATGCTGTGCTGATATAAATCAGCCTGGCTTGCTTGGCTTGGGTGACTGTCTGTTGATTTACTCCAGCTGAGAATCTGGCCCTTCATGTTTATTTGGGTATATGTTTTGAAGACTAACAAGAAAATATTATGCTTAGCTAAGTAATAAATGCTGTGGCAAAAGATTAGTAATGCCTGGTAGAGCTTTAAAATCAAGATGAAATATATTTTTTCCCTTTCATGCTCTCTGCTTCCAAGAGTTCTCCCAAATCCCACTGAAAAGTCCAGTTCAAAAGTGAGGGCCACAGAGGGATTACTTGTGCAGTGTCACTGAGATGCATTTTTATCCTGTTTGCTTTCTGTTTTGAAAGGAAGTGGTAATTCTTCAAATGATGCCTTCAAGGCAGGGTTGCCTTTCTTGTCCTTCTCAGCCTGCGGAATTCCCCCTAGGGTGAATTCCTGGGCCTCAAGCACATTACTTATTCCCAGGTGAGTTTACAGTGCTTCATTTGGGAAGTGTTAACACTGTCTCCCTTCAGTTTTGCAGGGAAAAAGCTGAAATGTTGAGAAAGACCTATGGGAAAGGCACATTTCCAGTTGGGAGTTATACACTCTTCTTCCTCTGTGACTGCTGTCTCGATGCTGATCCGTGCAGCTTCCTGCATGGCACAGTCCATCAACTAACAGTAAAGACAAGAGAATAATGCCTTCTGGCCTTCTCCCCCTTACTTCCAAGTTAGAAGCAGCACAGAGTTCACAGAGGACACTCCTCTCTCTAGAACACCTCCCATGCTCACCTGGAGAGTATCTAGGACTTTGGTTAACTCGCCCATTAATGACACTAATTACACAGATCACAGCTCTGTGAGGGGGTATAGTTATTTAATTACTTATATGGAGATGAACCTCTGCACCAGACTGGCTGTGAGGCAGCTCTTCTACATCTTCTCATTGACAAATTTAGTGTCACTTGAGAGCTAAATTTATGTACAGGAAGTAGAGAACTGGAGTGTGCCCTGTGTTCTGTATTTATGATCCCAAGTGAAGCTCTGCTCTTCTTCCTGACAAGAGCATACAAGAAAGAGCATCCAGCTCTTTTCATCTGGTTTTCCCTTTCCCTTTCTCTTCTCCTTTTTAAATGCCTTTTCCTCTTAGAAATGTGTGCTGAAGACGAAGAAGACAGCCCTGCTAATTCTGTCCAAAAAATAAAGTTTTGGCTTGCGGTAGATAAATGTCAGAGCAGAGGCTCAGTTTTCTCCTTTTGAAGGAAAGTGTCCTTGCTGGTATAAACAACCATTAAAAACTTCCAGCTAAGTCCGGTTTGAGAGGTCAGATGTCAAATTTCACCCATGCAATCTCCTGCTGCACATCATTCTACTACTCTTGATTCTGTTTAAAGACATTTATCCAAACTCCTATTTCCTATTTTTTTTTAATTAATGGAAAAAATAATAATTAATCAAAAGAGGTCCTCACTCAATAGAAAAACATATTTTAGGCTGTGTTATGCATTATTACAGACTTGTCCTGTAAATAAGAAGGAACTAAAAATCCAGAGGTTAGTCTGCCCTAATCTCTTCACTATCCTTATGCTGCATGGGTCATCTTCCCTACAAGCAGCCATATGATGCATGACAGGAATAAAGATGCAGTTGGAAAAAGCAAAGAAGTTTCTATTTCACAAAGCGAAAGTGAATTACATGTTCTCTTCAAGTAACTGTGGGGCTCCTCATGCCAGCTTAGGGATTTCAGTGGCAGAAGCCAGACCTTGCAATGGTTTAGAGCAACCTCAACTTGACCAAGTGTGTGCAGTAGAAACTCTGACACCTGTTCTGAACTCTAGCCCACCTTCTGCAGCACACTGAAGAGACACACAAGCAATATGCTGGGGGAGACAGGAGCCTGCCCAGGTCTCTGTGCAGGCATTAGGAGACTTTGAATTAAATTGGAACAAAGAGAGTAACTGTAAAGCAAAGAAGCTGAACTGCCTGGAGTGTTTCTGCCTAGAAAGGTTTTTGGTGAAAAGATATTTTAAAGGATCCCAATTTGTACTTCTCCTCCTTCTTTTCTTTATTCAGTGTTTTCCCAATTTCACTCCAAGAAGAAACCAAAGGTGAATTGAAATGGCCCTTCACAGAGCTGTGATGCTTCACAGCCTGTAAACACAAATGGAGCAGATAGCTGAGACTTCCAACACCTTATAACTGCCTGAAATTTCTCAAGAGCATTTTCTTTCTCTTTTATACTCCTTTTTACATTCTCCCCAGTTAGTCCTCTCTCTTCTCTGTCTTTCTATTGCGCTTCTTCTTAGCTGCTGACAAGCCCATCCCTATCCTTACAAGCCTATCCCTTATCCTGTTCCTCTTACTTGGGCATCTCCTCTTCCAATCTCATCACTAATTTCAGGCTTGCTGTATCACTTTTCTTCCTTCACTGGCTTTCCCAGCTCAGTACACAAACCCAGATGAGCACTGTGGCAACCGGGCATGTTAGCTCCTGAATATACCACTTCTACTTGTCTCTATGCAGCTCTCATTTCATCCTCTCTTAATAAATTTATGACAAGCTGTTCAATCTGCCCTCAGTTCCCACACTATATATGGCAGGCAGAACTCATCTCACCTCCCTTTTGACACTGTGGAGTTTTATGTCAAGGTCTGACCACTACAGGATCCCTTTACAGAGAGAACTGATAGGAAGGACCTGTGTCTTTCCCACTGTCTGCAAAAGAAAATGGTTGTGATTCACTGGAACGCCTTTAATTTTCAGATTTCAGTTTTGGGGAAGATGACTGTCGCTCGACGAAAAACCTGAACAGCACCCAGAATGGTTGAAAGTGTGAAAGAAAAATGTGAAGATCCAGAACAGACTAATTCCACCCTTTTCACGTGCTCAGAGCTAGGAAAGCAGCAAAGTCTGCAGAGCAAAGTGCTGGTTGCTCCTTTTGAACTTACAACTATCTAAAGGCAGTTATGAAACAGTTCACATGACATGAGGTCAATAACAGCAGAGGACTGAACATAAACAGCCGGGGGGTTTCTCCCAATCCTATGTTCATAAAAATACACATCCTCATCCTTAGGGGAAGAACAGTAAAAATATGATTAGTATGTCCCTCTGTAGCTAAAGGGAATAAAAAAAATCTGAAATACTTTGAGCATGAGGGTGTCCCAGCTGGCTTGTTGTAGCTAAGAACACTATAAAAGGCAACGTACCATAATGGCTTTGGCATTGAACCCCTGCTGACCTAACTATCTGGATATATCTGACTCTGTCAACAGAATACTTGGAATATTTTGCTGAGTTTGCTCTCTATTCTTGGACTTTTCTGTCTTTGCAAAGTAAATAAAACCTTTTGTACCATATCTTATGAAATGGTGAATGCAGTTAACCCTCAATGGGAACAGTCAAGCATATGCAAGCAGTATAGATACATGTAGAAGCAGGGAGTCCTGATCTCTTCCCAGGTTTCATTCAATGTAGATGAAGATCTCAAAATGTTCTCTGAAGTAGACTGTGGTACACAAATTACAGCTATTGACTGTTACAGCTACAAAAATTCAACAGATTGGCTGAATACAAACCTCAAAATGGAAAACTTTTAGTATTGGCACTATCAAATCACCAGAAGAGACTGAGGCCCAACATGAAATATAAAGATCTCCAAATAATCCTGTCACAGTACCAAAATGCTCACTGTTGCTTGCATAAAATGGCTTTTCAGAAAAAACCCAACAAGTCCATGGAGTAAAGTTCCTACCTGGTCTAGACAGTTGCTCCGTAGGTAGCGCAGGGCTTGTTGTATGCTCTGGGGAAGAGGCTGCCCCGTTCTCTGGACATGAACTATCAGGGGCACACCAAAGACATTCTTGTCCTTGTAGTCAGGGACTTTCATCCTTTTCATGAACTTTGGCACAGACCTGAAAATTAACATGAACAGGCTCCATGAAACAATCAGGGTATTCACACACTTTCTGAGTACCACTACTGACAAAAATTGGTAACTGAGGCTTTTTAATAAAGATGGTGAAATAATGTTTAATGCACAATACAGAGATGCTTTAAAATTTGCATAATGGATTAATTTCTTAATGTCTGTAAGTGGATGGCCTCTAAGGTATAGCACAACAATCGGTTCTAACAAGAACCTTTTACTATGCAGGTGTCATCCAGCTGAAGCCAACAAGGTTTAAAGCATCTTTTAGGAACTCACAGGAATGGCAGAGCAAACCTGAGTGGAGAGGGCATCTGAGGAAAAAGGAGGTTCAGTCCTCTAACATGCTGAATGATCTTTGTACTACCAGTTACATGATTTAGTATTTCTAGTGAATAAAGCTTTACAATACAAAATGATGGTGGGAAATCCCTATGTGTCAGATTCCTCCCTTGTGTTATATAATTTATTCCAGTTGAGTAACTTAAGTGAAGCTGGTGAGCTTGCTTTCTTCAAAAAATCGTGATGAAAACAAGAACCAACTGGATTCCCTTTTTGGGAGTCATGACTGCCATGGAATTAAAATAAAAAGGATGAATATGACCTGAATGTGACTAAGAGTTTTGTCATCTGTGTGGGAAGAAGTAAAAACTCATTTTAAATTACCTACTGAAGAAGTACAGTGCGTAACTCCACAGCTATTTAAAGTCCCTCTCTTAAAAATCCTTAGAGACTGATTATAAAAGCTGAAGAAATATCTCTCAGGATGAAAACCTTGTACAAACAGCAGGACCTAGAATTTGCTGTATTCTAGTCTGCTTATTTGAAGTTGGGTAAGGTGAGATTCATGTCAGCTAGCCACAGGGAGTGCACCAAAGGAAAGCAGTGAAACAGGGGGGTTAATCTTGCTGAATTTTAGTTCTCTTACAGAGATTTAGAAAGAGTCAGCAGTCTGGACTACTTCCATACCCACCCTAGAGAGAGACACCTCTGGAGGGTGACCCAAACCCTTGGCATTTGATATAATGGGCTGCTTTAGGGTTGCCTGTCTTTTTCCTCTGACAACAAAGAGCCAACCTGACTTTCTCAGGTTAGATTTATAACACATTACTCTTTTAACTTTTCTTAATGACCAGTGTCAGTGAGGTCAATCTCACATGTTTCTATTGAATCTATTTTTCCATTTCTAAAGGTAAACTTGCCTTACATAGCTCACAGATGAATTTAGTGGGATTTTGGGGAGGTGCTTTGAGGATGGAAATCACAATACAAATATCAAGTATCTGAACTGTATCTGGATTGGGTGCCAAAGTGTATTAGGGAAAGATTCTGTCATCCTTTTGATTATTTCTCAGATACTTTATTAACTCTTATCCATGCCTATTTCCGTTTCTGGTGTACCTCAATCTGTGGGACCCACCACAGACTGGGGTTTGTGTACCATGAAACATGCAGGTTTCTGTAGCCAGTTGCTACAGAAGGAACCACACTGTGATCATTCACATCCATGTGCACTTCCCTTCACTCCCTGAGTGACCTGTCACAGCTGCTAGGGCTGCAAGCTCCCTCTAAGACAGGTCCAGGCCTAGGCTAAAGCCTGCATCTTTGATTTCTAGAGAAAAGTCCCATAACTATTCTAACCCTTCTTTTAAAGCACAAACAAAGCAAAATCAAACACATGAAGCAGCACATGTTCCTTTTTGAATCACCAAACGAATTCTGGGTAGGATTTATTGTAAACTTTCCTGACTTTTTAGTCACTCTCTCCTACTCCTGTTTATTTTTCTGGAACTGTAGCTTTGTTTGAAAGGCCAGCGTTGTGTCTCTGTTAGAGCACAGGAATGAAGTCAGATCTCCAGGCTCTATTTCTGACTTTGCCAATGAGCCACTAGGCAACAATGGATTAAAAGGGCCAGTTTCAAATCTTACACTTGAAGTCAAAGGTTCTTTCCAACTGCATTTATGTACTAACAGAGCAAAATTTGGAGAAACTATTTTCTTTTAAAAAGTCTCCTTCCAGTTACCAGCGGTACTCACCAGGTCCAGCCATGCTTGTTGGACATGGAGTACTTTTCCATGATGGCAGTGAGACGAAGCAGAGAGAATTTTTGCAGTAGATTCAGCTGGGCTGCTGACTGATTGCTGATGTGAAGCGATGCAATGGAGCGGCTCAGGCGATGGGAGATTTGGAAACTATGCCATCGTAATTGCCTTTAGCAAAAGAAATGATAGGAAAATCAGGGAACTGCTTTAGTTGGGCAGAAAAGATGGTGAGATACTGTGAAATAGGGCTGGGCAATATCTAAAACATAGAAAGACACACACGTGATGGCTTGTGGTGTATAACTGAAATGAAATGTACCTTGGAGACAAATAAAACAATTTTGGAAATCTCTTTAATTTTGGAAATGTCCAAGCTTTGTCTTTTTAACATTAGATTCACAAGTGGGTCCTGTCCATATGCTTGGGGGAAGCAGTGCTGCCTGCTGTGGTCTTTAGCCCACACACTTCCAACAGGATGTGGGAGATTTAGACTCAAATGTTCTTTGCCTGACTCAGAACTGGTATTTGATGCCTAGTCCCTCACCTCCCTGGGGACTGACCTGACCACTGAGGTATTTGGAGATGAGGTTCTCCAAATATCTCTCTGTGAGATGTGAAACCACCACACTCTGTTATTAAATGCTGAAGGATTTTTTTGAAAAAGGATTAAATCCTGTGTCTCCTTAGCTAGAGCTATAACCACCAAGCTATTGAACCACTCACATCTTTTTACTCCAATGCTCTTTCTCTATATACTGGAATCATTAAGGAAAAACTCCCTTATTTTATTTTCTTGTTTCACTAACTATAAGTTCTGGCTCAAATCCTAAAAACCTTGGCACTGCTCATTTACTCAATAGTTCCCTCCAGTTCACTTTCACTTTTGTGGTGGTGGTGAGCAAGCACAGGCAGCAGCAAACCATGGCATGGCAGAGGCCTCCGTGAGGTTGTGACGAGACTGACAGCAGATCAGAAAATACCAGTATTGTCAGAAATACCAGTATCAGAAAATTCTAGGTATGTTCTCCCTGCTTTTGCACTTACAAAGCCACCCTACATGAAACAGTTTAGACCTACACCAGCTTTTTCCCAGGAGCTTTTAACAGAAGCTCATCACTCTGACTTATAACAGGTCTGTAAACTATTAACAAAACTGCACTTCTCACTTTATTAAGAAGTCAATCATTCACTGTCATTTCATCCCACCCATGTAAGGGGCTGAGGCAGAGTAGGGAAGTTCTCTTCAGTGAGAACAGTGCATTTAAAAAGTGCATAAAGCTACAGATTCATAAAGAGCTGGGTGCATAACTTAGAAGACAAATTAAAAATACATCCTATAACATATACAGGGTCCTACTATGTAATCAATAGATCAAGGGATAAAAAAAGCCTTAGTTTGCTCTATTAAACCAATTCTGCATTGATTCCATGTAAGAATCTCCACAGCAGGATGTCCCTTCCCTCAAAGTCCCACCTTTCCCTGGGAAGTCCCCATCTCTATACAGGATGAGCACTACTGTAATGGTTCCCCATGCCTTCTGACTCCCAGGCTGAGAACCTCTGCTCCATTGTATTGTATTTCACAGTCTGTGAATTTGCATGCAAAATTTTGCTACTTACCTGCTTGGCCTTGTGAGCGATGCTCCCACCCCAGAGTCTCTCCTGTCCCTAACACCAGTGGCTTCGGATTCATTCAGGGATGTTCCATCTCTGTCCATGTCACTCGGGGTGGTCCGGCCATCAGACACAGAATTTCCTTCAAAGTCGAGATTGATCTGAGTAGGTGACTGGAAAGGCAATGATGGGGATTCCCTGACTGACACATCACCAGCCGGCAGACCTGGCAACACCTTCTTTGACCAGCCATCCACCACCTCCTGCAGCCCATTGACATGTTGCAAAATGTCATCTAACTGAGGAAAAAGGACATCTTTCTCTATGTCCAGGAGGTCCCCAGTACTAGCATACAAGTGGGAACCCGGCACATTGTCATAAATGCTAATTCTGCTCTCTTTAGGACAGCAAGCCATCAGTCCGGATTCCTTTGGTGTAGAGCAGTTCTGCTTTCCCAAAGAGATGCTGCCTGTCCTCCAGTTTACACTGCCACTGTTGTCTGTAGGTGAGAGGCTTTCGATAGAAAGTGCCTTTGGGAAGGTCCCTGGCTTGTGATCCTTGGGAATGTGCACAACCAAGTTCTCTTGGGAATGGAATTCATTTTTGCGGTTTTGGTCCACCACTTGCCGTAAGGCTGTTCCTGCCAGAACATCCAGGTCCTCCAGGTACATCCCACCTCTCTTGTTTGCTTCATGGCATTTGCGTTCCTTCAAACATGGCGTGCTCACCCCACTGCTGCTGTTTTCGGACTGACTGCTGTCACTGCTGGATTTGGCAGAAAAGGGAAGCCCTTTTTTGACTGAATCTTGCCCCAAATTTTGGAGATCGCCATTGACTATCTGTACACAGTGCATGTCTTTCAAGGACTTTGGCTCAAACTGAAGAACCGGCCCACTGATCTCTAAAGGACCTGTTCTTCCTGAGCCCTTTAGTTTTCCATGCACAGCTTTTGCTTTTAGTGTCTCCATGCGTTTCAGAAAGGTTTTTGCTCTGGCTCGTGTTGGATTTTCATTCTTCAGGCCGTCCTTGGGGGACAGGGCTGTGTTTATTGCAGTGGAGTCCTGCAGCAGCGTACTTTCCACATCATGATGTGCAGAGCAGTCACAGGTCTTCCTGGCAGTGCTGGTGGTGCCAGATTGACTCCTGTTGTCACTGCCCCCACTGCTCTCGCTGTGAATCGATGAGACCTCAGGTTCACTCAGATCTGTAAGGACGCTCTCACTGCTTGTCGTGTTTTTCATTTTGATGTCCCCAGAAGAGCCATGTCTGTCAGGTCGGTGAAGCAAAGCGTCAATGTCGTCCACCCGAGACCATCGTCTGCTGGTTCTTTGGAAAGTCCATTTATTACTGATAGCACACAGGTCTTCTTCATCTGAATCTTCACTCTGGAAAAAAAACAAGTGGCACATGTTTAAACTGTGTGCATTAACTGGATATTTGAATTAACATGATTGGGCTGCTCCAGGTGAGCAGCAGGCAACAAAGCCTCTCTGAACCAAGTTTATGGAAGACTCATCATCAGTCCTTTCATAACACCCTCCTTCATTTAATTTTAAAGACTACAAACATCTTAACAAGGAAGGAATAAAAGCCTGTTCCATGTTAGGAGGCCCACTGATACCTCTTGGCTTCCAGGGACTGCCTGTGCACTGAATTGTGTAGGGCAGATACCCACAGTGACTGTTTAGGAAGAAAATGTTTTGAAAGGCCAAAGTAAAGGAATCTTGATTTGCAGGGATGGTGTTAAGGTACACATGGTAAAGACAGGGAAGTAGCTGGGTACTAAGCAATGTGAGCTATTTAAAAATCCAAGACAGCAAATATCTGGTGCTGCACGTAGTTTTGCACTGAGAACTAAATAAACATCTATAAACTTCACGGGCCAGATACATCTAACAAGATTTATGTTTCAGGAACATAACTACAGATAAATAACCATGATGCTTAAAAGAACAATAAAAAAGCAATATTTGGCAGTATTGCTTAGGGTGTGTCTGCGTGCAGGCAAAGGAAAGCAGAGAAGGCAGCCATGGGGGTGTAGGCAGAAGGAGCAGCCAGGCTCAGGCTGGGATGGGGCAGCATCTGCAGCTGAGGTCAGCTTTCCTACAGTGGCAACCACTGTCTTCACTGCTGTCATCATCAGGAGCTCCCCAAACTTGATGACCTGCAGCCTACCCCACTGTCTGTGCCTTCCTCCAACCTCTCCCGAGGCAGCAGCAGCCCTTCCTGGTCTCATCCCTCAGCCCGAAGTGTGCAGAACTGTGCTTATGTTTAGGCAGCTCCAGGAGCTACTCTGCAATGCACAGAATGTGTGCCTTGAAAAAAAATTTAGATAAAAAAACCTTGCCCTGTGACATTTTTCTCATCTCTTTGCTCAAACAAAAAAAAAGACATCTTCAGCATGAAGCCCACAGTTGCTAATGAGTACCCTTTTCCTGACTTTGAAGTGGACTTATACTGCATTATTCTGGCGCATTTGTTTTAAAGCAGAACAAAGTAACTTCACCTACATGACATCCAAACAGCTCTTCACATTCTTGGAAGCAGTATGAAGGCAGTAAAATATGACAGGCTGTCAGACTAAAATGAGGTGCTAAACCAGAAAGACTATTTTGGGACTGGAAAAAATTCTCTTTTTAAAAGTCTATTATTAGAAGTATTTTTATATGAAGTTTCGATGGTAAAGTTATCTCCAGTCTCTGACTAGATCTGTGCTGGCCTGTCTAATTGAAAAATGTAAACCGAATTTTATAAGAGCGCCCAAAACCTTAAATAATGTGAAACCTCAAAAGCTGGAGATTGGGACCAGTAGCATGCCAGGTCTCACTGATGCCATAAACTTTTGCCAGTTTATCACTTCAACTCACCAGATGTTTTAGATCATGTCCAAACTGTAAAATAAAATATAGCTGTGAAATTTTGGGTTTAGGCATTCCTCTTTCTTTTGTTAACGTTGAGGTGTGCAGCGCTCCGGTGAGTTTATAGGAATGAATGGAGAACTTCATTCTGTGGCTTGTTAGAGAGAAAAACTGAGCACCTAGGGAAGTATGAGGGAAGGGGCTAGAAAAGGCTAATACTGCTTTGGTGTTTTGTCTGAGGGAAGAAATGGCACATCAGACAGCTCCACCTTTGTTTCAGCTCCACAGCTTGCTGTATGCATACATGGACCAAAGGACTACACAGCCTCAGGAACTTAAAAATCCATTTATTGTGGTCATAGTAGTGCCACAAAGTAGATATTTTAAAAACAGCAAGGCTACGTACTTTTAAATATTTAGCAGTGGTAATTATATCTACAAAGCATACCACTGCTGAAGCGTTGGTGGCACCAGCCAATAGGATAAACATATTTTTAAAATTTGTTCTACACTGCAATATGCCAAAGGGACCTTGAAGAAGATTTTTGGCTGACACAAATCCCTGTAGCTGCACTGACACTACTGTACGAGCTGACAGGATTTAGCCTGTATTTTCTACAAGCTGGAATCGATTAAAGTAGCCAAAGTGGTAGAGACATTGCAAAAAACACCAAGAGAGCACAGAGCAGAAGACAGAAATAAAAATAAATTCAGTGGTAAATATACTTTAAATCAAAAGTTTGTGTTTTTTCGTTTTTGTTTTTGTTTTGTTTGTTTGAGGGTTTTTTGTTTTTTAGATTTTTTTTTTTGCAAAGCAGAGATGAACAGAAATGGATACTGGTAGTAAACAGGTTTTGCCTCTAACCACAGCAAAGACAGGATTACATTCTGCCCAAGAATCACTTGAAAAATACAGGGGCTTTTCAGTGTCAAAATTTGAAGCTCAATTAAATAAAAGCTTAGTTTTGGGTTCTTTTTAATTGATAAAGAAACTTATTTGTGTTTCCATCAGAAGCAAAATCAGGCAAATATAAAATGAAATATCTGGATGCTGAAATACTGCCATGGTGACTCACTACAAATTCAGCTGCACTATGAGTCGTGTGACATACTGTGCTTTTCTTTTGATGAAATCAGTAGAAATTCTGGAAGCCATGAACATCCTGAATGACCCACTGTTCTTGTCAGATATCTGAGTGTCCTGACAAACGAAACTGTCCAAGAAAAAATGTTGAGAGCACTTAGCCCACCCACATGTCACCAACTAGGGGGACAGCGGATCAAGAGAAGGTCTGAAAGCAATGATTCATCTGACACAGGCAGAGCAGACATTTTGGAGCAGTGACTGTATATTTCTACTGACCTGGGGTGAAATCAAGTGCATGGCTTTGGAGCATATTCAAAAGTCCAGTTAATACCATTATGTTTGGGAAGATGAGAAGGGGCAAGTTTCTTGAGGAGTGACTGGTAACATTTGCCAAAGAGAAAGAGGTTTTGATTCACAGATTTGTCACAGCTGATTTAAAATAGCACAGCTTTTTGACTGAGGGTGTACTTGCCTGAAATACAGAGGGATGCTAACAAAAGGCAAATAGTGGATTTATTTGCCGTGGAATTCTGCCACATTTTTCCAGCTGGGGGCAGGAATTCTCATAAATCGACAGCTGCAGAAGGCAGTTAATCCAAAGGCTAATCTCTGTCTGTCCAAATCGCTTGTGGACATATTTGCAACACATACATGAGGATTTCTGTTTGCATCTTGATGAAGCCAAGAGAAGACAGCAGCCCACAGTGGGATTGGTCTGGGTAGAAGAGTGGGCAGTGGGGAACGCTCATGCTGTGCTGGCTTTCACAGGAACCTTGCCTGGCAGCTTGCTTGGCCATATTTTGGTGAATCACTCAAGCAGCTGTGCTAGTCCTGTGCATACCTGTTATGCTGAAGCTCCAAAGCAAGATGATTTTGCATTTCATTGTTCAGATTACCACAGAGACTATTAGGAAAGGCAGTATCTTCAGAGAAAGATTTATTTAGTTTGGTGATCAATTTCAGACCCAGTTCCTGGCTTCTACACTTGCATTTACATTTCCTCCTGTCAGCAGGCTCTCCTTCCTCTTCTTCTCTCACCCACATTCTCTTCTACTTTCAGCTGCTCTGTAGCTGTGGACTAAAATCTCCCCCAAGTCCTCTTTGTCTACATTTTTCTGTTCTCAGGTTCTCTGTGGCCTTCTGCAGGTACAGACCCAACTAACTGCTATCCCCTTGAAAGAGTACCTAGTGGAGCCATGTCTCTTCCACCAAAAATTAATGGTCATCTGCAAGGAGAGCAGCCGAGGACTTCAATCCGGTCAGAACAGGGAGGAGTGGCAGCAAAAAATTAATGAAAAACAAACATAACAACAACAAAAAAAAATCCTCCCTTTTTGACACAACATAAAACCCAAGATGAGAAAAACCTGTGATGCAGTAAAGTCCCTGCAGCTCCAGGGAATGGACAAAATAGAAGCTGAAGAGGCTAGTACACAGAGGAACAAGCAGACATGTGCCAAAGCAGGATATCTGGACATTAAAACCATCCTCTGCTCAAGCTCAAACACTGAATAGACTATGATGACACTGAATTTTGCAAAGACATAAAAAATGCAGCTCTTGGAGGCAGTTTTTGGAAAGCACGAGACGAACACTCAAGGAAGGAAAAACAGAAACCAAGATTTCTCAGAGCTGACAACTACCACTGTACAACACTCAAGGACTTTGGGGAATTTGTGACCAGAAAACAGTTAATGCTGGATATGTTACAAAGCTCTCAAAATCAACAGGCTGTTTCTGCAGCCCTCACTGAAACCCTTTATGCTCAGATAATTTCCATGTTACACAGAAGCTTGTAAGGATGACAGAGTTTATTTTCATATCCTTAACTGGGAAGAAGTCAGTACAAGAAATAAAGAAAGGCTGTTGTTTGTTGTTTTCATCTGAGCAGCTTCCATTTTTTCTGGGCAGGATTTTCCACTGTGTACTCATACAGCACTGACAAACAAGCTAATGAAGCTTTACTGTCTTTTCCCCTGCTTGCTTTAATTGCACACATGTAGAGTTTCAGTACTGTGTGAGCCCTTCTAGCACACGTAGTGTTTACTCACAGCTTCTATTCTATTTGTAGTTTCAAGATTCAGCAATTCACATTATCATGCATCCAGATAATTCTGACATGCATGTTCAAAATAATACAAACTTAACTTACTTTTAAGAGCATTACTGAATTAAAGGCAAAATTGGGGTGGTCTTATCACAAAAGCCAGGGTATATTTAATGAAGTTCCCTTACCTTTTTTCTTTGGAAGTTCACATCGAGTTTCATTGAGGCGCACTTGTTCAGTGTGTTCAGTCGTCTGCAGGGCAAAGTAAATTCAAAAGATTAGCAGCCTCTGACTAAAGGGCATGATTTTTTGCAAGTTCAAAACATTTATCTTACTGTAGGGTGCCAACTGCATATAACAGCTTCAGAAAAGATACTGGTCATCTATTCCATCCATATGACCACTGTATGAAGAGTGACCCTTAGTTTCACTTTACTTGATAGCCAGATTTGATAGATTGCTTTTCAATTCATAGATATTTCTGTACTTAGCACAGGAAACAACTATAATCAAACACCTGTGATAGCTGGGAAAATGACAAGAGAAGGAGGTGAGTTGCCTTATGCAGGACTGTAACATAATTGGTCTAAAATGGGGATTTCAAAGCACTGGTGAAAGACCAAACAAAAAATCAGCTGCAGTTCCTCACTTCTGACAGTTGGCAACTCCTTAAAAAGGTTAACATACAAAACTTCTAGCTTCTACTTAAAAGATTCTCCAAAGCCAATTGTTTTTTTTCTCCTATTTGTGGATCTTACACACAGGTTAACACACCAAACATGTAACAAATCTAATATTTTTAAATAAATATTTTTAGCTATTTTTTGATCATGTTCATACTGATGTTACCAGAGTCTCTGTAAGGCTTATGCTCCTTAAATCCAAGGCTGTCCTGTGATGACAGTGAGTTGAAATGACAATCCGTGTGTGTGTGTGTCCATATGCAAGGACAGCCAGAGGACAAGTAAACATGCTCTTTCAATAGACAACCTACTGTGATAATGATAATTGATTTGGTTTTATTTATACTTAAAGATCCTGATCCATGAAACCATCCAACTTCTAAAAGCAAAGGCTCAAAGTTAAATATGTTTGACTTTGAAAATTTTCCATACCTAGGACTGAATTTCAAAATAAAGGGAGGCAGAGTGAGAGAGCCATGTGTCCACAGCACTCCTCTGTTGGCTGTAGAGACATCTCCTGTGTCTTTACAGCAAGATTTGTCTCTGTTGCTTTTGGGTCACTGGGAGGCGCCTCCGATTTCCAGAACTTAAAATTTGAAATGCATGTGATAAGTTACAAGGACACATGAAAAAAGTATCAGATCAATAATATAATCTCTCACATAACATAAGAATATTATGGCATTAACATATTTCTCCACAGAACTTCTAATATTAGAATACCTTTCAAATTGCCATCACTAACAAAGAACCGACCCATCAAATGTGGATCTTCCTTAAAATAAAAAAAAATCCTCTCAAAATATCACCTGCTCATTTGCAGATCAAATATTCCACCCTAACTCAAGCCAATAAATCTGTTATGCTGCATCAGAAAAGCCCTGTGCTCATGGTATTAATTTGGGTATAATGTATGCACAAGCACACCCTGCATGCATGATAGCAATGTTGAAACAAATTCCAGGGTTTGTGGCTGTGTAGCTGTATCTACAGCCTTTTGCCCACAGATCATCTTCTGGGATTACATCTATTATTGCAAAACTCCTCTTTTGCCCAAACACAGAATTTCTCAACCCAAAGTGGCATTTTCTTGGGGCCTGGGGCTGAATAATGTTCAGTGCTTCTTTTGAGCACAAAATGTTTAAATGTGTGTATCGATATAAATTCCAAGTATACAGAGGCACAGACACATTTTCAAAGAACTCCAGCTCAGCTTTCTATCTTTGGAGACAGCTTCCTCTGAGTGGTGAATACTGGCTAATATTGGAGTCCCTGCACCTCTTTTTCTGCTGGCTGGTGCTGAAGGGAAAAGTCTGTAACTACATTTCCACACTTGCTCAACCAAAACCAAAACTACTTTTTACTGGGCGCCAGGGAGTTCAACCCCAGGTTTTAAATTCATCCCTCTACAAAACATTGGTATGTTTTTTGGGCCTCTTCCAGGGCTATGGAAAGATTTGCCAGTGAAATTAGAGAACTAATGATCATATTTGTGAGTTTGTCTGGTACTAGCAGCTCAAATCAAAGTCAGTCTGTTTCAGCTTCCTTTGCCTTGTTGATGTGCCAGTGGTGGCAGAAAGCTTTTCTCATCAGTTTAAAGTTGTGAGATGACTGGCAGCCAACTCCTCAGCAGCAAATGTTTCAAAAAGAAGAAAAAACCAGAAGTTTCTGGCTACAAAGGCTGTCACCAATATCCCAGCTGAAGTGAGAGGAGCACAGCATTTTTACGCCACTGCTTAAAAACATGGGAAAAGAATGCCTGCTTGTAATGTTAACAAAACACAGTCTGGATTTGAGAAAAGGCAGGGAAAAACACATCAAATAAACACAAGAGAGGTGGCTATATAAAACCCAAATAATCTAGGATGCATTTGAAGGTGTATCTGGAAATTTCTGCACTGTTCAGGGAAAGACTGCAAAACATGTGCTACAGTAAGTGTTTCAGTGATGTTAATTTAATTTCTTCTCCAGAGCATCACAGGTGGTTTAGCACTTTGAAATAATTCTTAAAAAGCCAGCAGAGATATTTAGATGCCCAAACAGATGTTTCTGGTGCTATTTTAGACCCTCTGGATACCAAGCCTGGCCTTCAGCTGCTGCAGGTACCTCAGTCCAGATAACACATGGAGAAGTCTGAGCTATCTGAGGAGATGTAAGATGGCCATAGATACCAGTCCTTAGGGCTCTGAATCCCAATCCCAGTGCTATGATTGTTAACTCTTATGATAGAAGTTCTTCAGAAGCAGAAAATCTCCAACTTTTTCATTCTTTACAGCACTGAGCAGTGTTTACAAATAAAGACAAGCTTGTAGCTATGCAGGCTCAGGCCAGCTGGAAAACCTTGCGGGGGACACGCTGCCCTGCTTTAAGAACAATCCAAGTAAGAGGCAGCAATCCAAGTAATAGGGAGACAGCTCTGAAGTGAGCTGAAGTGCCAGGAGAATCCCTGGACCTGTTCTGCAGCTGTTTTCAAGCAGGTGCTTTGGAATGCAGCCAGAACCACAGGCCAGTCATGAAAGAGTGGCATCATGGGGAGGACAAGCATGGACAGCACAGTGTCTCCTGCATCAGCAGATCCACGAATGCCCTCTCCTATGGATTTTGACCAGAAAAACACACCGTGTGGTTCCCCTCTGAGGGAACCACAACACTATTTCTTTGCTTTATTGTTATTCCTAGCCAAGTTTAGGTGCTGCGCACACATAGCCCTGCCTGGCTCCCTCTGGTTCTCTCAACTTTGGCAAGAGGACATCAAGCTCCTGATGCTGGGCTTTGCTGAGGTCTTAACACTAAGTAAGAGTTCTCCCAGCACCATTAGGGCTGGTGTGCAAGGCTGGCACTGGCATGTCCCTTCTCCACCAGTTTTTGTGCATGGAGAGAATATATTGCTTTCCGATCACCTTTTGATCATGGCTGCCATGTAGGGAGCCACCTTGTAGGCTCCAGGCTCATATGAGATGAGTAATCTCTCCTGGAAGTCAGTGGGAGCCATTCTACTGCCTCCAGAGCAGGGCCTTCTGTCCTGTACGTGGAGAGTCAGGCTTGTCCCCCAACAGCACCTAGAGCAAGATAACTCAGCAGATGGAACTGACATTTCAGAGCCCTGGTGGGAGAATGTCCCACCCCATACAGCAACCTTCACTTTGTTTACAAGCTGTCTAAGAGATAACTGCTATGGAAAAAAAAGGCTGCTGACTGCTTGGCACAGCTCAGATTTTAAGAGCTTGGTATAGGGAACTATGTATCAGACTGTTATATACTTGTTCTTCATGTTCTTAGTCACTGTATTTATGTGAATGCAAGAAGTACAACGTGCCTTGGCTTCTCCTTCTCACCCTCTTATCACAGCAGCCACAAAAGTTCCCAGAGCAAAGTTGGTTGCTGCTATTTTGGAAGCAACACAGCTATAAAATTTTCATGCTCAATTATTGTTTTGGCAGGCTGACAGTATATGCCTGCAGATTGCCTGGAAATTCTCTATTGTTCATTACTCAATAAAATCTGAGTGGAATGTCTTGATAGATACGCCTCTAACCCAAAGGCCTCAAATTTGGTTTTTACTCTGCCAAATTTTCAAATTATATTGTAAACAGCAGGAATGTTAGAATATCTCAAAAAGGTCACTGAAATCTTTTACAACAGGGAGTCTTAGACATTCTGACTAAAATACTACCAGCTGCCTTAAAAAAAAGGTTCCTCCTCATTTGTGCCTCACGTTGTGTGGTTTACTTCAATGCCATAAGAAAACCGATATAAAATGAGATTGAGATTCAACCCACAAGAGCAGAGAAATTCAGTGTTTATGCTATTACTATTCAGAGCTAAAACTGCTCAAACTGATTATTCATGCTGGCATTTCAACTTTTAAATTATCTTCCAAAAAAAAAAAAAAAAGAGAAGCCCATTTTGTTCAGCACTATGTGCTGAATGCACTATTAGTCAGTGTGATGGCTTGGTCACACATAGCTTTAACGGCAGCTTTGAATGTTTGAAGAATGGAAGTTTGACTGCCAACCTGGGAATCTGTGCACACAGAAATAATAACCAGCCCTTTTTAACTTTCTCCTTCCTCAAAGTGCATCACAGCCTGCAGCTCTCATACTGTGCACTGGCCTGCACCTCGCAATAACACCATCACAGAGCAAAGCAAGGGCAGAGAACTGGCCACAGTGGTCAGCTGAACTGTGAGGATTTCCATTGCACTGGAAAACTTGGAAGATGCTGGTTTGATAGCTCCCAGAGTAACAAAGCTGGTACTGGGGGCAGCAGCTGGCACTGTTCACTGTCTCTGTGAATCTTGGCATTTGGTACAATGGCTTTTTATGGCTCACTTTCAACGAAGGGTTTGAAGCTGCTGAACTACATCGAATTAAATGTCTGCAATCTGAAAACATAACCTGTACATAATACTTGTATTTCTAATATTATGAAGAGCTATTCCTTTATAAGATCTAAGCTGTTTAAAAACTCCCAACAAAAAATTAAACAGGTGTTGTCTTCTGAAGAAAATACAGAAAAAGTTGTTAGTCATAAACCCATTTATCTTTAAAGTGTGGAAATATTTGTGTCTATGTTTTTTTTTCTATATGTCTTATCATTGTCCCTTGATTTAGGCAAATGCAAAGCATTTTTTTTTCCATGAGTACATCTATCCAGCTGTTAGTTAATTTTCCAAACCCTCATATTTTAATAAAAGTGAAAAAACTCCCAACCCAACCAAGTCTCTATCTTCTCAGCTTGCAAAATAATCCTCATAAATATATCAACAGAGTGTAACTGTAGGTGTATCTGTGAGTCTACAGAGAGGCTGGAGGAGCAAGAAATGAGCTGTTCCCATTTTTAGCTGTGTAGGTAGTGGATGCCTGGTGACCATGACTGTAGCAGCACCATTGCCAATTACCCCAGTGAAGAATGATTTGAGAGAGTCACAGAGCTAGAAAATGACTATATCTCACTGGCTTCTCTCACAAGAAAGGGGAAGAACAGACATCATTGTTGCATTTTTTAGTGGTCCTTCAACTTTGTAGTAAAGGGCAGAGGGGAAGAGATTCTCAATCTCCCATCTCTATCACTTTCCACTTCCCAAACTGCAGCAAAGTATGTCCTCCATCATGCCAGACTGAAGCAGGGGGATGTATATATGTGTGGGAAGAAGGTTTCTCTCAGGTGTGGGCATAGCAATCTCCCTCAGCAAGCAGCACAAATAGTACTAGATCAAGTCTGCAGTTAATTCTGTTCTCAGGCATCTGTGAGGGAGATCAGTGGAGAATCCAAGTCTTTCCTATTGATTTATCTGCAGACACAAAGGCTATTACAAAGGCAAAGAGAATATTCTGTTCCCTATAGCCATAATAGACAGCATGAGAAGCAATAGGTCTTGCTTGCAGCAGGGGAGTTTTGGGAAAGCAGTCTGATAGCTTTGCCCAGAAACTACCTGGATCTGCCAGGAATGGAGATGTGGACTAGATGAAGTCTCTTCCAGCCCTGTTTCTGGTGGTTCTCAGAAACCTTCTCTGCATTCCTCCACCACAAACTCATTAATCCTTGCAATGTACAGTATGATGTGGAACAGCATCTCCTGCTGACTTTAGCCACAGTTGCAGAAGGGGAAATAGAATCTTGTCCAGTTATCTTGATGCTGGTGTTATGAAAGTTTCCATAACATGCAATGAAGCCTGTTTGGTTAAGGGCCAGACACTCCTTTGTCCTGACTTGAAGAGGAGAGGAGGAGAACCCAGCTTGAGCTGAGCACAGGGGAAAGAAGAGGGGAACAATGTCTCTGCAATGTGGTTTTGCAAAACTGCCACAAAATTGCTGTGTCTTGAGTCCTGGGGCACAGGACTTGAGCAATGCAGCACGGTACATTCTTCACAGAGTATACAAAGCAAGATAACCAGCAAACACGGGAGCACAGGAAGGGGCAAAGCACTGATCACTTGTAGCATCGCTAGTACTGGGAGGTCTGTACTACTGGGTCTGGTCCCACTTCTGCTACTGGTACCAAATGGGAGTACCAAGGGAATCACACCAGCATGAAAACTGTGCCTGCTGCCAGAGGAAAGGGCTTGATGAATTCTCTGCAATGAAGTTTCCTCATTTTTGCTGGACTGAGACATTAGAGTTATTAATGTGCAACTCAAATGTGACTCTCATTTATTCAGGGTTTGCTTGCACTGCTTCTAGTTATTAAAAAAACATCTGTTTCAAATCCATTTGATTTGGGTCTTCTAAAATCATGTGATATTTTCTGTGAGTGTAGTGGGTCTCCTACTGCAGCATCTTCTGTAAGAGAAATTAACTCAGAATGGTGGCATTTTAGATCTCATCACTTAATGCAGCCAGACAAGCAAATCAGCTCATGCTTTTAAATTATCAGAAAAGAAACTTTGAGTGTTTTTTTACCTGCAAAGAGGTTCTACAAGGTCCTTGTCAAGAAAATCATGATCTTTCTTTACTGCAGCAATGTCAATGGGAAACTGTGAGTCTGTAAAAGGAGACACAGTATTAAGATGACTGCTTGCTACTCAAATGAAAATACATTGTCTACATCTAAATTGCTTTGCATTTGCTTGCTCACTGAAATCTAGTATGACCAATTTCACTCAGCTCTGGTTCCCTTCCAGTTGCATCTGTGACCCTTTCTGACATTTTTTTTTAAAGGTATATCTGAACGTCCAGTGAATTACAGTGACAGCAAAATTATTTCCATTTTGACTTTAAAAAATACTCAACTGTTAGCTGTTCATTTTAATACCTTGCACAAATGGATGAGATGAGGAAATTACCACCACACTTACCTTATATACATGAGCAACAAGGTTTTTCCCTTCTCATTACAGTGACTTAATGAGGTATTTGCTAGACAGACTTTGCCCAAGCCCAGAAATATTCTGAGCATTTTTTTTTTCTTAAACAGATCCAAATAACAATGATTTCAGACAGAGGGTTACTCAAATAAAAAATAATAATTTAAAAAAACAACCAAAAAACCCCAAAAACTGATTTATAATCCCCAATATTAGCAAAAAAGCCAGAATAGTATGCTGGAAGCTGACATTAGTAATGAAAAGTGACACAGCTCTGTAATGGTGGGAAGGGTTCCCGTGCTGTGGCTGCTCTCCAGACTGCTCTGCCATGCTTAGGTACCTCAGCAGGATGCTGGGATACAGGAATGTCAGCCAGCATTTTCAGACACTACTGCTCAACACTGACATAATAGATGCCTGTGAAAAGCACCTTGTTTTCAGAGACACAGACTGTCCAGAGCACATACTGACTGCATGGGAACAGCTGGAGCCCAGCACAGGTTGTGTCACATCCCTTTGAGCTAAGCAAGCAGCAGGTGCTCCTTTCTCTGGTGGCGTCAGTATCTGACATATTCCAAATACAAGGCAGACACAAAAGTACTCCTGGCAACCCAGGGACTGTGGTAGATACACATTTGTGTCAGTTTTGGTCTGGTAGGCTTGCTAGCCTTAGTTCCTTGCTGGAACTTTTAACAGAGTCTGCCTGCCTCCTGTGGAGCCACCTGAGCATCACTGAATGGTGCTCGTGTCCCCAGGTGCCTGAGCAGCACAACAGGACCCAGCACCTGAGCCCTGATGGACCTCAGCTGGCCACAGGGGTGTCCTCAGCATCCCACTCCCTGCCATCCTCAGCCCCACACAAGGGGAGGGATGGCGTCCCAGCTGACTCCCTGCAGACTTGGCTCTGACCCATGAGGCTCCTTGGCCCTCACTCCATGCGTGGATCTGTGCTGCCTCCAGGCTCATGCTGACCCTGGAAGGTATCCAGAGGTGTTTGGCAGAGCTGCCTTTTGGCTAATAAACCCGAGAGGGCCTGAGCTGGCTCCGTGTCTCTGGCAGGGAGAACACGCGTTTTGGGAAAAATGAGGCTCAGCCGCAGTTTCCCTCTCAGCTGGGGAGAGCAGGAAAAACCCAGCTCCAGTCCCCAGACTACTACTGAATGGACACTGCTTCCCTGGGCATGAACTTTACGCCTAGGAAGGGGACATCACCACTTTGCTCTGAGTTAGCACTGAACTATCAGCTTTTCTTACTTTGCAAATGTGAAGTGCAACTCAGATTATTCACTTGTGGTAACTGCAGAGTTTTCAGTCTTCATTTCAGCATGATTGAAATTTTCAATAACTTCTAGTGTTTTAATCTTATTTCAGGCACAGTTCAGAAAGTTTTTAGAAAACAGACTCATGTTTTTAGATATTTTGTAGTTGTTTTTGTTAACCTTTGGGGTTTGCACAAGCTTTGTCCCTCCTTTTCTTTTTTTTTCTTTTTTTTTAAACTTCCCATGGCTACGAGGGTAAGAATCTTACTTTTCTTTATGCACTGGTATGACTCCAGCAGCTGTGGCTTTGTGAAGCATCCAGCCATGGCCATAACTCAGTCAAATGTGGGGCTGGCTGACTGTAAGCTCTCCTGGCGAGGGCCCAGTGCACTTTCAGAACCGCGCAAAGAGGAGAAAGACCTACTTACCCTCATAGAACTGAGCATATTGGGGAAATCCAGCTGCACGTAACCAGTCACACGCTTCCTTTGCTTCGATTTCTGAGCAAAAAGAGGAAAGAGAAAAAAGGTTCACACTTTGTTATTTTGAATTAGAAGTTCTTTCAATTACAAAGTAAAACCAAAGAAATTTGGTAGGATCTATTTGCTGCTAAAGTACTGTCATCGCTCTGAATCACACTTTGTAGCACCAGGAGAGAGTCTCTCTGAGAAATCTGCCTGTCTCCACAGGACCCTGGGGTGCAAAAAGCCACTTGGTGGCTGGGATGAAGTGTTAAACCACCTCCTTGCAGCAGAAACTGCTCAGCCAGGTTTGTGGCTCTGTGATCTACCTCACCCCCAAGGGTAAGTTGCTGGTAAGATGTGAAGATGGAGCTGGTGAAAATGGTGACAGGGAGCAGGCACTGCATTCTTTCATGTTCTGACATTTCTTGTGGAGCAGAATGAAATCCATAGAAAGCTCTGCCAGGATAGCCCCAGTGCAGGTGTCATGATACTGAAGGGACAATTGCTGGGGCACCTCTATTTTTACCAAGCTCCATGGGCTCATATTCTGGAAAGCAGAGTGCTGGGTCCAGCTCTCCCAGCACCTGCACTGCCTGCATGTGCAGCTGCTCCCAGACCAGCTGGGGGAACAACCGAAAACAGAGGCTCATCCACACAAATGTGGGTTTCAGGGGAAACCTGGGAAACACCTCTTTGCTGTCCAAACCTAGATCAGGATCTACCACTTGAACAGTTTTGGTTTACAGGATCAAAGTCAAAGCACGTATCTGCACCTCGTACATTTGCAAAACATGAAGAAACAGGGTGTGTAGGTGTTGAAGAAAGTAGACATTTTATGTTGCTTGTTAATCAACCTGAATGAACCAGTCAAGGGTTTTGGCACATCTGTGGTTATAAAATCTAGACAGCCATAATACAAAACCCTAACTATAAAGCAAACAATGGAACTGGAAGAAGATGATCAGGCTCAGTTGCTCTTCTGCATATTTTGCCTTGCATGTGAAAAAAATTCCAGTTGTAAATCAGTTTTCTACTAAAATGCATTTTTATAGGGCAGAGATACTGGCATGAACTTTTGCCTGTGTTATTCTGTTCAGATCACTCATCATACCCTTAATGACTTTACCCACTGAAGCTCACTATAAAATCTGCTTTGAATATACTCTGCAGTGTGTGACCTGCACACCTTTCTGATCCCCTAAATAATGAATCACACCAGCAAATTTTGTGGCAGAAATCAAAATTCAGAATACAAGGTCTATGTATCAAAAGCTCAATTTCCCAAAGATGATTAGACAGCCAGGAACAGCTCCACAATGGTCACAATCATTAGCAGTGCTGAAAAGGATTTACCACCAGGTCTTCATTTGCTTTGACATTAGTTCATGTCAAGGCCAAAAAACGGAGTATGAAAGTACATTCAGTTCTTGACACTGCACAAAAGAATAAGCAGCTTACATAAAACGTGGCTCTCACTACAGCACATCTGTGTGCTGAAAGCACATCTCTATTATGTTCCAGTTAGACTATTTCTATTAAATGCTTGGAAAAAAGACAAGCCTAAAGAGACTTTTTTTCTTTTGCTTAACTCAATCTCATGAAACACAGACAAATCAATCCCTTTTCAAAATGTATTTTACTACCCAGAACAGCTGTATGTACATTCTAGCTTCATCTGGCCTGGAAACACAACTGACAGAGGCTGTGGGTGATGGAGAATGCTACCATTTAATGCTCTTACACACTTATCATATTTCAGTGTTTTTTTGCAGTTGGCTGCTCAGAGGAGCTTGCTGAGAAATATTGTTGCAGACCTAAAAAAAGATCTAATTGATCAAATAGATTTTTAGATCTATTGTTGCAGATCTAAAAAAATCTCAGGTTGTAATGGGTGAGAAATTATAGGGAATAATCAAGGAAGTAGATCTCACTTTTTTCTGAGGTTTTGTTTTTAAGTTTGGTTGTTTGTTTTTTTTTGTGGTGTTTTTGGTTTGTTGGTTTTATTTTTACTTTTTTTTTTTTTATGAGGTTGTTTGTAACACACTGCACTCAGTAAAATATCATTGACTGATTAACTTCTGCCTTCAAAACTTTGTATCCTCCATGAAGGCATTTCTGGGGAGTATTCTCATTTTCTGAATGACTACCTCAGCCCTGAGTAAGATTTGCTAAGCTTAAAGGATACTGAGTCTCAAGACATGGTATCAGTTCCCAGATGCCTCACACCATTATTCAGAGGACAGCATGAGGAGGGAAGTGTACCAGGCTGCTGGCACAGCCCAAAACATGACTGCTCATACAAGTGTGTTCCCACTGGCTACGGGCACCTGTTCCAGACATTCCCCTCTTGGTCCCTCCTACAGTTTAGGTGAAAAGGCACAACAAAGGATTCACTCCTCAGCAGACATCAAAGGTGATTTCTACTATTTTGCCCTGGGCATGTAATCTAAGTTATAGTTCAGAATGCAATATAGATGCTTTTATTACTGCATACTGCAATGTTTGAACAATAACTTGACATGCTAAGTTCAACCTTGTCTTTTTGTGCCCATATGCTAATATTTGCTTTTTCTTACTTTGTAGTGCAACATTAGTAAAGACTTGTTTGGAAAGATGTGCAGCACACAAAAAGACCTCAGTGGAGATGTCAATGAAAGGGTGGTAGAAATACTTTTGGCAGTGTTGTCCTAGTTCTGTTCCAATGTCCAGGCCAATACAGGGGTTTGATCCTGCCTGCAGCACATGCCCTGTCTTGGTGCAACACTGAAGGACTTGGAAACCCATGTGTCCACAGGTGGCACCAAGGCAGTTTGTTAACAGCACAGAGCAGGGCTGGCATGGTAAGAAAAGATATTTCAGAGAGGACATGGCTCAAGGCTGGAAGGAGGCAGTTCCTCCAGTTCCTACCAGAAGCAAGTGAGCCACCACAAGCAGCATCTCCCTTGGCAGGACCAAAAAGGCTGTTTGCCCCAGCACACCTGATAATGGGTTTGTCCTTATGCACTACTGTTCTGCTCTGTGGCTGGAAAAAAAATAGGAATGATTTGCCTGCTGCTTGGGCAGCAGTTAACAACAATCATTAATTATTAAGGCTAGAAAATAATTCAGTCCCAAATATTGACAACTGTCAGTATGTCTCACAGGACTTGAATTCTAAGAAGTTTTTTTAAGTTTCAGAAGAAAACAAATTTCTCTTTTCCGTTTCATTTTTTCTGCTACTAGTGAGTTATAATTCAGAGCAAAATGAGGAGAGGTTTATTCAGGAAAAATGACAAGTATTCAGAGCACAGCTGAATCTTGGCTTTGAGTCCATCTCTAGTATTAAACAGGTCTGAGCTTGTCTCCCACAAACCATATTGGTGGCTCTGGCTATTCTGGGGCTGAAATGGAGACAGTTGTTTGCCATCTCTCCTCCTCTTCCAACACTTTCTCTGATTCTTCACAAACTACTTTGTTTCTGCCCAATGCCAGACAAAGAGTCTTGCAGCCAGCTGCCACCAAAGGGGACATCCTTGCCCTGCCTATCCAACACCAGCTGGCTGCTTCTCCTGCTCCTGTCCCTGCCACACCAGCTCCTGGCTCACCCTTCTGAGACATGGCCCAACCCCCTAAGCTGGCAGAAAAGTAACCCTCCAAAGTGGGAATGATCTGCTGTTGGATTAGCAAGATGACTCAAATTTTCTAAGGGTGCAGTTTAACCTACGTTAGCTGCATTTTAACAAGCCCAAGAAAGTCAAACCACTGGAACAGTCCTTCCCTTACATGAAGGAACACAGGAGAACTGTCTAATAAGTTGCTGGAAGAAAAGCTCTGTCAAGAGAAACTCATGTAAATAAATTAATTTTCTGTCTTGGAATTTTATCACCACTTACAAATATCAATGCTAAGACCTGGTTACTATAGTCCTTTCCCTTTTCTTCTCTACATATCAGTATTTCATCTTATTTCTGCCTTTCTGCCATTGTCCCTGTCTCTTCTATCTTCTGTTTTGCTGTTTCTCCCTTTTTTTTCTTAAACTACATTTTTTTTTTAAATGCAGATATCCCTTCGCACAATGTATTGAAAGATTTGGCAACTAGAATAAATAAGGTACATAATCATCCCATCTATTTTGTTTATGTCAGCTTTATGTGATAACCTTTATTGTTCATCTTCTGTAACAAACCACTGTTACTTTCACTTTAGTATTCCCCCTGTATTGCTCACTACTTAAATCTAATTTACTAGATTCAGATAGAATATCTGGGAATGTTAGAGAAAATGGTTAATCAATTAATTGAAAAGAAGTGCATTTTACTGTGGAGCCACATCAGTGAACAAGTGGTTAGGATGAGGTTTTTAACCAAAGTTAAAAAGTTTTTACACCAACTTTTGGTCCAACTCTTTCCTGCAAGAGGAGGAAAACTGTTGGGATGAGTTTGTGCTGCATCTTCCATAACAAAGTCTACCTGGCATTCTGAGATCAGTTTGGAGGCTCAGTTCAACCCAGGCTTTTAAAATGCCTTTTACTCAGGAATTGCTGCAGACCTCTATGAAAGGTAAACCAGAGAACACTCTTGGGGAGGAAACACTGATGATGTCTTAGACCTGAGACCTGCTCCAGGCACTGAACACACTGAGACAACCTTGTCTCGCAGGTCCTGGTACATCCCTTGTGTCCCATAAACCTGTCAAGTCACCAACAAGCAATGTCAGCACCCTGATGTCTTCTCAGAAGAATTCTCATGAAGATGGGAAGATGGGTTCTTTAGAAAAGTACTTTGCAGGCTGAAGCTGTATGAGAACAGCTCAAGCATCTTTTGGCTTCTTCTTGCATCTCAGTCTGAGACACTGCAACAGCTGCCATTACTCCCCGGCCTTGTAGCTCAGTCTTTAGGATATTTATCTGTTACTCTTCTTATTTTATGGATAGGGATTTAAAGCACTCCAGAAGTACATAAACAGGTCAGAGGTAAGGTTGATGGGAATTAGATCCCTGACGCTTATCTGGCCATAAAAATAGGGTTATGTCTCTCCTCAGTTATCCTTAGAAATCTAAATTCCAAATTTCTGATACTTAAATGCATCACTCTACCATCCCTCAGCTACGATGTAACACTAAAGACTGACAGGTTTCCACTGAGTGGCATTTGCAAAGCTTCTTCAGAGCTCAGAAATTAGATTACAGTAGGGTGTAAGGGTGCTAAATTGGATAGAACAGGAATATATTTGTGAATACGAGAAAATATGACTTTTGAACTCACATAGGAAATTCACAGCAAAACGAGCTCAAAGGTGAGCAACCTGGTAAAGTGAAAGGTGTCCATGCCCACTGCAGGGGGGGTTGTAACCTTAAGGTCCCTTCCCACCAACACCATTCTATGATTTTATGATTCCATGATCTACAGCTTGCAAGGAGCAGGTTAATACCTTAATTACTGTATTATCATCTCACTTCACTGGTGCAAGCACTTGGTGTGGAGCATGGAAAAATTAAAAACTTCTCATACTCCCTAAGGAAAAATCCCTGTGTAATTTAATAAAGACAGATACAATTTTCAGTAACCTTTCATGCTTTTAGGTAGAGGTCTAATGGTTTAGCCCATTCCCATCCACTCTGTAGGATTTTTCCAGAATAATTACAATAATAACTCAACAGCAATTGTACCATGCAGCCGTAAAATTACCATTTACAATATAAATATATAACAAATAAAATAAACCATAAGCATACAATGAATTTGTATGTTTTACTGCAATATGATGCATACTCGTCAATAAATCCTGATAATAAGGTTTTCAAAAGTGAAATTTCATTGGAATTATTTTTTATCATGCCATATAATTAGTATTAGAGACAAGGTTATGTTTTGCAAGGAAGGGACAAATAAAACTGTCAAAGTGTTATTTTAGTAGTCCTAAACCTTTCATGGAATATTGTGGTACTAGTAATATTACAATAAAATACAGACCTTTTCAACTACTGTGGCTGAACACAATTTAAATGTCAATAGAAAAAGATCTTTTTCTTTTTTATGTGTAATTCTTCACCCTTGGTGAATAATAGTCAAATGATGTCCATTCATGCTCTGACTTCTCAGAGAGGTTGAAAGTGACAAGCCTGATTATTTAAGGACATGAAGAGAAAATAAATCTTGTATGCTGAGAGATTAAAAGAGTGTGACTGTTTACCTTGGAGAGCAGATGAACAAGGGTTATGCAGAAAGGGTATAAAATCAGGGGGTAATACAAAAATAGGAAATTGGGAACTACTATTCACTCTATACATAGCACAAGAGCAGGGAGATTCATAAAAAAGAATGAATGAAAAAAAAAGGAAGGCAATCTGAACTGATATTGCCACAGGACATTGGTATCAGGAGATGAGTTGGAGCTGGAACCTTATCTGACTACTCACTGCTACCACCACAGATTTGGAAAATAACTCTCCAGAATAGAATAAATGAAACCAATCTAAAGACAGTGTTATGAAAAGGTTATTCCTGATTAGATGATCAGCTTGTACAGCTTTTCCTTCTGAGCTACTGACACTTCTCTTACTCAGACATAGTTTGGGACTGTGTAAAATGTTTATTTCAATGACTCCAACAACTGTTTTGTTCTCTACTGCAACCAAATTCTGCACAACCCAGCTGGGAGGCCTCTTATCTGCCTTTTATCTTCAGCAAGGCTGCATTTCCCAAGGAAAAACTGTGTGTTATTCCAGCAAGGAGTTAGGAAATTACATTCCCCCTGGGTGAAAGGATTATGCTGAACTCCTTTCCCAAATTAATGGGGTACTGGTAAAACTGGTAGATCTGAGATTTATAGCAGGTTCATCAAGCACAAAACTTTACAGGTCTAGGAACAGTGTCTTTATTAGTATTTTTTCCATTTAGGTATCATCAGAGCTAGGTGTACAACACAATGAGTTTCTTCAAGCAAATAACAAGAAGGTGGCTGTGCAAACAGCAACAGGGAAATCAGAGTTTGCCATGCAGGAGAGACCTTGTGCAACACTCCACATACTTTTTAAGCTGAGAGTGACTTGCAGGGGCCACCGAAGCAGCCAGCACACCAAGACAGCAGGCATGCAGGCACACAATAAAGACCTTAGGAATAGGAAATGTCCTGAGGGACTCTCAGTTCAGAGCAATTAGCCACTCTATCAGGCAGTCATTACTGTTCCTGAGAGTCTAGCATAAAATTGACTCCCTGGGGAATTATCCCATTATATAAACTTTAAAGGAGCTCCTGGTAACAAGTTGTATAGCACAATCAGGCATCTAAACATAAGAAATGCAATGAGATTTGCACACCAAGTGGTTTAAAAAGTTTCAGACATAACATTAATAACACTGCAGAGATGTTTAACAGACCCAACTGATGCTGAAAAGCCCATCCATCTTATATGGTCCAGTAACGTGATAAAAACAAGAGATTCAGAGATTCAGGTCTTCTTTTGTGCATATTCTTGAGATTTTTGGTTGCTCCTTACCATCATCATCATAATCCCTACTTACTACTGGTTTCCTTTTCTCCTTTCCTTTCCATGTCTTCCACACTGAAGTCACTTAAAACTAATTTTCTGTCATTCATTTCTCTGACAACTTTGCTACCCACTGTCCCACATGCCCATTCAGTTTGTACAACCTTACTCCATGCTAGTTTGTTTCCCATTTTTTGCCGTCTTTCTTTCAAATTCCTGAAACAGGATTTTAAATCCCTCCTAACTCTCACTATCTTCAAGTATCACTTTAAAGCCACTTCTCTTCTTAGCTTACAGTAGATTTGTACAATGCAGCACTTTGTGATGACACTAATAAAACAATAGCTTGCAACCCACATCTCATCTTGAGGCACTTTAAATGCTTATAAAAGCTGAAGAGAAAGTTATATATAGGGATCACTTCATCCCTGGGTGAAATGCAGCTGCATTAGGATGAAATGTGGCAGCTGCACATAAGAATGCTGCAGCAGTTTATGACAAGAAACAAGGAGAATACTTTAACCAGCTGAAACCACTAACAGGATTTATGAGATAGAATAAATTTGCATTTTATATATATACATATACATAGGGAGCTGATAAGGACATCAGGCTCTCCTCCCCTTAGTCTTGAGAAAAATACTCTGGTATTGCTGATGGACAAAAGTCATTAAGAACTTGGTTTCCTCCACCTTCTCCTCCTTCCCCATTAGGATTTATACTATTTTTTCTTGCCTTCTGACAGCCCCCATGAGTCTTGGCTTTGCACAGACTTGGAGGACAGAGTACCACCCACCCATTCTTCAGTAGCACACTTCCCATCCCACCTATTTGGCCTGTCATTCAAAAGGTGAGAACCACTGACTTGAGAGTTATGAGAGTTCTTATACATGAGCACTGTATGCCCACTGAAAAATGTGTTTGGATAATGCTCTGGAAAAATGTGAGTCTTTAAGGACTTTAGTCCTTAGTATTTTTAATGTGGAAGAAACACTATCAAATAGGTAGAAAAGGGGTAACAATCCCATCCCTTGGGATCTATTTCAAAACTTCTGATCACTCCTAGTGTCACTACAGGACAAATTCTGAAAACAGACTCTTCTTTTACAAGTTTCTGTCTCTGAATTCCCAAGCTAAGAGATTTAGGCAGTATCTAAACTTCCATGTATTATGGACCAAAGAGTGCCTTAAAGATTGAAATAGCTGCTGAGCTCACATTGAAAAGGGAAATGCTGAGTCCAGCTGGTATTTAGAAAACTTCTTGCTCCCTGTATGTGTTACAAAGTGATTTTTGCAATGTACCATTGCTATTGCAATACCTACAGATATTATTAACAAGTAGTCAGCTATATGTACCTATTCATTTTATATATTTCTATTATATATTCTTGTCATGTATCTTCTACTGAATCACTACTGTTGAAGAGTCCAAAGACTACAAAGCAGCTTTGCAGGAAACAACCTGGGTGCCTGGTGGACACCAATGGAACAGGAAGCAGCCATGTGCCTTTCTGCCAAGGAAGGCAAACAGCACGCTGGGCTGCACTAGCAGGGATGACAGCAGGTGAAGGGAGGTGATTCTTCCCCTCTTATGACCACTGGTGAGGCCACATCTGGTGTGCTGGGTCCAGTTATGGGCTCCCCAGTGAAAGGAAAATACAGATTTACTGGAGTGAGCTCAGCACAGGGCTACAAAGACCATTAAGGGCCTGGAGCACATGAGAGATGAAGAAAGGCTGAGAGAGCTGTGACTGTTCAGCCTGGGGAAGAGATGCCTTGATGGAATCTCACCTGTGAGTATAAATATCTGAAGGGAGGGTGCAAAGAGGGCAGAGCCAGGATGTTCTCAGTGGTGCCCAGTGACAGGCAATGGGCACACACTGACACACAGAAGGCTCTGCAGACCATGAAACACTTTTTTCCTGTAAGCAAGTAACCAAGCACTGGTACATGTTCCACAGGGAGCTGGCAGAGGCTTCATCCTTGGAGATATTCAAAAGTCACCTGGACACAGCTGAATATAGGTGGTCTTGCTTGAGCAATTGCGTTGGACAAGATGACCTCCAGATGTGCTTTCCTACCTCAACCATTCAATGACTCTGACATCTCAAGAAGTGTGTAAAAAGAACCCTGAACTTATCCAACAGTAAGGAGGAAGATACCTCCATCAGCAATATCATACTTTCCTTAGAGAAGAATTTCAGATTCACTGTAAGCTTCTCTACACCTCGTTTCATCTTGAGGAAAACCAGCACTATTGATTTTTCAAACCCAGAAAGTCACAGGAAGGGCAAGAATAACACCAAGGAGAGGAACAGCTAATAGGAAGTAGATACACATCAATTCCAACTATGCCACTACTGGAAACTTGCCAAACTTTATAGTTGGAATTATAAGTGTTATTATCTTTGTAGCTGGACCAACTCTTGTATTAGATTGCTAAAACTTTAATCACTAGAGCAGTAAATTCTTCAATCTGTACACAAGGTATGTTTCTTCACTGCACATGAAGTGCCCAAGGTGTTTTGTCTGGTAATCTGCCCTTGAGATCTGGTTTGAATTTGGATGCAGCAGATGGACCCTACTACATGTAGCTTGCAGCTACCCTCTGTCCTTGCAAGGTTTTCAAAAATGTCATCTCTTGCAAGGCTAGGGGAGACTTCCAGACAGCCTGAACTCAAGCAGCATACAAGATGTCTCTGGAGTGCCCTGACATTCAGAGGGCTCTCAAGAGGATGTAGTGCTGACCATTAGTTTTGACTCTTCTGTGCATTCGTAGCTTCAACTAAATACAAAGATTTAATGTCTCTGGAAGTCAGGGTTTTCAAGCTCAATATCTTAAACTGGAGGTCAAGTTTCAGACTTCAGTGCCTTGCTTAGATTTCCCACAATACCCAACGTGGTTTGCATGTGTGCGGTACTGAAGTTAATTGGTCAGACAGTAACTGGAGCTCGGGAGATGAAAGGCACTATGGAATGCAGGAGAATGCTTCATGTTATAATTTGAGTGAAAATGTAAACAATACCCCAAAAGATAGATGTTGCCATCATAAACTTTCTCTCTGAATTATGCAGATAAGTAGAACAAAACATAATTTCTTATCAACATATTAATTATTCTTTGATTATGCCCTTCATGTTCTGTAGATGTTCAAATTACATATGGGCAATCAGATATACATCAGAGAAACTCTACCCATCCGAGGTGGTCTTCATGCTGTGAATTTATATTAAACACTGAACATTAATATGAAAGTAACTCCCCTTGGAGATAGTACTTTGATGTATTAATAAAAAAGACTTCACAGTTCTTGTTTATCATAAATTAAAACACTTTCTTTTGCAGTTCTGTGTGAGATGAATAATTTGCAGGGCAGGGAACATTGATAAAGCATGGCACATACAGCAGAGTTCAAATATTCAAAACTGAGCTCCAAATCCATGTCTTGTGCAGAGCGGATGCAATGCAAAGTGCTGAGCTCTCACCTGGTGATATCAGTGTTATCTGCTGTTATCAGCTGATTAACACTATGAGCAGATCTGTCTGTAGATCCCACTGTTTCCTTAGTACCTTTCTTTATACAAAGGTCTATGGAGAAAGATGTCCTGTGTATTTCTTCCAAAAAAGAAGAACCCCAAACAGCAGATGGTGACTTATTCACACAGTTTAGCAAGAAACTGTCGTCTACTTAAAATCCCAGAGCAGGAGGGCTGACATTACCCTGGAATACACCTAAAAACCCAGATGTCTTTTTCAGATTCACTGCCATACCCCTAATGTTGCCATTGAAGTGTATCAACATTATTAACATTTCATCATGCCTCGAGACTGTAGTGAAAAATAATTTATAAAATGAAGGTTAACTTTATTTGTGGAGAGCTACTGTTTTATTACAAGTATTTCTAAGAGGATCAAGCACCCATATCTGTTCAATGCTTTATTTCAGTTGATATTTTCTGAAAGAACATTACTAAGGAAAGCTACGATGGTGTCTTTTATGACTCTATGAAGAAACGAAAAATCAGTAAAGGAATACTCAGTGCAAATTACTACTTTCTTTTATTGGACAGTCTGAACTTGGTCCACCTTGCTTTTTGGAGCTGGATTGATCCTGTGTCAGTGCCAGATGTGACATGATAAACCGGCTCTGCCATGAGCAGGGGTTGGGCCAGGTGACCTCCATTGTTTGATGTTTCCACTAATTTTTAAAATTATTTGAGTGATGAAAGAAATAATATATACTTATGGAAAGATGTTACTGTGAACTACATTTTACCCTTTGCTTTAACTATGCAGTGCTGGAAGAACAGTGAAGTCACACCAGTGTGTTTCAGCATGATCTAGTCCAGAGCCACTAATTACATGGCTGCGTGCTGATCTTTGTAGAGTCATGAGAAAAAAACAAAGAGATTAAAGGAAACAATTACTCACCTACTAAAAAAAGAACATCTTTCCTCACTCTGTTTTCACAAAAGCACCCATTTTTACAAAAGTGCTTTTCAAACACTTTTCTCCACATGTAAACAGTATTAACGTGGGAAAGTCAAATTAAGGTTCTTTTTTAGAGAGCAGTAGAGCTACTGCTCAGGCAGCTGCTCAGTTTCCATCATCCATCATGTGATGGAAATTTTATTTAATTTTACTGAATAGATACAGATAACTTCCAATATCCAAGGCCAGAATTTTAAGGGTATTTAAATTACCAAACTGATAGGGTGCAGATTTTCAAAGATATTCAAAGTATTTAACTCTCATTTACCTCCTCAAGCACACTGGATTATGATTTACCCAGTCCTGTCTTCTACTATCAGGTGGCTGCAGACATTTTTTGTGCACTCCAGCACATACACATCTAAACGTTTTTTGAACATCCAAAGGGGTGATACAGAGCCAACAGTTTTGCCAATGAACTCAAAAGTTTTGGATATGTGAACTAACAAATTTCATGATTTTTATTCACACAAATAATTAGATTTATTTTGTTCATTCCCCTTTACAATGAAAGCTGCACTCCATATGGCTACAGAGCAACACACAGAAAAGAGGCTAAAACAATTCTTCCATGATAGCTGTACATAAACATTTATTCATTCATACTGGAGGAAAGAAGGAACAGACAACTTGGATATGATGGTATAGTTATTTTTAGCCTTTTGGCTGAAGCCTTTAGTTTCCTTTCCATACATTTTTAAATAGAAGGCTGTGGGGGTTTTATGTGCTCCTCCAAGTAGAGAACAGACTTCTAATGCAACAAAAATACTGATTTTCCATTCTGCAGCTCACCTAGGTCTGTTTCCATCTAATAAGCCATTGTACAAATAACTGTTTCCTATAACAGGAAATTCTGCTATGGCAGAAGTAACACTGGGTATCCATAGTACTGACACTTCTCCTTTCCTTACCCTTGTTGCACTGTAGAGCAAATGGGAGCCAGATTCATAGGAACCCTGTAACTGACAATAATCATTGCCAGCAATGAAGCAGAGTTAGCAAAGAACTAATTAGCACACCACCCAGGACTAACAGCACTCTGCACTTTTTTCCTGTTATTTTTAGCTACAAGCAGGAAAGACATAAATTGCTCTTTTATTTAATAGCATGAAAGAGCTTAGATAAATTAGATGTTTGCAGTTACCACTCTATAAAGCCAGACTCTGGCCTTCAGCTATGTTTCATATATTCACCTGGAAGAAGACAACTGGAAGGCAGGAGACCTACCAGTGCTTGCTCTCTGCTGGTGCCAGACAGTGGATCTGTGGGGTACCTGTCAGGAGACACCAAAGATACCAAAGAAGCACAAGCCTCCTATTTTTGTGTCAATGTCTCTTGCTGGATAACAGGAGAGAACACAGAAGGGATGGCTCTGCAAATGTCAGTGAAATACAGACCCTGTCACTTTTTAACTCGCTGGATGAATTTCAACTATTTCTTAATCTTCCCATAGTTGATGGGAAGTCATTTGGATAGTTTCAGTTGCTATCTCATGGATGGAGTCCCTTTGCTCTGACTGCTGGAGAGCACATTCCCACTTGTCTGAATCATTAGTGGCCTGACTGTGGACAAAGATGGCTTGGTCTCTAGGCAGTGCTAGCAGCTAGATATTTGGAAAGTAAATGACTAATCCCTTGCCCATGCTAGACTTTTGGTGGGAAACGAGACACACATCACTTAACGCTTACACCTCAGTTTAAAAATGGAAAAATTATTCTTCCCTCCTTAGGAAGCAAAATTGTTAGACTACATATGCTGAAGTGTGTACTGTGCTCAAAATATGCTCCAAATCCATGAGGGCCACATATTTAGCTTGCATGAGCTTGTCTTCTTTTACCATTTTAACAAACAGGTGGCCTCTTAAACTGGAGAGGGTTTTTTTTTAGTACTACTGAAGATTTAGTCCAGCCGTTGGCTGATCTCTAAATTTACTTATTTCACAGTATTGTCTGTCCACAGACAGACACGAAACACTTGCTTTTCCAGCAGATATTACCCAGTTAGAGTCAGAAGTTGCCTTAAGCCATGACCTGATTCTGGATCAATTAGAGACTGTTCACCGGGAGATCAATGAATGTAAATGTGTGCTATAATTTAAGGTCAGTTTAGTCCAAGAGAGAGACTAGCAAAGTAAAAATAAACAAATAAAGATCATGGCTTTTTATAAAAAACTGAGAAAAGTGCTGAAGTGCATACTTGAAATATTTCCTCTGAACTCCACAGTGTGGCTGGCACAACACGGGTTTAACACTTGGTGCCTGTTCAACGTGTGCTACGTGGATGCACCAAGCCTGCACACACACTTGCCAAGCAGAATGACAGAGGTGATCTGACTGTTTCTGAAAAATGAAGTGTTTATGGCTTGCTCAGTTTCAGAGTATGTTTCATAATCTTCAACACTCACAATGTGTCACTCATGGGCTTGCAACATATTCCCTCTGAACAGAAGCTGCTTTGTGCTCATCACTGAAGAAGCATGTGCTGTGCAAGTGCCATACTGTATTCTGGCAGTAGCTGCTAGAAGTAAATTTACTGAGGATTAAGGAGATGGAAGGCAGCATGCCTCACACTGTAATTCTGCAAAGCATTAAAACATCCTGCTTAAAGAAGAGATGAGAGATGGCTGTCATTCAAAATCTTGGGGCCTGAGGTTCAATTTGTTTTGACCAAATTTGCATTTGGTCTTGAGAAGTCCCTGAACAACAACAGCTGCCCTTGCCCAGAAGGAGCGTGTGAGGACACCTCCCTCCTTTGGAAGTCACCTTCAGCACAAGGTGGGAGCTGTCCCCAGGGGCACAGAGCCACTCAGACCTGCTCCAGAGGGCAGCTCCTGCCAGCTGCTATGCTGCCTGTGGGATAAGCCCTTCCCCATCTCCAGATGTGCTCCATGAAGTACAGAATTCCAGGGCTGCCCTGGGTTTATGTCCCCTCAAGGCCAGGAGAATGAAAGTATGTGCTGAGGACATGAGACATTTTTGGCTGTCCAGAGCTACAATAATGACATACAGATATGCAGATAAACACAAAGACTGGTTGGTTGTGTATGCTTTGAAGGAAAGTTAGTTTTTTTTTCCAAGCATATTCTTTTTCTAGACTTGACCTTGGTCTGCACTTTTAAGAATCTGACATTTTTTGATGGTTTATTTCACTTTCAGATTTTGGCAGGGTGTAGCCTCAGATATGCCAAAAGTATGATGAGATAAGTTATTCTCCAGACAGAAACAGAAGCAGAAAGCAGGCAGTTGCCTACAAAAGATGGTCTCTCCTACAGATTTTGCTATTAAAAATGCCCAGCTCAATTTTTGTAAGGAGAAGACTAAATCTGACTATGAATTCTCAGCAAAATGACAAAGCTTTCAAATAACCCCCTCAGAGCCCACATGTCACTCTGAAACCACTGGTCAAAACAGAAGACACGATAAAGATATTTTGATTTAAGAGATAGGCTGTATTTTGCAGGGAGTGTTGGAGATTAAATGTTTCTTATGATGTTTTGCCTAACGCTTTGCATTTTACAGTGTTTTTTTTTACACTGTAATGGTAGTTAGAAACTCACAACCCACGGTGTTCTGTGGCCATGGCATTAGGCTCCAAAAGCTTACTTACTGTTAAGCAATCACATTGGTGTACTGAAAATTACAGTTCCACATTTTCTGGTACAGCTCCATATTTAAGGACAAACAATAAGAAAAAAAAAAAAAAAAATAAAAAAAATTAGCCTGGAAGCCACTGCTTTACCTGCACTGGAGGATGTGTAGGGAAGGCAACAATGCCAGAAGATGAAAATTATAATTGTGATGCTCCATTGGGCTAGCTGTGATTTTGGGAAGAGATCTGGGGCTGTCATTAATCTTTCCATAACTCCAAGCCAAAGCCAATTTGAGGCTGCTAAAAGTAGCTTCGAAACTGAGACTACAAAGCTCCTATTTGTTGAATGTATTTCAAAGAATTTCCTTCATTCATTGTTTACCAATCTGGCCTTTCCTCTTTGGGGGTAGAAAAACATAATGAACAGTTTTCACCTGCAAGCTCAAATCCCACTGGAAAGAACTTTTTCAGGAAAATGTTATTGTGGTGAGGATTTTCAGGGAGTGTTGGAGTTTTAAAGTTTCACATGATCTTCTGCATTTTTCTTCTAAATGAACAGGAAAAAACTCATCTGGCTCTCATTTGAATTCTCAATAGACTTCAGAGAGGAAATTCCAACCAGAGCTGTATTCCTACACCTAAAATCTACGTGGGAATGATGCAGCATGCTTGTTTCAAACCAACAGCAGTCAGAAGAAGCAGACCTGGGTCAGTGACACACCCGCGCGTTCCACACAACAGTAATGGTCTCAGCAGAGGGGCTGGTTTTATGAAACAGCCTTCAAAAGGACATGTCAGAACTTAAATATCTAGATTACCTGCTTTCACAGCAGCCATTCCACCGTGCATGCAGAATGTTTATTAACATACATGGGAATTTTCAGATGTAAAGAATGGAAATCTCTCACCTATCTGCAACTGCATTGGAACTGTTAATCCTAAGTGCTCCTGAAGGCTAGGGAGAGAAGGAGGTGCTTTATCTTATCTTAAAGTTACTATCTGAAAAAGATAAAATGGCTTGTGCACAGAAAGAGCTCATTCTTTTCTATAGGCTATACAGAGAATTTGGGAAGAACAGGCAAATAAAGCTAAAGACATTTCCAGTGAGATTCCTCTTTGAGGGACATCCTGTGTGACTGTGTGACTTAAGGTCCCTAATTTCACTTATTTGCACCTGATATTCACTATCTGCAGTAGTGGCATAGTGATCTGTATCCATGTTTGCAATAGGATTTGAGATTTATGTAGGAACATTCCTGTGTAGGTGCTCAGTGTTTACCACAAAAAGCGTGCATTTCCCACACAAAGCATATCATGGAATTAGCTACCTGACCTCAAAATCCACTAATCTGAAACATAAACAACCAAGTAAGTACTTATGTTGTTCACTCCCTAATCGGCACAACGCCTTATTGATGAGCCACTCATCTGCTGGTTTCCATATATATATCTCTATGTATATATTCCATATGTTACGTGTATATCTCACCAGAATTAAACTCTGCTTATCAAGATTCCCCTCCTGCAGTTGATACTATATATTCTTGGTATGCAGGTTTTCTTAATTGTTTTATAAGATGAAGTATCTCAAGCTTATAAACAACTCCCAGTACTTTTAAGTTTAGGAATTTGCCAGCAAAATGCTTTTCTTTCCCTAAAAATGTGGGCTGCCTCTGGACAAAGATGTTAGCTCAAATCACGGGGTTGGTTCCAAGTTAAAGCCAGGTTGAGGGCAGGTCTTCCCAGACAGATGGGTAGGCATCTCCACTTTCCAGCTCCCTAAGAGCCTGTTCTCCCTAGACAAAACAAGGGAACTTATTGCTCAGTGCACAACAGAGACTAATGTGAGAACGTGATCCTGGCAGAGCCTCACCAGAGGATTCCTGTAATTGATGTGAAGACAATATAACTGATTTGTAGACACATCACTCTGCACCACGCTTGCTGTACCAGCTTTCCACAACTGTTGTTGATTGCCTTCATCCCCAAGCATTTTTGTCTCTCTCAGTTTAGAAACTCTGTGAAGAAACTTGTAATAGCAATTGGTTGGTGCCATGCCTGTTTGGCACGCTGCGCTGCACTCTTACACAAATAAACAGGGAACACGATGTAACACCACAGCAGCAGATTTAACTAAGATCCAATTGTGCTTGGTGCCATCTGAATACGAGAAGAATGTTCCCTTAAATGAAAAATCTTCCATAGAAAAACAAGCTCACCCTTCACAATTATGTACCATAACATGGGACCATACACCATCTTTGACTTACGACTTCACTGGTAAGAAACCGGCCTGTTGGAGCATTTCTCCTCCAAGAGGCAGCACTGTTCTATATTGTTCCTGCTGCACAGATCTGAATTTGGGGTGTCTTTTAGAGCTAGTATGAAGCCAGTCTTTGCTAGGAAGTGGTAGCCTGCCCAAAATCACTTCTCAAATAGGTTACCTTTGGCTGAACCACCAGTGTTTTGATGATAGAGGCTACTAGTTCTTGATTTATATTATGAGATTGTAAGCAACTAGAAAAAATAGTTTATATTTAAAGGTACAATTTATGAATTTAACTGTCACACTTTTACTGAGCTCCTCACACCAAAAGCTCAGTGACAGTCTGAGTAAATGCTTTGACTTGAAACACAAGTCACCTAAAAAATTAATGATGAGTTATTTTCCCAAAAGTCTTAAGGACAAACACATTTCCAGGGCCTCTGAAGAGGAAATACCTCAGGGAGAATATTGTTATTAGGTGACACTGAGAAAATGCTTAAGCAGGAGTGATTGAAGCAGACTGTGTACCCTAAGGATTTAATGAGCAACTTGAAGGAGTTGATGGCCTGAGGCATAGCCTCAGGTCATTAAATCTCAAATGGTTATTAATCCCTAGGAAATGCTTTCTGTCAAGGTCATTAGTGCTATTATACAGTGGAAATTGTGGGTGTATCAAGAAATTAGCATATAAGCCTGTTTGCAGAAAAAATGTTCTCAGAGAGCATGGGCAGGTCGTTTCCAGGAGGATGCTGCAGTATCCACCAGCCCCCTGGCTTGGCCGAACTCCCACGTCCCTCTCTGCACCACTTCTAAACTGAGTTGCTCTTTTGCAGAGTGGCACAACAGGAACCTTACCATCCACTGAGCACTTGAATTAGCAGTTCGGTGTAACTCCAAGGGACAACTTTAGCTTAGCACATGATTTTAGGTTGGAGTCCTGCCCTACCGTTGGTTTGTTTCTTAGAATAAACCCAGGAATTCTGATTCAGTTGATATGTGACTAGTGACCATAGCAGTTGGCCAAAGGCTGAAACCATACAGGTGTTGGGATCACTGCCCTTTTCTCTATAAGAAACTTCACTGCCTTCAAGCAGAAATACCTGGAACCAGAACAAATATATCAAACATGGCACGTGTGGGGTCAAGGCCAAGAGACTGATCAGCAGGCACAGAAGGGAGGTGGTGAGAACCCAGTCTGGGGTTTCCCTCTTGGATCCAAAAACTGCATGGGGCACCTTGTGAACAAAGCCTCAGTTTCACAGTCACTGCTAATATCTTCCTATTAAGCAAGGAAAGTGTTGGTGCACAGATCCTGTGACTTTTTATAAACAGAGTCTAGAGATCAGGTAGTTATTTGGTGCATTTTGTGTAACTAAAACCATGACTGGGTGTCAGATTTAGTAATTATTCTTTTTCTACATTCTGATGCTGGTTTGTGATTTGAATCTGGCAAACCAAATCCTACAATTCTGTTGAATTGTTTTTGTGGATCCAATTTTCCTACAGTGTAATTATATCTACTACTGCGGTTATTCTGAATTTTGAATTAGGTTTATTTACAAGTCTCCTGGAGATCTTATACAATGGTATAATAATGATAAAATATAATAATATAATAACTATGGTATTGTAATGATCAGCCCTGGACTTTTAAGGTAATGCAAGAGATTGCAACTACCTAAATCTCTCCCTTCTGCTCTAAACTAAGTAGAAAACCCAGAAAATGGTTACATAGTAAAATAATTTTGGTTACATCCCTAAGGATGATTTAGCACCCCAATTACCCAGCTGTTGAAATTAAGTGAACTTTCCTTATTAGAGACCCTGAGGAGATTTAGAAAAAACCAGTATATTATACTAATATAATTATATTATACAGTATATTCTACTAAATAAACAGAAAGAACAAAAGGACATCATGATCTATTTAATTCTTCTGACAATGTCTGCATTAACTGATCAATGCTTAGACATGCATTGCTATTTACTGTTTGATTAAGTGTCCTCACATTCACTGGCATCAGCTAATGCATCCTTAGTAAATGGAATTTATGCAAATGCTATTTCAATTACACATTTCTACATAGGTGTCAGGAACATGCTCATACATGGGAAGCTGAGGACAAGTTCCCTAGTTACCTCTTTTTTTTTTTTTTTGTCTGATTGCTTTCCTGAGACATATTAATTGAATGGAATTGGTAAATTATTGAAGTACAGAAAACTACTTTCACAATGATATTAAAGAAAAAGCCTTCCCTTGTAGGATATAACTTCATGTTTTTTGCGCGTATCGGGTCTTCGATTTCATCAAGCATATCACTGATATGCTTGAGCACTGATACTGTAAGAAATGAAGTTACACTTTTAAAATGTAAAAGATAAAATTGCACTTTAAAGATATAAATATAGCTGAATATTTTTAGAAGGAAGTCTTTGCTTAATTTAAATGTTAGACATCATTGTAAATGCCTAAAACAGAACTGCGTACATATCACAGTAAAGAAAATTTTATTTGGCACTGCTGGCTTAGACATGGCTGTGAAGCCATAAATCAGATCAAGTATGTATTTGGATACTAAATTATTTTTGGACTTGGAAAATGCCGGTAATTCTATATTTTTACAGCAGTATATTCCTGTAACCTAGATCACAATCAAACGATACATGTAAAGCAATTTTCTTCTGAGGAAAAGATAAATTTAAAGTCCTGCTGTAAGGGGTTCAACTGTGCAGTTCCACACTGTCTTAAAGAATAAAGCTTTTCTCCTGATCAAAATTTTCAACAGATTTTTGTCATTGAAATCACTGTACCTATATATGTCTAACATTTATTCCTATCCTTGCTTTCCTGGATTGTGCCATAAAGCATGCACATTGTGGAATGTACTACTGTACTATTTACATAAAAAGCAGATCTGTGAAAGGACAACACATCCTTCATCTCTCCTGTATTTCAACAAAATAGAGAATTCCTTACTGCTCCTTTTTGCTTTTATTTTCACAAGTATCTTTTCCCCCTGTTTCTCCAACTGTGTTCTTTTACTGTCTTGGTTTTCACAGCTATCCCACTAATGCTCAGGGTACTTCAGTGAGTCTCGGTCAAATTGAATTCCTCCATGTGCTCTGTCACTGAATTTAGGAAAATGCTGAACTCCACTGCCTGTGAAGGCAGTCACATTTTCTTCACTGGATCTTACGGAAACACAGAGTAAGGAATAACTTGGTAATACCAACATCTGACTCATATACTGGGACTGATGATAACTGCAGCCACATCCTGCAAAATGACCAGTTTAAAAGACATTCAAATAAATAGAGTTGCCTTCTTCTCCTCTCAAGGATGGCCATGCTAATTTTTATTTTAAAAAGAATTCATCTCAGAAGTTGAAATAAACCATGGAAAGTAAGGCCAAAGTGAAGAGTGAAAGTTCATCTAAACCACTCTCTGTTAAAACCTGCAGGACAAATATTTACTCTTCCTTAGAGGAATCCTGGATTCAGGACAATTTCTGAGATACACCTGACTAAACAGGTTGCTTTGGTCTCAGACTGGCTAGGTGGCAAATTTACAACTCTTTGCTGAAGTTGATGTTTTGATGATACAGTTCCAGCTCTGTTCTCAGGAGGAGACGTTAACTTGAGCAGTGTGTGGCTGGAATGCGGTGCTTACTTTTCCAGACCTTGCATTTAAATACCTCTGGATGGCCACACCTGTAGCAGAAACCCCATAAATTTCTCTTCTTTTCTTGCAAGCTGTATCTTATATTCCTGCCATGCTGGTGTCTCAGCACCATTTGCATCCCTGCTCACAGAAATGTTGCCATTTCATTCAATACTGCTTTCCATGTTGTGTAAGGAGAGCTGGATAATAACCTTGGCTACAGATTCATTAACCCTCACTTCTTCTGATGAGTATGAAAGTGCAGATCTCCCCAAACTATCACAGGTTTGTTTGGTCAGAGGTCTGCATAGCTGTGAGTTTCAGAAGGCAGAAGAGTGGATTCCAGGAAAGCAAAAACACCAGTGAATGAAAAGCTAAGAATATACTGTGGGTGAAGCATGGAAGAGGGAATTGCCAGCTCCTCAAATAACTTGTTTATTTAACAGTATCATGTTGGGCGGAACTACGTAACTGCAATGACTCTGAGTAACTCTTAGTACTTGTGTCATGATAACGTGATGGATTATCGTGAAAGTCTACTCTCAAGGGAGCAATATGTGTGTCAGGCAAATACTGTCCTCTAAATAGCCCATGGTTATCCCACACAGGGCACAATGAACAAAAAGTGTGTCTGAACAGCCAGGAGTATGTTCTTCAAAAAAAAGAAATCCCTAAATTACAGTCTTAGTGAGAAACACCTCTCCACAACAATATTCACAACGAATATTTTTACCAAACACCAGACTCTCTCACCACTAATAAATAACCTGAAGAGTACATTCCTATTTAGTATCAGTAACAATATCAGCGTTTAACCCTAAAAGCTTTTGCATTTAAAACCTTGTGAGTAGATCACAAACAATGATGACTGTGTTTCTCTACTTTGGCAAAGTAAGATATTCAGTCAAATATATACTTGTTTATTTATATCTCTTTGAAAACATTGACAGAATTCAAAGAACATAATCCCTCTATGTATAACCAAGTCTCTACATTTAGCTCGTGTCTGTAATCCACAGCACATGTAAAGTAGTAAAGAAGCATTAAATAGTATTAATTAATTACTTTTTGTCAAATTGTTGTTTTTCTTCAATCTCAGGGCCTGAGCACTAATATCCCCAATAATATTCCAAAGCATCAATGCAGAGACCCCACTCCTACCCACTGCCTGCTCTTTTCTGCTTCCTTTCCTTTAGAATACTTGAAGGCTGAGGTGGTAGAACACAGAAAAGATATTTAGTCTCTCTTCCAATTCAGACAGGCTTTGAAGGAAAGCAGTGTAGGCTTATCCCAAAAAAACAGATTATTTTTTAGAAAATGTTTCAACTTGCACACACTGAGTGTGAGCTTTACCAAAGACACCTCCTGTAGCACTGAACAGCAGCAGATCTCCTTCCTCACTTCATACCTCAGTTTCATGTTTCAATTTACAGTCTGTCTTGATAGTTCATCCTGCGTGTGATGAACAAAATCCAAACAGGGAACTGCATGAAAAACATCCTCAAATGTCCTCTACTATTGTTTTCCATTTCTAATGCTAAGAAACATGTTATTGTGGTCAGACAAGATAAATATACAGATGCAAAGAGAATCATTTAGAAAATTAGTCTTAGAAAAAGCTGTTACTCAAGTGTCTGTCAAGGGGATGAGGTACAATTGTTCTGTTTCATTAATTTTTAATCACATCTGGCAATTGGCCTCAAAAGCCTCCAGACTTTATGATATCTCAAAATGAAAAGGGCAAAATGCTCTCCTCCATCATTTTGGAAGACATCAGGGTATCTGTAGCAAACGTAAAGCCTCTTCCAAAGCAGCCTTAAGGGCTGAATGCTAAGGGAGCTGCTTGAAGGACAGCAATTATCCCTGAGACCAGTAGCACCAGCTCATTTTGATCACAATGATACCATACCCCTAAGGCAAATATTGCTTTCAGGAGATGAAAAAATGAGAAATGACAGCATCACAAATGAGACCTCAGGAATATTAAAATGGAAGATCCCTAACTGAAGTATAATAAATAGCTTTGCTTTGGGGTTTTTAACCTTTATTTATTTAACATTTATATAGTAGTTGTTGCATCCATAAAAATAGAAAATTTGTAAGTTATTTAGATCCATTCTGCCAGACACCTTCCCAAGTAATTTTCTACTGGAAAAACCTGCATTAGCCACTAAATAAAATTTTAAATCCTAATGATAGCCAGCATGTTTTTCTAAAAAGCAGACTCTGGGTTTCCAAATCTGGCTTTACTTCTTAAATGTTATTTAACAAAATGGGCACATAGTGTTGATAACACTTTTAATAGTTTGCCACTTTTAAAGGTGGCTAAGTAGTAAATGACCAAAATAACTGTCACTTCATAGGTGCAATGTACTGATACAATGCTAACCATCTGTGAACTGTAGAAGTGTTTACTATGCTTGGTAAGTTCAGACCAAATTCATCACTGGCTGAGCTGGAACACATTAGGGATGAACTGGTAGGGTGAGTCACACATTTTCCACATGATGGAGAAGCGATTCAATTGTTGAATTGCTCAACCATTTTTCACTATAGTACTTAAAAAAATTTACAACAAACCTCAAAATGTATTTTCCGTTTATATCTTCCTTCACAACACAGCGCACAGAGCTTCACCCACTAATTTCTTTGTAAGTCTTTTAATTTTCGCATGCATTACAGTATATTTGTACAACTGCTTCTTGAAGAGGTAATATTCAAATCATCTGTCTTTCTGGGGCACTCTACTGCCCCCCCCCCCCCCCCCCCCCCCAATAATTTCAGAATCTACTGGCCAGTTTCAGTCAAATCTGACAGGAGGAGCCATGTCTCAAAGATATTAAATTTTAGAAAAGCTGGTGCTGAGTAGAGGGAAGTATACAAATTAGCATTCCAGTAAGGGGAAGGCATTTGTGGGATGACCCACTATGCAATCTGAGAAGCAGCAGACAGTTGGCTGCAGAGTACACAACATTCTGCATCAGTGTCTGTACCACTTCTCTTGCAAATATTTAAGGGATGGGAGAGAGAGCTGAGAAGTGACATGGAGGAGGGAAAGGACTTCTTTTCAGTGAGGTGGGGGGAAGGAATCCAAATTCGTAGGAAACCAGGCTGCACTGATGTCAGTGCTCAGAAAGCAGAAATTAATTTAGCTCAGTTTTACAATAATGTGTAAGATGGAAATAAAGGTCAACAACCACTAGTCATCCCCGGGTGATGGGCTGTTCCAAGTTTTGGCAGCTCCAGGATGACTCATGCACGGAACACATCACTGCTGCATTCTTCGCCAGTGCTGCAGGAGTGACCGCATAATGTCCCCACAGTACAATGTCCTCACACTGCTCTCAGCCCCATCCCTCTCTCACTCCCACTGCTTTCTTCTTTAGAAAATCCAAGAGAAAAAGATAGTGAAGGGCTGTGTCACAGAGTAGGAGCTCTGCAGCTTACCCCTGCCCTGAGCTACCTCCACACTTGCCTAGGTCCAAAAAATCTCCTAGAAGAGTAATTTGCAAGAAAGGGCCTTGGAGCATTATATTTCCCAGTCCTACAGATCTACCAAACTCCAGCATGAATGTCTCTAGAAGAGACAGCAAAAATGAGGACATAATCATGGCCATATCAAATCATCAAGCAACCAGCAATTCCCCAAATACACATCAAATCCAACATCTCTGCAGACCCATCCTCTGTTTCACAAACCATTTCACAATGAAAGGCTGTACAAAAACCTAACTTTTATCCATACCAGCCAAAAATATGTAATACATTAACAAGAACAAAGCTTTTACTCGGCACTTTTTGTGGCGTGAAGAGACAAATTTGCACAACTATTGTCATCATTTATATTTCATTACAAATCCAAAATCACTGACCTTGCAACAGTGATGCTGAAATGTTAAATGACAAACTAGCTGGTGCCCTACAGAGCTTACAGTCCTCACAGACAGGCAGAGAAGGAAAGGATAAAAAACCAAAAGCATGGAGACTTACGGATGGTCATCCTACGACAGGAGGAATTTAGCTCTTCTGAGTTAAATGTAGGAGATGTAAGCTCAACCCACTCAGAACAAGTAGAGCCCAGGACTGCCTCTCTCTTGGGGGAGTGCTCTCATTCTTGGGCTATTATGCAAGAGGAAGATAAGTCACATCCATCTTCAAATGAGTAAAACCCAACTGCATGGAGCTGCCAGCATTTATTTCCTATTGTTCCTCTATAATCCCAGTGGAAGAGGTATTAACTTGAATGAGGTAGACTGAATCATCCTTGGGGAGGTGGGTGGATGGGTGGATGGATGGATGGATGGATGGATGGATGGATGGATGGATGGATGGATGGAGAGAGGGAACAGACCTGCCTTATATCTTCAGTAAGCAACTCCTGCTCTCCTTAGACTGTACAAGGAATTTAAGCAGTTGTGACATATTGACTGGACCATCTGCTTAATCCCAGGTACCTAAATCTTGAATTAAATGGAGTGGGTTCTCCATAAGAAACATAGTCTCTCTAGTAAATGCCACAGTTTCTTGATTTTTCAGACAAATACGATGGTATCGTTAATTATAGTGAGCCTGACTTGCATCTGGAATGAATTAGTATTGTTGCTGCCAATGACTGACCTAGAAAATCCATGTAAAACCATTGCAAGAAAATGAGGCTCTGTGTTAGGTGGGGCCTTATTGCTAGGAAGACCTGTTGCTGATTGTTTTAATCCAAAAGATTGAAAACATTATTCCAAATTATGCTCTTTGACTTAGCACAGTAAACAACCCTCAAAATCACAATCTAGTAACAGTGCCTTTTGTCCCTGCTTGCTATCAATGGCAGACTCTTTTTTCTTTCTTTTTTTCAAAGTTATCCAGAAGAATACAACAGGATAGACCTAGGAACCAAGTGCTTTTTCAAAAGTACAACATAATTTAATCTTTACAACAGAGAACAGAAGAGCGTGGGTTTTCTCTGACTGTGGACTTCTTGTAATTTCACTGAAGATAAATATTTAGATAGCAACCAATGGGATATTTAATTGTCAGGAACTATTATATTTAAAGAAAGTGCTAGAGATTTTCAGACTTGTTTTCCTACATGTGCTGACAAGCCATTCCCATCATTTACCTTCTGTATGATCTATAAATACAATCACTGCTGTAATTTGTAAATTGTTAACATTAGGACTGCAGGGATGACTATGTTTTCAGTTGTACATTAAAAAAAAAAAAGACAGATTTTACATCAGCATCTGGCTGACCTTCATTACTTTCCCATCCACTGTTTGTACCCCTCCTCCTTCTCCTTGGCCTCTCTATTTTTTTTCTTGTTGTGCCCCTGTCTGATTTCATTGTGGAAGCTGCACAGCCTGACTGCTCTTGGCTCCTGTGATACTCATAAAACATGAGACAAATAAACACAGGGGGAAAGACAAAACCAAAGTAGGAAGAGATCTGGAAAACCCAGCTATGTGGATCCTCCAGCTGTGCACATAATTAGTCCATGGCACCATCTGAGCCAAGACACAGCATCCCACCTACTCCTTCCATCCTCTCCTCTGCTCAGTTTGTGTGAAAATTAAAACTCTTCAGGTCAGGACCATAACTTCTCATAAACGTGACCAGCACTCACAGAAATAGGACTGGTGGTGGGACAAGTGTTTTGCTAAATGACACCGTGAGGAACTAACCCATAGATCTGGCAAACCTACCACGGGTGGAATAAGGGTATAAGAGCTCAATTTCAGGAGCTATTCTCAGTACTATTTACTCTTTGGGGGAAGCTTTTCACATCACAGCTTATCTTGGTGTCAAAAAATATCTAATTCAAGGAGAGTCTGAGAAGTGTTGCTACTTGGAACTTCAAATCTATGGAGGAAAAGCACCCTGAAGGCATGTAGTAACTGGAATTGTATGGATAGTCTCCAGTTGGTTACCAGTGAAGTTACAGATTAGATACTAGGTTAACATATGCAGCAAAACAAGTTGAGTAAGAAATGCATGTATCAGTAGAAATGTATTTAATGACTTTATCGGCTTGCCTTTGTCAAATTCTGTTGGGTTTTGAGTACAGACACAGAAATACCCCCTAAAGGATCTAAAGAATGTTATTTCTCATATCAGAAAAATAATTTTACTCAGAGAATAAGGAAATGAATCAACTTCTCATGAAGAAAAATGACCTTGTAAGATGATGCAGCTCTGAACCAAATTACATATATTCTACTAATCAATAAAATACAGTTGTCAAGGCAACACTGACATCAGAAAGTGAAATACAGAGGTCTGTCTTACATAAACACATACACATACCAATATGTTATGTGAACTTTTGTAATCTAGCAATGACTTCAAGGAAAAATATGTTTTTACAAAAGAACACATATTTTCCCAGGCTTGATAGATTCTTGTGTAAGAGCTTTTATGAGATTTTAGACAACTTGCATTTTGTTTGATAGTCTTTGTTCTTGTACTTTTTTTTTAACTGGAAAAGAAATATTGCAAAAAAACCTGCTTTCAGTGAAAATTTATTCTTGCTACAAAAGTAATTTAAAACAGTGACAACTGGATGGGAGTTAAAACTCAACCAAAGCATTTGAATATTGATACTGAACACAGTTTAGACTAAAAAAATATTGAATTTGTAGATCCTATTTGTCTTATATTATGCAGACTTCAAGGGACAAGTTCTGAGTACTAAAGATTAAAGACTAAGTAAGAACAGATTTTCTTCTCACAGGTCTTACAATTCTCACTGCATGTGTTTTTCACCTGCAAACTAAGTTCTGCTGCCTTATTTAACAACTATTAAAAGCCCAGAGAGCTGAGTGAAACAAATCACAGAGCGAGATGTTATTGAGCATGACTATAGGTGATACAAGCCAGCCCCCTCTAATCTCTGATTTTGCATTTAATTTGAACAGATCATTAAATTATTTCATAGCTTTCCACCAGAACCTCTCAGTACATGTGCAGGCTGCTGGTACAGGCTGTTTATTTCACTGTAGCTAAATAAAGCCTAGGTTTCCTGGCAATGTTAACAACTTCTTGCCCCTTTTTTGCAAAAACTGTGGACAATACCTTCTGGTCACAGGACACCACCTCATGGCTTAAAATTAGCCCTAAATTACTTCTCATGTTTCACCTACCTGTGTGCTCAGCCACCTGGAGCTGGCAGATAACTTTCCCAACTTGGATGCCATAGCAACCAGGGTTGAAGAATCAAGGCAGAACTATACCTGTCTATTGAATTTGCTCTGGAAGTTAGTGTGGACAATATAAATGTAATATAAATAAATAATATGAAACATAAAGATATTTGACTGCTGCCTTAGAGGTCTGCAAGCATGCTCATTGTAAGTACCAGGCTTTCAAGACTCTATTTTCTGAAAGATCGTTTTCAAACAATTTTTTAAAATGAACTGGTTTAGCTCATTTAGCATTTAAATTCACTGAAAAACTCCTTTGGAGATATCCCACAGAGATCTGGGTCAGCCTGCTAATTTACAGCTCAGTTTAAAAATTAAGATAAATCATTATGCAGCTGTCTGAGATAGTCTTGTAACTGCAAACCCATGGTGTTCTTACAAAAAACTGAGAATACAGGATGGTATTTTCAGGTATGTATGAGCAATTATAGTGTAAACAAAATAGTGTCTCCATTCCTCATTGGGTTCAATGATGAAAAGGCTGACTGTTATGTGTGATTACCTCTATTAATTTGGGTGTACAAATTAGACACGTTCCTGCAGGTCTGTGGAGATTAAATGCACTATGTAAGTGCTAAATATTAACATAAGTCTGCATTTTGAATTCAGTGGTTCAGAAGTGCAAGAGAGGTAATCATTGTGCCTCTATCAACCACATTCACGTCTGGTTATCTTGTGTACATGTTCTTGCAAACCAAATTAATGCAACAGAGCTGCTCATGCAGGTCATTAGTCACTGGTGGAGGGATGTGACAAACTAAATATCTCCTGAACAAATCTCCTGAATCTTCTGCCCAGAGGAGTTGTGGATGCCCCATCCCAGGCAGCGCTCAAGGCCACGTTAGGTGGGGCTTTGAGCAACCTGATCTAGTGAACAGTGTCTCTGTTCATGGCAGGAACTTGGAATTGGAGGATCTTTAAGGGCTCTTCCAACCCAAACCATTCTATGCATCTATAAGTCTATTAAACCCTTCTTCTGTGGCAAGTGAGGGCCCATCTGCTGCTCTAGGTGTACCAGCTGGGATGCACAGGCACAGGAGAGATGCAGAAGGAGCAATGCCTCCATGCTATGCTCTGCTGTGCTGGAAAAGAAAGCGCAGAGGCTCTTTCTGGAATTGGAGTTCAGGTATAAAAATGGGGGTCCCAAGGACATGGGCAGCAGAAAGGAGGTGTAATCTCCATGTATTTCCTTGGAATGAAGCCAGTTGAGACCATGCTGTGACTTTTCAATGGCACATCAGTGCTCATGGCTGGCAAAGGACTGCCATTTGCAGTTTTTGTCCCTGCTCAAAGCCTGTATAACAAGTGCTGAAGTACACAGTGCTCCTATTTCCCACAAAGTCACCTTGAATTGAAGGTGTTTCATTGAAGGGGTAAGTTCAGCATCACTTCTCCCAACAACACTCCATGAAGATGCTCCAGCCACCAACCCCTTTTGCAGGATTGCTGGTTCCCAGGCTCCTTCTGCCCAAACTGTTGGCTGCACTGGCAGATTTCAAGAACTAAGACAGCCCTAATTAGTGATTTCACAAGACCTTCCATTCATTTGCAATTCAGTAACTCAATTCCACCTTTTAGAGACATCTACCACTGGTTTTACCATCTCCACAGAAGTTCCCTTCATCAATCCTTTCCTTTTGTCTATAGCACCCACAGATATAAGAGGAAATTTTACGTGACACAAAGCAATTCTGTTTTACTGAGTCTACTTGCCTTCAAAAGCATCAATAAATCAACAAACCAGAGGTAATTAAGGAACAAAAACAATGCTAAGGGATTAATTTAAATACATAAACCCTGGAACACTCAGGACTCAACCTCAGCCCATCCTGTCTGTCCCTGTGGAAAATGTTTAAACAGCAAGTGAGCTTATCTCTTCTAGATGTGTTTGGTGGATGGAAACTGAATTTCATGTAGCTTCCCTGTCTTTTATCTGCTTACATCAGAACCCTATTATTATTTTAACCTTACAATGACTTAATTAAAGTAATGTCCCAGCCAAAAAAAAAATAAAAAAAATTGCCTGGGTGGCCTGAATATGATACCTCCATATTTTTTTATGAGGTGACCTTTCTGAGTTCAAGAAACCATGTTTGATCACTGGTTTTGAGTAGGAGTTTTGCTTGTGAGGATTACGAGTGCATTACAAGGAATGCATACTTGATTTATGCATAATTTTTCACTGAAGGTACAAAACAAGTAGCCATCAGCTTAATGCCACTTAATGCTGAAGGCTTTAAAGGGTCACATAAAGCCATCCTTTTTATGGAAAGCAAACAATCACGATTCTAGGTTAGGGTTATAAATGAGTAAGTAAATCACTTATGCATTGCATTCAGTTGGCCCCCACTCTGAACTCGTTTAGTACATAACAGCTTGGCTGTTGCCGTATGTCGTGCGCAGACATTCAGTGGGTGGTTTCATAATGTTCCACAGCCTACAGTGCGCCTTTTTTTGTTGTTTTTTTGTTTAATCTAATTTACTGTTTTTATCAATATCTGATAAGAAAACAAGAGGCAGCTGTAGCTTTACCACCCGCCCCATGCTTGTCACGTGCTGTATTACTAAGAACAAATGGACAAAATTTTAAACATGGGATGATATACAACATGTCTAAAATATGGCCTGAGATATTTTATTTGTAAGATTTATTTGTAAGAACTTGCACCTCTTTTGTGGTGGCCACATGAAAAACAATTCTGTGTAATGAAGAGATTTAAGAGCTGACTAATAAAAATGTAGGGATTGCATGGGCAGCAGACTAAAAGGAGCACACCACCCTACCAATTCTCATGGAAGAGGAATGATCAAGGGCTAAAAGTCCTCAAATGTGCTCCAAATTACTAGGAGAATGCAGTCCCATTGGATGGAAAACAAACTTGCATCAGCTTAGACCACTGTTTTCCTTTCCTGCCCAAATTCAGGATTAAAGGGAGACACTGGACTTAGAGTGGATCTGTTTACCACCACTCTCTCTCTCAAGGAAGAGACCCCATCAACCACCCCATGATAAAGACAGATCTAAAAAAGTAACTGGAGCACTAAATTCATTCTGGATCACCAGGCAGCTCAATGACATACCCAAGGAAGGTAATTGGTACCTTCCCCTGAATACCCACTGTCCTCTTGAGTTATAGATACCAAAAAGCAGGAGAGGCTCAAACTAAATTAATGAAGAGCAAAAGCAGCTATCCCTCTGTGAGGGTGCCAACAAGGAACTGTTCTGTGGGAGGATAACCAAAACATGTAGTGTATGAAAAGGAAGTGAAGGAAATTAAGAAAATAGAAAAGGTAACAATTAATCTAAATTCTTGTAAACTTACAAATCCAAATCCAAAGTCAACACATGTTTTTACTAAACAAAATGTCTGATAGCCGTAGGAACATCCTCAAAACTCAGAGACAGAAAATGAGTGCACGTCAAGATGGGATGGGGAGCAGTGAGACTGAAGAACCTGAGTGGGCTGAATGATAGTGCATGGCAGGGTGCTGTCCAGGAGAGAGGTGATGCTGAGTTTATTACTGGGATACTGTTCAGGCACAGTGCTTAACTGCTCCTACTGCTCTGACAAAAATACTTAGTAAATATAGGAAACTTCCTCAGCAGTTAGGGTACATTACAATATCTTTCCTTTCCCCTTTCCCCTTTCCCCTTCCCCCTTCCTTCTTCCCCCTTTCCTTATGGATGCTAAATTCTGACAGTGCCTGTACAGATTACAGGCCACACAGCTCCTCAGGCTGGCCCTGAGAAAGTAGTCTGGGAAAGACATGAGAAAGAATTAAAACAATCCTCAGGAACACAAAACAACCTTGCAGGTGTTGTTATGTGTTCCTTGTTTTCCTTGCAGGAGAAAG